>NW_020884907.1:6199707-6532558 GCF_003945725.1 Corapipo altera
TTCCATAAAAGGGTGTGAGGGTGCTCAGTCAGGGAATTCCACAAAAGGGCATGAAGACAGGAGCATGGGGGGTGGGGGGGGGGCACCTTGCAGGCCTCTACTGACAACAGTTTCTGGGAAATGGCATGGAGGGCTATAGAATACACAGTTTTGGGCTACACCCATCCAAATGATGAATCGGTCCCAGCTGTTCTAACTAGGACATTATCCACCCCTTATTCTATGCCATCCATGTCATGCCCAAATTAACCCCCTTAGAAACTATGTCTCCTTAAAACTATATACACTTATATATATACATATATACAATGAAACATTACAGACCATTCTCACTCAAAATTAGGTCCCCTTGTGGTACACAACGTGTCTCCCCATCTTTTTGCATTACCCACCAGGTGGAACCAGGTCCTTGAGCAAAAACAATCCCTCGGATGGGTTTGCCTTTGCTTGAGGTGGGACTAATCCAAACAGTCTTCCCTAACATTCCTCTCATATGCACCACGGGGACTTTATCTCCATCTACAGTATGCAAAGGTTCTGATTGGGCAGGGCCAGCTCGATTGATGGAGCCTCCGGTGTTGACCAACCAGGTGGCCTTTGCTAAATGCAGCTCCCAGTGTTTGAAAGTCTTCCCACACAGTGCCTTCAGGGTGGTTTTCAGCAGTCCGTTGCACCGCTCAACTTTTCCAGCCGCTGGTGCATGGTAGGGGATATGATACACCCACTCAAGGCCGTGCTCTTTGGCCCAGGTGTCTACGAGGCCATTCTTGAAATGGGTCCCATTATCAGACTCAATTCTCTCCGGGGTGCCGTGTCACCACAGGACTTGTTTTTCGAGGCCCAGGATGGTATTCCGGGCAGTGGCATGAGGCACGGGATATGTCTCCAACCATCCAGTACTTCCTTCTACCATGGTCAGTACGAAGCACTTGCCTTGGCGGGTTTTGGGGAGCGTGATGTAGTCAACTTGCCAGGCTTCCCCATACCTGTACTTCGACCACCGTCCACCATACCATAGAGGCTTCACCCGCTTGGCCTGCTTGATGGCAGCACATGTCTCACAGTCATGGATGACCTGTGAGACAATGTCCTTGGTTAAGTCCACCCCTCGGTCACGAGCCCATCTGTATGTTGCATCTCTCCCCTGGTGACCGGAGGCGTCATGGGCCCATCGAGCCAGAAATAATTCTCCTTTGTGCTGCCAATCCAGATCTACCTGAGAGACTTTAATCCTGGCAGCTCGGTCCGCCTGCTCGTTGTTATGATGCTCCTCATTAGCCCGTTTCTTGCATACATGAGCATCTACGTGACCGACTTTCACACTCAGCTTCTCTACCCGGCCAGTGATGTCCTGCCACATCTCTGCCACCCGGATGGGTTTCCCTTGGTGCTGCCAGTTGGCCTTTTTCCATCGCTCCAGCCATCCCCACAGAGCATTGGCCACCATCCATGAGTCAGTGTAGAGATAGAGTCTTGGCCACTTCTCTCGTTCAGCTATATCCAAAGCCAACTGAATGGCTTTAAGCTCCGCAAACTGACTTGACCCACCTTGTCCTTCGGTCGCTTCCGCAGCTTGCCGTGTGGGACTCCATACGGCTGCCTTCCATTTTCGGTTTGTCCCTACAATGCGACAGGAGCCATCCGTGAAGAGCGCATATCGCCTTTCATCTGCTGGTAGCTTGTCATATGGTGGGGCCTCCTCAGCCCGTGTCACCTGCTCCTCTTCTTCTTCAGAGGATAGTCCGAAACTCTCACCTTCGGGCCAATTGGTGATAATTTCCATGATCCCTGGGCGATTAGGATTCCCTATCCGGGTTCGCTGTGTGATCAGAGCAATCCACTTACTCCATGTGGCATCGGTGGCATGATGTGTAGAAGGAACTCTTGCCTTGAACATCCAGCCCAGCACCGGTAGTCGGGGTGCCAGGAGGAGCTGCGCTTCGGTGCCGATCACTTCTGAGGCAGCTCGAACTCCTTCATAAGCAGCCAGGATCTCTTTCTCAGTTGGTGTATAGCTGGCTTCAGATCCTTTGTATCCCCGACTCCAGAATCCCAGCGGTCGTCCTCGGGTCTCCCCAGGCACCTTCTGCCAGAGGCTCCAAGAAAGGCCATTCTTCCTGGCTGCAGTGTAGAGCACGTTCTTCACGTCCTGTCCTGTCCTTACTGGCCCAAGGGCTACCGCATAGGCAATCTCCTGTTTAATTTGTTCAAAGGCTTGTTGTTGTTCAGGGCCCCACTGGAAATCATTTTTCTTCTGTGTTACAAGGTAGAGAGGGCTTACAATCTGACTGTACTCGGGGATATGCATCCTCCAAAAGCCCACGGCTCCTAGGAAAGCCTGTGTTTCCTTCTTGCTGGTTGATGGGGACATGGCTGCTATTTTGTTAATCACCTCCATTGGAATTAGGTGGCGTCCATCTTGCCACTTCACTCCTAGGAACTGAATTTCCTGAGCAGGTCCCTTGACCTTACTCCGTTTAATGGCAAAACCAGCTCTTAGGAGAACCTGGATTATCTTCTCTCCTTTCTCAAAGACTTCCCCCGCTGTGTTCCCCCATACAATGATGTCGTCAATGTACTGTAGATGTTCTGGAGCCTCACCCTTTTCCAGTGCAGTCTGGATCAGTCCATGGCAAATGCTGGGACTGTGTTTCCACCCCTGAGGCAGTCGATTCCAGGTGTACTGCACACCTCTCCAAGTGAAAGCAAATTGTGGCCTGCGCTCCGCTGCCAAAGGAATGGAGAAAAAGGCATTTGCAATGTCAATGGTGGCGTACCACTTGGCTGCCTTGGACTCCAGCTCGTACTGGAGCTCCAGCATGTCCGGTACAGCAGCACTCAGGGGTGGTGTGACTTCATTGAGTCCACGGTAATCCACCGTCAGCCTCCACTCTCCACTGGACTTATGCACTGGCCATATAGGGCTATTAAAGGGTGAGCGAGTCTTGCTGACCACCCCCTGGGTCTCCAGGTCATGGATCATCTTATGTGTAGGGGTCACAGAGTCTCGGTCGGTGCGGTATTGCCGACGGTGCACTGTTGCTGTGGCTATCGGTACCAATTGTTCTTCAACCTTCAGCAGTCCCACAGCAGAGGGGTCCTCTGAGAGACCAGGCAAGGTGTTCAACTGTCTAATTTCCTCTGTCTCCACAGTAGCTATGCCAAAAGCCCAACGAAGTCCCTTTGGGTCTTTGAAATATCCACTCCTCAGGTAATCTATGCCAAGGATGCACGGGGCCTCTGGGCCAGTCACGATGGGGTGTCTGTGCCATTCCTTCCCAGTCAGGCTCACTTCAGCTTCCAGTACAGTCAGCTGTTGGGATCCCCCTGTCACCCCAGAAATGGAGATGGATTCTGCCCCTACGTATCTTGATGGCATTAAAGTACATTGTGCGCCGGTGTCCACTAAGGCCTTATATCTTTGTGGCTCTGATGTGCCAGGCCACCAAATCCACACTGTCCAATAGACTCGATTGTCCCTCTCCTCTACCTGGCTAGAGGCAGGGCACCCCTAGTCCTGGTCGTGGTACTCATTGTGCTCTTCTTGTAAGTATGACCTGGAGGTCCCTTCAAGAGGATCAGACATATCATCATTCCTGTACCGTCTGGAGTCTTGCCCACGAGAGACTGGAGCAACATTTGCCCTTGAAGAGTTCCTTGTGGTACTCGTTCCTCTTTTTAGTTCACGTACCCGGGCTGCTAAGGAAGAGGTGGGTTTCCCATCCCACTTCCTCATATCTTCTCCATGCTCACGGAGGTAAAACCATAGATTGCCACGTGGAGTGTGCTCTCTCTCCTTAGCTGGGGGGCGCTGGCTTCTGATAGCAGAGACTCTTGTTTGTCCTGGCGAGATATGGAAGATCCCTTCCTTAATTTCCTCTCTTAGCTTCTGGTGTCCCTCTTCAATCTTCTCTTCCAGGCTTCGGACATGTTCAGCCAGTTTGGTTTCCACAGATGAGACGTGGGCTCGTAATGGGGCGGTGACAGTGTCTTCATAAATCCTGAGTTTACTGACCAACGCGCCCACCTTGTCCTCTCCCTCCCTCCATTGCAGCGTTGCTAGGTAGCGGGAATACATTTCTGGCCCGAGTCGTGCAAACTTCAACCACATCTGGGATGTGCACTGTACACCATCTGGACTTTTAGGGAATCTTTCATCCTCTGAAAAGATTATCTCCAGTACAGCTAATTCCCTTAAGCACCGGATACCTTGTTCCATCGTGTTCCACTGTCCTTGCTGTACGTGGAGGTCCTCCTTACAAAGGTATCTCTCCCTCACGCTGGACAACAGTCGCCGCCAGAGGCTGAGAGTTTCCTGCCTCCTTCCAATCCCCTGATCAATGACTACATCTCGAGACAGGGATCCCAGTTGTCTGGCTTCACTCCCATCTAGGATTGTGTCGTTAGCTACGGCATCCCAGATTCGGAGCAGCCAGGTCAGAATGGACTCATTTGCCTGTCGTGTGAACTCTCTCCGGAGCTCACGTAGCTCACCCAGGGATAGGGACCGAGTGATTATTTCTGGCTCTGTCTCCTCCAGTGGATGTGAAGGTCCTGCTTCTTCGTCATCATTTGCTATACGGACTGATTTAGTCTTTGATTTCCTTTTCTGGACAGGGGTGACTGCTATTGGTTTTGGTTGTTCTTCTGGCTCCTCGATGGTTTGTGTGGACACGGTGCCGGTTGATTCATTTCTTTCTCTCTCTGACTCAGCTGTGGTTTGGGTGGACGTGGTGCCTGCGGATTTGGTCCTTCTCTCCTCCCCCTGACAGTGCTGTACCATGTCAAGTAGTGTCCGGTAGGCAGTGGCCAGGGCCCAGCAGGTTGCTGTGAGCTGGTCATCTCTGGAGCTGCCAGAGCATTTCCCCTTCACCAGTCTTATCATGCTAACTGGATCCTGCAGTTGTTCAGGGGTGAATTTCCAGATCATTGGAGGAGAAAACTTCTCCAAATACTGGCCGATGTCCTCCCACTTCCCGTGCCACTCAGCATTATCCACTCCCAGGGCAGGCATCCCAACAACCTCCCTAGAAGGCCCTGTTCTGACCCTAAACATGGTGTACACAGTACAGAGTAGACAGAGCAACACTAACAATAACATTATGCTGTCCTTAACATCAAAAGGGAACTCAATACTTTCAAAAACTGTTGTAGCAGGTCTGAAGGGGAAAAAGGAGGTGAGAGGCTGGAAACAACCATTCCCCCCTGTTCCCCCAAAGGCCTGGGTGCGATTTTTAATGAGGCCCCAGAGGTAGCAACCCAAACCAGGACAGGCAAACAGGACTGAATACACATTTACAATGAAACTCATTGCTTCTGATGTTAGAATGACATAAACATAATATACTAATAAAGCAATTTGGATCCCTCTCCCTGGTCTTAAAGAGAGCATCAAAACAGGCAAATAATACCCCACCTGTGGAAATATGAACAGGCTCAAATACAACATCCATGTGAACGCATCAAACAACATGGTGGTCAGGGAGTTTCTATATCCAAATAGACAAATGCTTAAAATGAAATTGTGATTCTGACTTCTCTCTCTCAGGCCCCACGTTGGGCGCCAAAATGTGCTGGTTTAAAAGTTAACCAGCAGGGGAGAATGAACTCAAAAGAGAGAGACCATAAGTCAGAATAACAATTTATTAAAACAACACAACAAGTATGATTATACAGACAAACAACCGGATTCAATCCACAAAAACCCAAATGTACAACCCAGCACCCTGGGATATGAACAAGCAGTGTTCCCCGGGCCCCCCTGAGTCCAAAGTAAAGGGGGAGCGTAAAAAAAACCAAAAAACCTGCTGGTGGGAAAGCTGTTGCAGTCCGGTCAAAATGGTGATTGCAGTCCAGTTGAGGGTGGTGGTCTCAGTCAGGTTGAGAGCGGTGAGCTGCAGTCTTCCTCTGGATCCCACGAGTGGAGAGAGTGGCAAGGTTCTGAAACTCCAGGTTTTTATATTCTCCAGCTCAGGCAGCAATGCTTAGCCCCTCCCCCAGAGTGGGGAATTCCATAAAAGGGTGTGAGGGTGCTCAGTCAGGGAATTCCACAAAAGAGCATGAGGACAGGAGCATGGGGGGTGGGGGGGGGCACCTCGCAGGCCTCTACTGACAACAGTTTCTGGGAAATGGCATGGAGGGCTATAGAATACACAGTTTTGGGCTACACCCATCCAAATGATGAATCGGTCCCAGCTGTTCTAACTAGGACAATTACTGTAGGTTATTTGGTAGTTCATTTTCTCATTTTACTACCCTCTATTACTGTATTCATTTTCTTACTCTTTTTTAATTTGTCAGTGTATCTTTTTCTATTTTCTAGTCTCTAATTTGTCTTTCTTGCTCCATGTGTACAGACAAGTTGTTTGTTCTGATCTTGTGTTACCAGGAAAACTGCTCTAGCTTCACATCTGTTCCTTCCCCATCGTCTCGGTTACCTGTTCTTTCCCAAAACAATTCTGTAATGATTTCAAAGTGATGTTGAAAAAAAAAATCATTACTGTGAAGTTATTCAGTACATATTGTAAGACCTTGGATGCAGTTGAAGCTGCAGAACTTAGTTTCTTTGGAGGAAACTTTGTGGACTCACAAGTAGGTGATCTGCTTGGTTTTAGTTTGTTTTCTGTTAGTGCTAGAAAACTTTTTTTCTGTGTAATAAAACCTGGTAGAGGTATAGAAAAACTTGCTCTCCTTATAAAACCGGTCAGTTTCAGAAAATGAGTACAAATTGTGTCTGTCATCACTGAAGATTAAAAGCAGCTGCTGCTTCAGAAACTGAGTTGTCTTAATTATTATTAGTTTGAAAGTCTGTCATAGAAGACTATTTCTGTAAAATTTTTGTTTACTAAGTAACTTAACAGTAAAAGGACTTTAGGGTTACTGTTAAATCACTTCACAGTATACTTTGATCAGGGAAAATCATTATTTCACCAATAAATTGTGTGTTCCATTGAGAGCTGGAAGAAATGAAGGCTGTTAGAGGATGTATTACTGTGAAATAAAACTGAAGGGAGAAGTTCATGTTGTGTGACTGGTGTAATATTTATGTGAAGGAATAAGAGAAGAGAAGAACTTTTCTGTAAATACTGAAAAGATGAAGCATTTATTTCAACAGAAGATGGAGGTTTTCTGGATACAGGGGAGAATGTAAACAAAAATAGGGGTATATTAATGCTGTGCTGTCTCCTGAGTCTCCAGACAGTCTGAGATTATGACTATGCACTCATTTATATAACTAGTGTATTAATACTGAGGCTTTAATCTAAAGGATGATTTTTACAGGAGCTAGTTTATTTACTAATTGTTCCAAAAGATGAAACAGAGTTGGGATGAAGAACACAGACCCACTGCATGAGAAAATGTCATACAGTGAGAAACTGATAAGGAACACTGCTAGTGAAGCAGGGAGGAAGCCGAACAGTGATAAGACAAAAGGACAAGGACTGTGGGAATCATGGTTGTGACCATGTTTTCCTTGCATACAACACTGCTCTCCTAGAAAACATTGAGTAGTAATTAAAAATTCAAGTTGTGAATAGAAATGTTATACTCTGTTGTTATCTTGGTACAAATCTTTCCTCTGTTAGGACAAGAGCTTATTCAAGTCATACTTAATTTATGTGATAAACATCATCAAACAGACTTTTATTACTTTCCAACCTCTTGAGTTCAAGCGTGCAATCCCTAGAGTTCTTAGTCCTAGAGTTACGTGATTGATTGTGCATATGAATCTTCCTTTTAAAAAATATAAAAATTCTAGTTTTTACTCTAGTAAAGGAAAGCTTTAAATGTGAAGCTGAAAATTAAATAGTCAAAAAGCAAATAGTCAAGAGTATGTGTCTTCAGAGTGTCATGGTTGAGACTAGGAACGTTTTTTTTTTAGACTATTTGTAAGGTTCTGAAAATTTCTAAGTTAGAAAAAGTGGTTTCATCCTTTTAAATTAAATGATTGACCAGTTGAGAGTCAAGTCTTTTTGGTATCTTCCTATGAATCCATGATGTTTTTCGGATACATGGGATATAAGATTTTTATTTTCTCCAAAAATATTATGTTCTTAAACTAAGATATGTATATTTAGTTCTGCAGAGCAATAGAAATTAAAGTAACAAATATAAATGTTCTTCCGTGCTACAAGGTAGAGCTGCTGATAAACCCTGTATCCTGGAATCATGTTTATGATTTTTTCTCTTTTCAGAAGGAATTAAGGTTAAAAATGAATGGTAAAAAGGATGTTTCCTAAAGAAATTTTGCAAAAATTTTGTTGATTACAATTGTGATCCAGCTAGTTGTTATTTGGTTGGTTTTTCTTTTTCTCTGTATTGTGCATATTAAACTATTTCCTTTGCAAGAAGAAAGAAAAACATTGTGATAAAAGTAAAAATGTGATATGGATTATTTTCTTTCTTCCTTTAAGCTATTTATCATTGCCTTTGCAAAATTATCTAATATTGTTATTTTATCTTTCCATTTTTTTTAACACAGTGTTGTTACAGACCTCTTAGTAGTTGGTTTAAATGCTTTCACACACACTTACTAGTTCTTTTGTTTTATCACTTCCTGGGTTTGCTGTCACTATATTGATTGTTCTGTTTCTCTCAGGTGTATTTCTTTCTCAATTTTAACTATTAATAATAACAAATTATAAACTAGATTGTCCAGTTATAGTACTTTTGTATTAAAGGGCTATGTAAGTTTTTCTTCTGACCAAATTCAAGCGAGACAGCTTACTGGTGCTTCATTTAGCTTACTGGATGTTTGAAACATGACCTGTCCATAGTAGAGCATATAATGATGCAAAACTATACACAATATGGCATCATACAGATACATTTGTGACTTAAAGCAAAAAAATGTTGAGTTTAAAGCCAAGTATCTTCTCGCTGTACAGAACTTCATTCTGTATGGTGTTTATTTACAGATGTGTTCCCATATTCAATTGCTTATAAATAATTAGGATGAAAATTTTTGTAGGGGTTGTGTTGATTATTTGTAAAAGGTATATATTTGAAAGGAATACATTGAAGTAACTTTCTTAAATAACTTAACAAAAAACCTGTTTTAACTTCATAAGGAAAACTTAATGTCTGTGTATTTAAGGGTTAAACTAACTAGGAAGAGTAGACATCAGTCTTTATTGTTAAATTTTGTATTTATACTGTCAGAAAACAATATTGTTGGAAATTGTAAATGAATGATGATACCATGGGAAAAAAGCAGTCATCTTTTCGATGCAGAGTTTGAGAGGAAGCTCTGCTTCTGTGTCATGATGCCTGCTTGGTCTCTAGAACACTGAAAGTGTCCTTTCAGATGAACTTAAAGCCCTGGTGGAGGTATTTCTCACTTTAAAAGTGAAAAGGCACGTTTTATGTTCGTTAAAAAACTTAACTTGTCACACTAATTTGACAGCTCTTGATAATCACATGCTCAAGGTTGCTTTTACATACTTTGCAACTTCAAGAGGAAGATGTTATTTCCTTATGTTCTTGCCCTGTATCCAGCATAAAAGCAAAGTACATGATGTTTTTCTCTTAACCTTTTAATTACTGTTGCACGACTCCTTGGAAGTATACAGTATCTTGTTACCAGTGTAGGAGGGAGCTTCAGTAGTTGACAAAAGAGGCAGCAGAGCAGGCTATGTTGTAAGCAGAGCCACTAAGCATTTGAGCCTATGGGAAAGTAGCGATCAGGGCTAAAACAGTGTGCTTCTAGGGTGGCTGGCCATCAGCAACTTGAGCCAGTGTTTGGAAGGGGTCTTTATGGTGCTGGAAAGGAGGCTTGCTTATTTGTGATCTTTGCCTATAATTTCCTTCTGTTTCAACTTAGTGAAATGGCAGGCTTTATCTTTGTAAGGTCATTTTATTTTTAGTGCAAATATATGATTTTGAAATTTCCCTTAATTTGCCTCCACTTTCTTCAAAATCTTTTTATTCGTGCATCAACAACTTTGTACTGCACATTAAATCCCCATTTTGGAAGTAGGAGTTGCAACTCCTTTGCAAACATGGTTTGTGGAAGAAAGAGTAAAAAATATAACAATTATTTAGAGGCCTTACTGCAGAAGTAGAAGATAAGGGAAATTTTTACTCTTCTCATGACCCTTAACTTTTTTTTTTCCCAGTCAGATTCTATAAAAATTAAAAGTATGCATTAAAAGGTATGCATTAGAGCAGTTCATTTAAATTTAACAGTGATTTTTCACTGGTATAGCTTGAAATTGTCATGTTTCAAAGTTTACTTGTAGCAGTAATTACTTTGCTGCCATATAGAATCTTGTAGAATAATGTACACAACTTTAATTTATATGCATAAATTGGTACTTTTTGAAAGAATTATTTTCCCTTAAAATTGGCCCTTTTTTTTGTTGTTCTGGCTATCTCATAGTAAAAACTGTGATGATATTCTTCTTTGTTGTTGACTTAAAAATAATAGTCTAGAAAGGTGGCTTGCTAAATTGTAGGAAAACTATCTATGCAAATATAAGTTTCTCTGAGACTATCCCATTTGGAATTAATTGAACAGTACTGAAGAATTTGTGACTTCTAGAAAATAAGAGAGGAAGAAAATACTGCAGTTAAATGCTGGGGGTGGGAGTGGAGTTGTAAAAAGATGGTTTTATTTACATACATCCTTTTTAAATATTAAAACTTGAACTAGCTGTAAGGTGCCTTATTGCTCTTACCTTGCCTGTTACCACTTAATAATCTCAAACAAAGGCAAAAATGTTGCTGTGAAATAGGAGAGGCAGAAAGTCTGATGGTTTCAGAAAAAGCAGTCTTATTGTTAAGAGATCACTAATGTGTTTGGAATGATGGAATGAATGCAGGAATATAGGAGGATGTTGCAGCCTTGGGTTGGTAGCCATCTTGTGTGGAACAATCGCATTTACCTCATTTCTCACAGATACATATCACAGGAATATTTACCGTGTGATTGGTGCAGTCCTTCTGTCAGGGAAGGGTTAGGCGGCATGCTTACTTGTCCTGCCTGCATCTTCGTTTTCGTCTGTGCAGCCTTGCAGGGGACTGGTCCAAGTGGTAACTACTGCTGTGTTGTGGAAACTGAAGTAGTAGTGACGGCACCCTGGCAATGTAAACTCACATCCCTGCTGAAAGGAGTGCTTGTCAAGGTGGCTTTGTAGACTGTTTTCTGAACTGGACTTAAGAGTGAATAATTAGGAGGTTGCCAGTGGAAGACTTGTGTGCAGAGACAGAGTAGGGGCATGGTAGGGCTCTCTAGCCTCTGCAGAAAGATTTTTGTAAAATAGCATCTAGGGCACACTACCTTCCTGTGTGGACTATTTCAGCACCTAAGGCCTTGCCAACCCCTTTTACCAGTAGCAGATCTTTGTCACCACATTAAATGCTTAATGTTACAAAGTATTTAAAAAATAACACTTTTATTTTTCACTGTGGAAGAAGGAGATTGAACAAACGGACTTCAAGAAATTGAATTGTTATTTCTTTGTGGATTCTGTATGAAAAACATTGTGAAGATACTGAAGAAGTATATGTAATCTTTTTCACTAATCCAGAATATCCCAAACATGCATTTTATATGTCAACTTGCAGTCGAACTGTGGTGTCAGTTTATCTTTGCATTCTATAGTGGTTTTGCATTTGGTTTGTTTTTGTTTTCAATCAGTGACTGAGAGGGCTTGTCAGTTATCCTGCTGGCTAAATATCATGTCTAGGCTTCTTGAACAAAGATTTGGGAAGGGCTCTACCCACATTTGTTACAGGCACACTGGTGGCTAAAAAGGCCAATATGAGATAGAGAAGTCCGGTTGCAAAAGGCACAGCAGAAAGCCTCCTTAGGTGGAATACTCTGCAAGACACGATTCTTTCTGCATTGTCTTTTCTCCTCAAGAGTGATCCTGCGTGCATTCTCAAAAGAAGCAGCTGGCTAAATAAGGAAATGACGAAAAGCACCTTTATAATATTCTTGTACGTCAGAAATAGTTTGGTTGGCCACCTGCAAAAGCAGTGGCATTCTTACCAGTTCCCTTATACTACATCTTTCCAAGGGGCATGGTATGGTAAATAAATGTGCTATAATTGTATGGGTAGGTGTGTAACTTAATATTTATATCAAAAGGTAAAAATTGGAATAGTGTTTCAATGGAGCATTCAAACAATAACAAAAAGTTAACAAAAATCTTCTGGTTGTAATAAAGTTAAGTTTTGTAATCAGAGTTCTAGACTTAGCAAGCCTGTGCCAGCCAATTATTCTACAGTGTCTTGATTGATTTAATGTTTTATTGTTAAAAGTATGTTCACTTAAATATACGCCTTGTATCAGGGTGTAGATATGAAGACAGTTATACATTTGAAATGTGTTGTAAGAAGACCAAAGCTTTGCCCATCTTTTATTAGACCAAGTAGAACAGTTGACTAGGGAATGAGCTTAGGGTTTAAGAGAGTTTCATTGTGTTTTGGCTATTACTTTAACAGGTTAATGGTTGTCAGCATAAAGGCAAAATTTAGATAGCTGTCTTAGGAAATAGTGGTTGAACGATGAATCAATGCAAGTACAGGCACATATCATGATTGAAGGTTGTAATTTTGTACTACCATCCTTCTGCTATTGAAGCTGGTTTAGCCTCCCATCCTGGAGCAGTTCTTTGTGTGCTGCAATGAGCTACAGCTTCAGTTGTATGGATTCAGGCCAGTTGTACAGAGTTGTCACACGGAGCACTGCAGCCATCTGAATTGCGCTTCTTTGTGTGTTTGTTAAACGTGGAAGAGGTTGGAAAATACTTTTTTTTCTGAAAACGTCTGTTGTGGTTTTTTTTAATATCATTATTTATAAAATTAAATATAAAATTGTAAGAATACATGTTAAATACTTGAAGTTAACTTATTTTTCAAAATAATAATAATTGATGTATTTGGGGCCAAGGTTTATAATGAAATCACAAAACAGTTAAAAATTGCTCAAAAAAGACACCTGCTGCCGGAGTTGGATGTGTTAAAACACCAAATTTTTTCACATCCTTCTTGAAAAATGCAGATATTTCTTCTGTTGAATAAATGCTAAATTAAAAAACAACAACTAAATTTACATTAGTAATGGGGTTTTTTTCCTATCCTCCAGTAAGTACAAGGAAGGGCTGGTATAATAAAAGATCATTCTTAATATTTTCTAGTACTTTCTATCTGCAGATGTATCTGCATTTGTTTAATCAGCAGGATATGCATTTTGCAATCAAAATATGCTCTTCTGGTGCAATACCTGGATGCTGGCATGCTCAAAGTACTGCTAATAAGTGAAAAATTAGTACTGATCTTGCATGTTAATTACATCCCAGTATCGGTGCAAATACCATGTGATATTTATTAGACATCTAGTAACCATTTTGATATTTCCTTAAAATAAAGGATTTGTATTTTTTAGTTCTCTTAATGCAAAAATGATTTTGCTGTTTGCAACAGTTAGATGTTGCATTTAACTATACTGTTAAGATGCAGTTTCATGTTTAAAAATAATAAGTCTGTACTGCTGCTGGAGAGGAATGAACACACTCATGTTTTCCTCCATCCCACACTAACACCTGTGCTTCTTCCTGCACAGCTGAATTTGGCTGAAAAGGTTTCTCAGCCTTCAGTTGTGAATGACCTTCCCACACTGGGGAAGCAGCAGGAACACATGGTTAACAAGGACGAAAAGAACCAAACTGCTCCTTTAAGCACAGGCAGCTTATAAACCAGTACCCTGAGCAGTGCTTTTGCAGCCAATACAAGCCAGCATGATGGCTTGCTGCTGCTGTTCTTGGTCCCATCTCCTCTTTCTTTGCAGTGGATTTTGGCACTCTATGCTGAGCTAGATTAGTTAACCAGCTGAAAGAGTGCTGGCAGGTTGGAGAATTGATTCATCTCATGGAAATACTCTTAGGCACTGGGGCTGGTGCAAGATAAACAGGTCATGCCCATGAGCAGGTGGGGCTCCTGAACCAAGGGCAATGGGAACCTCTTTTTCCACCAAAGTGGTAAGGAGTTGTTTGCATCAGCTTATTCCATCTTGTAGAATCACTCCCTTAGTCTCAACTTTTTAATTAAAATGCTTTTATAGAAGAGTATGGTGAAAATTTCAGGAACCTTAACTGCCTTTCAGAGGTGTTATGGTATCTTGTTTCTTGCTGGCATTTTGAAGCTGAGGCTTAGCTGGAATTCTACAGGAGTCTTAATGAGTAAACAGGCTTTACAGACAGCTAAATGAGAACCTGTAGTGCTCAAAATCCTCCCTGTTAGTAGTTAGAACCTCAAATTGCCAGTGTTCTCAAAGTATATACTTTGATTTTTCAGTACAATTTTTTCTAAATACATATGACCTACCATCAAATTCTTAGGACAAGGATTAGTTTGTGGTGTTGTTTTTTTTTTTTTTAGCTACCGTAGGTATATTTAAATATGTCTTGATTAGTTTTGCCCTGTGTCCAGTCACAAATGCTGACTTCACCTGTGTGGCTATTTGTTTGCTCATATGTGGAAAGCAATGCTGTATTGCAGAAATGTGGAAAGCAATGCTGGAGCCTGCAGCCAGCTCATTTTTTTTCATAAGCATTCTTAAGCATTATTCTTGAAATTTTAAAATATAAACTGTAGTGGGATAAATGTAAGTAAAAAGTATAACAGCTGAACTTACTTCTTGAGATGGGGGGAAAGTTGTGTTTGGCATTTTTTTTTTCCTGAAAAATAAGTTCCCAGTGTATAGAAGGGGGGTGTTCTTGGGAAGGTTATATTACAGGAGTAATTTAACTTTTATATTAAGTTTTCTCTGTTTCTCTATAACAACTTTTACTGGTAATCTTGTCTTTTATTTTTTAGTGTGGTCCTGACGAACTTCTTCTGGTGTCAGTAACAGACCATTTACCATGAGCAATTCTACTCCAGCTACAGGTATACGTAAAAAAAATATTACAGTTCTTCAACAGTGTGTGTTTCCTCTGCTTTTTTTTTTTTTTTTTTTGGTATTCTTTATTGTCACCATAAGCATCCTTACCAAGACTGAACTGTAATATGACTCCCAACAGTACTGGCATGTGAGCCTACCCAATTCCATGACAGTATTGAAGAGCTCCAGAAATGATCAGTTGAAATGGACAAAAAAAAAATAAAATCTGTTATCTATAATCACGATCAATCAAATACCTTATATTCAGACTGTCAAATGCCTGTTCAATTTTCCTGTAGTTGAATGCTTGAAAGGAATTTGTTTTGAAGTATTTCAATGCTGTCAGAATTACAAAGACACCCATCTGAGTTTGGGGAAAGATAAGGCACATTATGTGGATTCATGATAAAAAATTCAGCTGATTCCCCTTGGTGTTCTTGTTCTTGCTTTCTACACTACCTCTAGAACTTTTTGAGGAGCAGCACAGACAGTCCTGTGATTTGGTTTCAGACGTTTTCTGCCAGTTCTTGTCCCCAGGCAATCTCTCCATGGGTTGAGATGAATGGTAATGTTTTTGCAAGGAAAGCAATAAAAAAAATACTACGTTTTTTTCTCCTGATCAGATGTTTTCTGGATTTGGCACAGATTACTGTTCAGATATGTAGTGCAAAACCAGCAGAATGGGGTTTTGTTGGGAAAGTGGTGGGAAGTTGGATAGGCAGATGCAGGGTAAGGAAACTGGGTTCATTAAAGCTATGTGATGGCTCACTGTGAAACCACAGCCACATATTTCTTCAGACATGTTAAACTATACTACTGTGTGAAGAAACTTATGCTCTGCCCTCTTCATGTGTTGAGAAAGATGCAGCAAATGTATATGTCTACCTATAGTTTTAGATCAGACAAGAAACTGAGAGAAAGCTAGGAACTGCTTCCTTTAGTGGTACTTCCAGCATAGGTGGTCTTGAAGAATTAATGCCCAATGGCTGCATAAGTTAACTTTAAGTCAAGTAACTTAGTAAAGTCAAGGATATCTTGTCCATTTTGAACCTGAAAAGTAAAACATAGAATGGGTTGTTAGGCTTTAATAGTAATATATCCTGTCATGGCTTGGTACTGGTAAGTGTTTAATATGTTCATGTTTGTTTTAGTCTCATCCCCAACAAGTGTACCAGATATTCACAATTTTCAGAATGCATATAGAGCACATGAAGCCATATAAAATTTCTTGATAGAAAAATCAGTGCATAATCAACTTTTCTGTTTTGCAGGTGGGGGAATTGTTAACTTGGCTTGTGAGTGTGCCATGGTTGGGGCTTAGATCATCTAACTTGGAGTTTTAGAGTCTTCCACTAATAAAAGAGCCCTCTGTAATACAGAATGACTTGTTTAAACCACTTTTGAACCTTAGGCTGTACTCAAAATGGACAGCAAAATCTGAAGTTTCTTGTAAAGCTCATACAAATAATTCTTCCTCATCTTTTGTTGTTCTCATTGGAAGGCTAAATGCAAGACATTAGGTGTTAAGACTGTCTCTCTTGCCTTCATTACAACTGCTTCTAGAACAATATGCCTGTTCCAGATGTGATGTTCTGTGTAAAAGTGCTCTCAAGAACTCTGAGTCATCTCCTTGAAATGTAATCAATCATTGGTCACTTAGCTGTTACAGGATCCGAATAGGCACATGTTTAAAAAAAAAAAAAAAAGGCAGTTTGCCAAAGTAGAAAACTTTAGAGTTTGTATGGAATTCATGCTGTGCATCCTTTCCAAAGACTTTTCAAAACTTAAAATCATATAGAACAGCATATTTTCTTTAATAAAATAGATAAATAAAGACCCTTTGAGTTTACACCTCAACCACAGGAAAAAAATTGATTAAAAAAATTTAATATATTACATCTCAGTTTTGACTTACCCCTCTACTGTGCAACTAACATTTTGTAAATACCTTATGTGGGCATTTGGAAAGAAGTTATTGGCCTCTGTGTCTGTAAGAATTTAAAAAAACCTCAAAACACAAAGCTAAACCACAAGAAAATAAACAAGCCCAAACCAAAACCAAACAAACACAACACACCTTCCCATTATAGTTGATATTTGGAATAGGTGATGAGGTCTTCTTACACTGTACTGTGGTTATATATGAACTGTCTTTTCTTAAGATTCAAAGAGCTATACCTAAGTCAATGTTAGTGCTGAAAAAGCAGTTTGGGTTTTTTTTAGGTTTTGGTATCTACACTGTGCAATAAGTTTATCTTGTTTGCTTGTCTGTCTCCTTCCCTAAAATATTTTAGACAATGAGAAGAAAAAAATCAAAGGAGGCAAATCGCAATGTTTGCCTTCACGTGTCCTTCATATTCGTCAAATTCCGGGTGATGTTACTGGAGCAGAAGTCATTGCATTAGGTCTCCCTTTTGGCAAAGTAACCAATTTCTTGATGCTAAAAGGAAAAGGTCAGGTATGTAATTTTCAGTGTTTCAATTACAAAGGCAAGGCTGAAGATGTGGTTCATGTTTAGGTCTTGCATTTGACTGAAATGATTGCAACAATGTCTAAATATTTCATTGATAGTTCAAGATTTTCATATTTTCAAATGTGAAAGAATGTTATGAAATTTATTTTAAATTCTTAATACTTTGAATTAAATAATGATCTAGAAACTTGTTAATAATATTGCTAAAGATTATATCCACTTTAGGTAAGAACATATGGATGATAAAGAACTATATTGTCTCTATTGATGTAGACGTATGTCTTGAAATAGCCTCCCTAAGTTACTAACGTACCTGTTAATTTTTTACCATCTTTTTAATTCTATTAGATGTGACAGAATAGTTCACACCATGAATAAACACTGAAATCATAAAAATAATAGGCATTCATTCAAAAAATTGTCTAGAGCTGATCTGGGTTCATATGATGTATAAACTGATAGATGTTTAGTGTCCTGTTCCTACTTTTTCAATCAGTATGTGTATCTGCTAGCTAGGTAATAATGCTTGGATTCAGAAATCTAAGAAATTCATTAGCAGTGTGGTATTTTTAGTGGTGTTGCTTCCCATATGTCATACTTATTCCACCTCTTCTTTAATGACTTAATGTACTTACAAAGTAAAGCTTCATGAGAAAACTCACAAAACCCCATAAACATGCACACACAAGTGCATTTTAATGCTGAGCAAACCAGTCCTTTACTTTCACATCATCTTTTTCTAGTGAGAGTGGAATTGGGAAAAAATGATGTTTTGATGCTTTATTCTCTCCTGTAAACAAAAACAGCACTGAAGTGGGCTATGTATTGGTTACAGGCATTTTTGGAAATGGCTTCTACAGAAGCTGCTGTTTCTATGGTGAACTACTATACTCCTGCTACACCTCACCTCCACAATCGGCCAGTTTATATTCAGTATTCCAATTACAAAGAACTTAAGACTGAAAATCTACATAATCAGGCTGTAAGTATAATATTTCCATTTAACGGGATGGTGTATTGGTTTTGTCTAGGACAGAGTTAATTTTCCTTGTAGCAGCTTGTGACAGAAAATATCAAGAACTTTTTGGCTTCTCACATTGCCAGTGTGAGTGCATAAGAAGCTGGGAGAGGACCCAGCTGAGACTGACCCAGATCCCAGCTGACCCAAGGGATATCCCACACCATATGATGTTGTGCTCAGCATTGAAAGCTGGGGGAAAGATGAGGAAGGGAGGATGCTCCGAGTTGTGGCCTTTTTCTTTCTGAGTAATTGTTACGTTCAGTGGAGCCGTATTTTCCTGAAAATGTCTGAACACCTTTCTGCCAATGGGAAATAGTAAAGGAGTTCCTTATTTTGCTTTGCTTACACCTGCAACTCTTGCTTTGCCTGTTCAACTGTCTGTAACCCATTCCATCGGTTTTCTCCCTTTCACTCTTCCAATTCTCTTCCCCATTCTGCTGGGGGAAAGTGGCTGAGCAGCTGTGGTGCTTCACTGCCTACTAGGATTGAACCACAACATTAGTGAATAGACTACTTTTCACATCAGTAGTCAAGTTCTGATATATATAATGCCTGTCTTTTTATTTAAGCAGTAACTTCTTTCAGACAGAGACTTCTCAATATCTGTAAAATTACTGTGGAGGAGCTCAAGCTCAAGCTCAAAGCTTGCTCCTGATGAGCAAGAAGCAAAGTGAGGGTGGCAGAAAGGTGGATGAACAAGATGCTCCTCATTGAACTTAAACATGAAAGAGAGGTATAGAAAAGTTAGAATCATGGACAGGTGCCCCAGGAGAATTATAGAGCATTATCTGAGCATGCAGGGTTGTGGTTAGGAAACTCAAAGATCACATGGAGTTGTCTCTGGTGAGTGGTGTGAAAAGCAGCAAGTATGGCTCCTCAAAGTGTTTCAGCAGTAGAAATAAGATTTTTTTTTTTTTTTTGAATATGTGAGCCTACTGCTGAATGGGGGTAGGGACTCTGGTGACAAAGGACATGGAAAAGTCTGAAGTTCTGGATGCCATCTCTTCAGCATTTAGTGCTTAAGACTTGCCACTGAGTACCAAGCAACTGAGAACAGTAGGAAAGTCTTGATGAAAGAAATAGAGAAGAATCTCACTAGGGAACATTTAAATGAATTGGATAAGCAAAAAGTCTTTGATCCTAATGAGATACAGTTGTGAGTGCTGAGGGAGCTTGTCAGTGTCATTGCAATGCCACTCTTACAGTCTTGTAATGTCATGGAAGTTGAAAGAGGTTCCAGAGGACTAGGAAAAAAGAAAATATCTCTCCTATCTTAATGAAGGACAACAAGGAAGAACCAGGGAACCGCTGGTTGATCAGCCTTGCTTCAGTCCTTAGGAAGGGAATGAAGCAACTCATCCTGGAAACCATGTCCAAATGTTCTAAGGAGAAGAAAGGGGTTAGGAAAAGTCAGCATGGGTTTTTCAAAAGGATGTAAAGCCTGACGAATGTGATGGTCTTCTGTGGTGAGATGACAGGTTTGGTGGATGAGAGGAGAGCAGTGGATATTGTTTATCTTGACTTTGGCAAGAATTTCAGTGTTGTTTCCAGTAACATCCCAATAGATAAACTGATTAAATGCAGTCTTGTTAAGTAGATTGTGAGGTGATTCAAAAGGCTAAAATGGTTCTGAAGTAGCAGGAAGTTTAGCTGAGGTTGAGTCACTAGTAGAGTACCCTAGGGGTTGATACTTTGTCCAGTACTGTTTAGCATCTTAATTAATCCCTTGAATGATGGGATGGGGAACATGCTAAGCAAGTTTGCTGACAACACAGACCTAGGAGGAGTAGTTGACACACGGAATGGTTGTGCTGTCATTCAGAGGGATCTTGGAAAGCTGGAGAAATGAACTGGCAGGAGGAACCTCATTAAGTTCAAGAAAGGGAAATGCCAACTCCTGCACCTGAAGAGTAACCTCAGGTACCACTTTACACTGGTGGCTAACCAGCTGGAAAGAAGCCTGGTACACGTGCCAAGCACCAGAATTAATTTCTTCCTTGTAATTCTGAAATTCTAAAAATTGATTTCTTAAGAATATGAATTGAAAAATGCAGATGAGTGATTTATATCCTAATCTCTAAGCAAGGAAATACTCTTTGCACAGTAAGATCAGACCACACAAACCATCATATTATGGTTGAAATCTGTTTGGATTTTTGGATTCCTGGATGATTTTCAATTGACCTCCCATTTAGTTACCTGAGTTATATACTGCAATGTGTATATCGTGATTTTGTTTTCTGTAAGAATGTTGCAAGTAGGGATAGGGGCATAAATCATTAATCATTTTTAATTTGTGCTCACACAAAAGACACTGAAGTCTTGTAAGCTTGTCAGTCTGGTAAATGTTATTTGGCTGTTTCCTCATCCAAGATTGTTGGATTGATTTTTTTTAATCTGCGAAAACAAATAAACAGCAAACTTTTTTTTTTGAGGCTGTGGTTTGTGTAACAGCCAAATATAACCATACATATATTTGCAAATAAGACTCCTTGAATCTCTTTCTGATTATTTAACTTGGTGCATAGCACTTGCTTTCTTCTTGAAAAATATTGTCTGCTTCTAAAAATTGGAGGGGGGGCACTTATATTTGAGTCTCATACCTTAGCAGAGCAGCTATGTTACTATCCTAGTATCTAGGCTCAGGCCTGAAGTACAGATTATTTTGCAGGGTTATGTTTTTTCTGAAACTGGGGAACGTCTGTATGACGTGCCCTGTTTAGACTGTCTTCCAAGACAACAGTGTAGCTGAGACGATTTCAAGTCACAACATTATATTTGGAAAGAAACCTGTCTCCATAGTTCTGCTACTCAGAGGAGGTTTGAAGGCCATAAAAAACAAGTGTAGAGGCAAAACTCCAGTTGGAGGAGTGGTTGATAACTTGACTCTGAAAGAAGAGCAGGGTATGCACCTTTAAGCTTATCCCCACCAAATCTCAGTTCCTGAAGAGAATTAAATCCTCAAAAAGAAGAGCAAATAGTTTTATGGGCACTGACTGGTTGTTAGTCTATTACAAATATTGTGATCAATACTGTCATCAACAGTATTGCTGGAAAAATCTATAAATGTCAAAACCTTACTGAATTAAAGCAAAATTGTGGTTATATGACATTACAAAGTAGTAACAATTTAACTAAAAAAATAGTTGTAATTTTGTGAATTACACTGATCAGTTGTAAGGGAGGGGCATGGAAAGGAAGAGGTATGATTTACCTTTATTAATGTGGGATCTAATCAACAATCATATGAAGGAACTACCTTTTTTTGTAGTTGCATTTTATGTGCTTTTCTTCTAAGAGACCTTTGTTTCAGTATGATAATTTGCATGTAAATTAATTATGCTTTCTGCTGTGTTGTAATTTCAGAGACCCCAGGCTGCATTGCAAGGTGTGAATGCTGTGCAGCATGGAAGCCTGGCTATTGCAAGTGCTCTTGATTGTGAAGGTGGACACCTTCCAAGTCAAGGTTCTGTTCTTCGAATCGTTGTTGAAAATGTTTTTTACCCTATCACTTTAGAAATGCTGTATCAGGTAATGAGGATTGCTTAAAAAAAAGATAAATTACAGTCTGTTCCAATGTTGCTATTGTAAATCCACGAACTTATTTTAAGTACCTGTGGATCCTTAATCTTTTGAGTGAGGACTGCCTCTTTAAAATTATTTCTTGCAGTTTAGAGATCTAGGTTTGAAATAATTCTGCACAAATGAAATTCCAGTAAACAAGGCTTCTGTACCCTGCTTTTCACGTTGTCATTTTTACCTCATTTCCTTTCTGTGGAAGCAGCAATGAACTTGAACTGTTACTTCTGATTTATGCCCCCATGATGAACTAGTGAAATACTGATTGTTATGAACTTGTGGATCCATATTTTAGCGCTCTTTGTGCTGAGTAACATCAGTAGTTTACATTATGTTTTAGGGGCTTATATGCACTTTTATAATTCAATGCAAGTGATGTAAAATGCAAGTTGCTTTACAAATGTTTCTGGTTGTTCATCGACTACTAGAATGACATTTAACTACCTCTGAAAGCCCTGAACAGTGGTAGACTACAGCTATGAAAGACATTACTGTAACTTCTGCTAGGTATTTGGGTTATGCTACTGAGAGTTCTAAGTTTAAAAACAATAACTTTCAGACCACTTCTTTGTGCCCAAAAAATTTGTTGATGTTTTTACAGGTACTGAAAAGCTTTTGTAATTACTAGTAAATTTATACAGGAAAAGACATGCCCCACGTAGGAGTTTCTGAAACAAATGTGATTTAAAATAATTGGGATGATTTTACAAGAAGCTGCAGTCCTGGAAGATTTTTTTCCTGCTCTGCTGTGATCTCAAACAATAGATGATTGTTTGCAACACTTTATTTTTCTTCTTATCTCTTAGAATTTTCTCTTTCTCTGTTTCTCCCCACCATGATACTCATTAACTAGTGTAGTAGTTTTCACTTTGATGTAGCAATTTACCTGATCTAAACTTTTTTTGAGTGTTGTTCACTTGTTACTGAACTTGTACAAATAGTATGTCAACTGCTTGGGATTATTAGTGCACTCAGAATAACCTGAGAACAAGCTTCTGTGGTTATGGGAACTGTGCTAGTTTTAACAGTGCAACAGCAAAGAGGAAATTCATGTTAGTTTAATATGATTAAAGTTTACTTCAGTAAAGTAGAATGATATTTTCAGTCTCTGAATTGTCCAGTGACCCTCACTGAACTACTTTTGCAATAGGTCTATAAAATTTAGCAATATTTGAAAAGGGATCTTTTTTGCAGTTCTTATCGAGGGGCAGTCTCCTCTAATTAAAGCAGCACTTTGTGCCTCATAGCTACAATCTAACATTGCTTTAAGTGTGATTGGGTTAATACAAATGAAAATTTGCATCAAGTATAGCATCATATAGAACACTAGTAGGCAAGCTGTCATCCAAAGCTTCAATTTTATTTTGTAAGTTATAACTGCTTGTCAAGAAATTAACTTTTTAAACCTCAATTTACCTTAAAATATTTATCATAAGCAACAGAATATGCATTTTTATCTGTGCAGAAACAGAATTGATATATACAGGGTATTTAGGTTTAAAACCAAGCAGCAGTACATTGAATTACATTACCTTAAAAAGATCTATTTAGTCTTCTGGATAAACATGGAAAAGCATATGTTGAGAAGCTGCAGTTAGGCCTTTCTTAAGAGGAAGTGCTTTATGAACAGGAAATCAATGGCTAATTTTAAATAGCTGTGAAAAGGTTTCTGTTCCATTTCCTATGACAAAATGATGACCGCAGCTTTAAAATCTTGTTTCTGAGAGATGAAAGACCGGGCACAAAGGGTTGGGACATTGGTCTTGTACCCATGATTCTAGGCTGGCAAAAGTATGGCCTTTCTTTCCATTGCAGGTTTAATACTTCTCAGGGGTTTTTGCTTTCCTGACTATGCATTGATTCTAACAGTTTGTTACAAAACTGTTAGTATTTCACAAGCTCACCTTTCCTTTTTGACTGTTAATTTAGACCTAGTTTTTCTGTATTTGAATGATATATCCTAGCTTTAATTTTGTCCTCTCTCCTTATGGCTTTGCTTTTGTATAGACACTTCCATCTAGTGCACACTCTCATTTTGCATGTATATATATTTAATTTCATCCTTTCAAAATATTTCTGGAATGTTTGCATTTGCAATAAATCAAATACCATTTGATTGTAAAGTATGTGAGTTGGTTCCAGTCTAAGTCTTTGTCTTGCTCCTTTCCTCTTTGTCTTCTATTTTGGACAATGGATCTTCGTAAACACATCACCTATTTAAGTTGTATTTTTGGCTAACAAATTTGCTGAATTTGTTTGAAGTACAGAATGTATAGGTGGATACCTTGAAAGGCAGTTTGTCGTTCCCATCTCAACTGACTTCCAGAAACAAGGAATAATGTTGATACGAATAGGCAGATGTCAGGTCAATGCATGGCTCCCACTCTGGTGTAATTTGAAAAATTCTGTATTTTTTGACCATGGGATGATCTATTCAACACCTGGCCTACTGACATGTGATGGGATGCACCTATCTCAGAGGGGAAAAAGAGGAAACCCAAGAGTTCTTGCACAGGAGCTAGTGGGGCTCATTGATAGAGCTTTAAACTAACTGGGAAGGGGGAAACACCAGACTTGCCAGTGGTGAGCAATGGGATGGTGTGCCAGACTTCAGGAAATGGGCATTAATGGGATCTGTCAATCTGCTTCATGAGCTGTTGGCTACAATGTCCCACACATGAAATGTTTCTACACCAATGCACGCAGCATGAGGAACGAACCAGAGGAACTCGAAGCTTTGGACCAGTCTCAGAGACTTGACATCATTGACATAAGGGAAACCTGGTGGGATGAGACCTGTGACTGGAATGCCCTGTAAGACGTTTACAGGCTCTTCAGGAGGGATAGGCAGAGCAGAAGAGGCAGAGGGGTGGCACTGTGTGTAACAGAAGGGTTAGGATGTGTGGAGTTCACAGCTGGCAATGGCACAGTGGAGAGTCTCTGGGTAAGAGTCAGGGACAAACAAATAATGCAGATGTCACTGTGAGAGTCTGCTATAGACCTCTCAGCCAGGCCAATGACACCAGTGAATTATTCTTTAAGGAACACTTCCAAGTCAACTGCCCTTGTCCCTGCAGGGGACTTCAGCTTGCCAGAAACAACTGGAAGCATCAAAGCATCACACAGCTGGTGCAGCCTGGGCCAGAAGGTTCCTGAAAAACCTGGATGGCAACTTTATGGAACAGGTTCTATGAGGGAGCCGACTTGGGAAGATGCCCTCCTTTGTCTGCTGCTTGTCCACAGAGCGGATCTCGTGAGCAAAGTGGAGATTGGGGCCGTCTTGGCCACAGCGACCGTGAAGTGATTGAGTTAATTTAAAAGATCTGCTGACAGGAGGAGAAGTGCCAGCAAAACCTCAACTGTGGACATGAGAGCAGACTTCAGGCTGCTCAAGGAATTACAGAGTAAAGTCCCCTGGGAAAATGTTTTTGCAGGTGCTGGGGTCCATCAGTTCTGGTCACTTTTTAAACATCACTCCCTAAGAGCACAGGAGCAGCAGTTCCCAAATGTCAGAAGTCAAGCAGGTGAGGCAGAAGGCCAGCTTGGCTGAGACAGGATCTTCTCTCAGAAATAAGGCAAAAAAGGAAGATGTATGCCCAGTGGAAGCAAGGTCAGGGGACACTGGAAGAATGGAGATGCTGTTTGCTGTTTGCCACTGTAGGTAGAAAATTCATGCAGCCAAAGCTAAATGGGAGTTGAAGCTGCCAGAAATATGGGAGACAATAGAAAGAGATTTTTCCAAGTATGTTAATTGCAAAAGGGAGTATAGAAATATCATCACTTACAGGATGAGAATGGTCCCCACACAAACATGGACAGAGACAAGGCAGAGGTGTTTAATACTTTCTTTGCCTCTGTCTTCAACATGGATGATGGACCAAGAGGGTCTCAGTGCCCTGAGCTGGAGGACCACAACTGTGAGAATAACTCCCAGCTGACCCTGAAAATGTGTGGAATCTGCTGCTCCAGCTGGATCCCTACAAATCTATGGGGCCTGATGGGATTCATCCCAGAATTCTCAAAGAACTGGTTGATGTCATCACAAAACCTCTCTGTGATTTTTGAGCTGTCTTGGGAATCCAGAGAGGTCATAGCTGACTGGAAGCTGGCAAATGTTGTCTCAATTTTTCAAGAAGGGCAAAAAGGAAGACCCTGGAAATGATAGGCCTGTCAGTCTCACTTCAGTGCCTGGTGAACTCATGGAAAAGATTATTGTGGGAGGTATTGAGGAGGACAACGCAGTCACTGGTCACAGCCAGCACGGCTTTGTGAGAGGGAAGTCCTGCTTATCAAACCTGATTTCCTTCTACAACAAGGTAACCCACCTGCTTGATCAGGGAAAGCCAGCTGATGTAATCTTTTTGGACCTCAGCAAAGTTTTTGGTACTGTCTCTCACAGGATACTTCTGGAACAAAATGTCCAGCACACAGCTGGATAACCATGTTACTCAATGGGTGAAGCATTTGAGCAATGTTGTCAGGCACAGGGTGTGATTGTTGGGGAGTCCTGCGTAGAAACATGAGTTGGACTCAATTATCCTTGTGGGTCCGTTCCAACTCCAGCATATTCTATGATTCTACGACTTGGGAAAGTTCATTTGTCAAACCTCAACTCTGATTCATTATCCACAGTTTCTCTGCAGACACTGGACAAATGCCTGTTTGGGTTCTCCTTCCCTGCTCTTAGTTGATCAGTTATTGCTAAATCTTTTAGGAAATTTTATTCTTCTTTCCCATCTCTTGTAGCCTTTTTTTAAAATATTTTTTTACCCCAAACAAAATTCTGAGTTCACTCAATTTTTGTATAGCTCTCAGAACAGAAATACTTTTCAGAAATTTATTTGAAATATTAAATGCTAATTTTTAGAGTGCATGAGTTATTCATTGGGTCTAAAAGTCCATGCTTTTTCCTTAACAGATTTTCTCTAAATTTGGATATGTCTTGAAGATTGTCATGTTCCATAAGAACAATCAATTCCAAGCGTTGCTCCAATATGCTGATGCAATGAATGCATATTGTGCCAAAATGGTAAGTACACTGTATTCAAATTGATTTTTTTTTTGTTTGTTTGTTTGCTTGTAGGAGGGGTTTCCTCTCCCCTCTGGTAAGGGGGGAACACTGGGGATATCTTGACCATTACCTTATGATTTCTCATCATTCTAACCCTCTTGATGCATATGAATAACTTTTGACATCCCTCAGTTAAGAGGACAGCACTCTTATCATCAAACTGCAAACAAATATATAATATACACCCAAGTGTATGAGTCTACCAAAATAAAAATCATTGATAAAATCCCCTCTCAGTCTTCTCGAGGCTGAACAGGCCTAGCTCCCTCTGCTTTTCTACGTAAGAGAGATGCTCCAGTCCCCTCATCTTTGTAGCCTTCCAGTGGACCTGCTCCAGGAGCTCCGTTTCTCTCTTGTCCTGAGGAGTCCAGAACTGGACACAGCACTCCAGTTGAGGCTTCACCAGGGCTGAGCAGAAGAGCCAGATTATCTCCCTCTTCCTGCTGGAATGCTCTTCCTAATGCACCCCAGGATACCGTTGGCCTGCTTTGCCACAAGGACACACTGCTGGCTCATGAACACTTTGTTGTCCACCACGTCCTCCACAGAGCTTCTTCACAGCAGGTCTGCCCCCATCCTGTGCTGGTGCCTGGGGTTATTCCTCCCCAGATGCAGAATCCTGCATTTGCCTTTGCTGAATTTCAGAGGGTTTTGCTCTGCCCATCTTTCCAGTCTACCAAAACAAAACTCAGAACTGTCAGTAGTGATGAGTGACAGTAACTGTAGTTGACCGAAAAGGTT
Source organism: Corapipo altera (assembly GCF_003945725.1). Classification (NCBI taxonomy): domain Eukaryota; kingdom Metazoa; phylum Chordata; class Aves; order Passeriformes; family Pipridae; genus Corapipo; species Corapipo altera. The sequence continues at coordinate 6,227,483 of NW_020884907.1, forward strand.
TGCCTTTCAAACAGAATGGCATAGTTTCAGTAAGGTTCAATGAAGAGAGTGTAGTTAAATGCCTAGAAGTTAAATGAATATTACATGTTTTACTTGCTTGAATTTCAGTGAGAAATTTACAACAATCAGTGTTTTCATCTTGAAATTCTTAATTTCAAACAAACTGTTTGCTGACTTTTAAAATGCATGTTCTCACTGATGAAGGAAAGCTCACCTACTCAAGTGTATTTTCTGTGGTGGGTTAACTTTGGCTAGCTGCAGTAACCCACCAAACTGCTCTCCCTCCCCTTCTTTAGTAGGACAGGGGGAAAAATAAAAATGAAAAAGCTTGTGAGTCAAGATTGCTCAACAATTACTGTCATAGCCATACAGACTCGACTTAGGATAAGTAAAGAACAAAAACAAAAGTAAAAACACCTTTCCTACTCCCTCATTCCTTCTTCCCAGGCTCCACTTCCTTCCCAGTCCGCTACCTCCTTCCCCTGAGAAGTGCAGGGGATAGAGAATGGGGACTGTGGTCATTCCACAACACTTCGTCTCTGCTGCTCCTTCCTCCTCACACTGTTCCTTTTGCCAGCTTGGGTGGTTCTGCCAGGATACAGTCCTTCCCTAACTACTCCAGTGTGGGCCCTTCTGTCATGGGCAGAATGGAAGCTTTGGACAAGGTTTACCAGGGAGACCCTCCTGTTGTGTCACAAAGTGCAGAAAGGACCCACTTGCTTTCTAAACTCCACAGAGAGGAGTCTAAGTGCAGCTGGATCCAATCTTAGCCTCAGACTTAGTTAATAGTTTATGTTTAAAGGAATTATGTGTATGTAATTGAGCCTTTATACAACTCTGTCCCACTGGATTAAGGATGTCAAAACAAATATATTTATATTAATAAGATAAATTAGTTATTTAACTGGATGATGATAATGATAATAATTAGACTAAAAAACATTAATCAGAATTATTTAGCACATAGTATAGATAAAACTAATAGTACAGTGCAGTATTTATTGAAACAATATTGAAGCAATGATATTAAAGCTAGCAAAAAAATTACTCAGTAGCAATGGCTGTGGGCAAATATCTTGCTTAGCCTGCGAGAGTAACCTTGAGGGGCATCTGCACCCAAGAGAGGAATCTACACATGTACTTCTAGAAGGGGTGTGTTAGGAGACCCTGCTGTTAAAAAGTGGGACTGGGCTTTTATAGTACAGAGTCATTGACTGTCAGTCAGATGTCTCCAAGCCAGCTGTGTCAGCTCAGCAGCTTTAGATAGGTTATCAGTAGGATCAGTTGTTTGTTCCTTTATCAGGTACTTTGTACACCACATCCTCACTGGTGCCAGTTTCTGTCAGGGAACATTGTTCTTCCTCAGAATGTTTAACTTTGGAATTGATGACTCAGGCTGGTCTCAGCATCCTTCAACGCCAAAAGCAGCATGACCTCCTTTTCCATGCACCGCTGATAACTTTTGCAAATAGGGTAAAGTTCAAGCTGGCTATCCTCACTTAGGCAGAACAGCCTGATACACCATCCCACAGGTTGTAAGTGGGATGGATATCTGTTCCACTGTGGGTGTCCATGGGCTGCAGGGGGTCAGCCTCCCTTACCATGGTCTCCAGGGGAATCTGCTCTGCTGCCTGGACCACTTCCTTCTCCCCCTCCTTCTCTGACTGTGGTGTTTATAGGGATGGTTCTCTCACTTGTTTCTCACATCTCACGTCTCAGCTGACTGGTTTTTTAGCCCTTCCTAAACATGTTGCCACAGAGGTGCCACCAGTATTCTCCTCCACTTTGTATAGCAGCAGATACTTTTTTTTGAAAATACTCAATATATTTTTTATGTAAACAACTTATTCTTAAAGTTTTCTTATAATGACTACATATTTTAATTTCTAAAAAATACTGTTAATTAGTTTCCTCAGTGATGAGTAGTTTTATAATTAAATGTTGAAAGCTGAGTACTTCAGGACTTTTGCAGAAGGAAGAGCACTGTTAAAATCATTGCATTATAATACTTGAACTGTGAAGTTAAAAATAAAGACAAAGATAAAACACTTCACTTACTTGAAGTTAAGCCTGAAACACTTTGATTTTATTTATTTACTAATAAATAAAATTTTTAAATTTTATTTAAAATTTTAAATAAAAGAGAAATAGAATTTTTAAAGAGAAATAGAATCTGAAAATTCCCATTGAAGTATATAGAATAGATTCCTCTAAGTATTAAGTGGTAATTAGGATTCAGTTAAAAAAAATTACTGAAAGGTGAGATAGAATGGAACTTTTACCTTACTTTTGTTATTTAACTTGACTTTATTCTCAGCTTCAACATTAAAGGTTCAGGATATTTACGTATTTCTACTTGTATTTTAGTTCAGCAAGTAAATTCACTATGTTCAAAAGTTAAGAATATATTGAAAATTAGTAAATGTAGTTGGATTTATAGCCTGGTTGTTAGCAATAGTATCTTTTCTTGAAGGAGAGTATTTATAATAAATTACACCTAATTAAAGTTTTCACAGAAATTAAAATTTCAGCCTAAATTATTTTAAATAATTTTGACAAACCAGTATCTTTTGAGTGGTTTTCTTCCCCCTTCATCCATCATGATTCTTTTATGACTGGTATAGGCAGAAAATACTACTTCAGTGATCTTTCTGAGCGTAGCTACTCATAAGAAAATGGATTTTATGGATTCACAGATTGGGTAAGGTTGGAAGGGACCACTATAGGTCATCTAGTCCTACCTCCCTTCTCAAACAGTGTTCCATAGAACACGTTGTGCAGGATTCGTGTGCAGATGGCTTTAGAATATCTCCAGGAAAGGAAACTCTACAACCTCTCTGGGCAATCTGTTCCAGGTCTTGGTCACCCACACAGTAAAGAAGTTCTTCCTCATATTCAGGTGGAACTTTGAAATCCCATTTGATAATTCCCAAGTTACCCTTGCTGTCTTTAGTTCTCATGAAATGGCAGCAGGAGGTAATAGTCAGATATGTGCAAAAGCCTTAGCAGTCTTTGCATTACATCTGTGATTCAAGCTCCTGGTAGACGACTCCTTTTTAGATCAGCAGTCAGGTCAGCAGATGGGTGCCTCTGTCCTCTTCAGCAGGGACTTAGCCACAACAATCACCCACCACTTCTTTTGGGCGATCTGCAGCACAGGATACATCTGCTCTGTTGCTTCACTTGAAATCAAGCCCAGCTCCAGGGGTTTACATTGAAAAAGAACCTTGAGGTCATTGAGTCCAATGATAAACCTAACACCGCCCAAGTTCACCTCTAAACCATGTACCTAAACACTGCATCTCCACATCTTTTAAATACCTCCAGGGGCGGTGACTTCACCACTTTCCTGTTCCAGCCTGTTCCAATGCTTGGTAACCCTTCTGATGAAGAAATTTTTCCTAGTATCCAGTCTAAACTTCACCTCACAAAACTTGAAATCATTTCTTCTGTCCTGTCACTTGTTACATGGGAGAAGAGAGCAACCCCCACTTCACTACAGTCTCCTTTCAAGTAGTTGTAGAGAACAATAAGGTCCCCTCTGAGCCACTTTTTCTCCAGGCTAAACTACCTCAGCTCCTTCAGCAGGTCCTCACAGGCTGCTTCAAACCCTTCACCAGCTTATGTAAGGGTCAGTAAGAATTTCCAAATTAGTATTCCTACTAGCACCTGATATTGTGTGTTGAGTGGGAGACAAGTGAGATCAGAAACACAGAAAGTCATGTCATGCTTAAAGCTCTGTTTTGTCCAATTGGCACAAAGTGATGTAATACTTACTAACTAGTGGACTACACTGGAACTGTACACAGGATGTTTAGGTAAGGATAGTAGCAGCATAATTGTCTACTTGGTGTTTAAAACCACCACTTTTAAACCAGAGGATGAATTACTATTTGGATACAGTTGCAAGGTGAAAATCATGGAATGGTTTAGAAGGGACCTTTAAAGGTCATCTAGTCCAACCCCTCTGCAATAAGCTGGGACATCTTCAACTAGATCAGGTTTCTCAGAGCCCAGTCCAATGAGCATTGATGACCTCTCTGGGCAACCTATGGCATATTTCACCAGCTTCATTGTAAAAAGCCTCTTTCTCATATCCAATCCAAACTGACCCTTCTGTTTAAAACCATTCCCACTTGTCCTGTCGCAACAGGCCCTGATAATAGGTCTGTCCCCATCTTTCTTATAGACCACTTAAGTACTGAAAGGCTGCAATAATAAACTTATAACAGTGGCTGCTGCGATGTGTTTTGAATCTGCAAATGTAATTATTTTTCTTCAGTCTCTGGATGGCCACAGTATCTATGCTGGGTGCTGCACTCTGCGTATTGATTTCTCCAAGTTAACTACGCTAAAAGTAAAGTACAACAATGACAAAAGCAGAGATTTCACTCGCATTGATCTTCCTTTTGGTGATGGCCAACGAACCCTGGATGCATCCTTAGCTACTACCTTTGGTAAGAAACCTTCACTTCTAGTGATAAATACACACTAAGATCATAACTTTTATGTCGCATTTATGCTCTAGTTTCATATCAAGTTCACAGAAGGGTACATTTTGCATACGTTTCTGTGTGTTAGGTCCAGCAAGATTTGTATGGAAAGCAGAAAGTCCAACTCAAGATAACTTAATATCTGTAACTATAACATGAGGAATGCTCATGGGCAAACTCAAGGTGTTGTCAAAAAGCTACATTTGTAAAATGATTTGCAATGGCATTATTAGTACAGGTAATATAATAAATGTTGCATATCAGTATGGTCAGTGAAAGTCATCACCAATTAAAATTGGTTGCCTAAGGCTGCTTGAAAATAAATGTTTTAAGGGTGTTAGCTCTTATTTGAGCATATTTTAGGATAACTGCCTGCTGTAACAAAAAACAAACTATAAGAAAATTCAAAATGCCGCATTTATAAATGTTTGTAGTCACCTTCTGAAAGATAAAATTTTAGAAGTTTTTTTGAATTTTAGAAGTCACTTCTATGGCATATAGGGAGACAGTGTCTGCTTGAAGTGACACTGGAGAAGCCCTTTTGGCTTAAATGGCTCTACTATGCTAATTTAATTAGCTTTAGGAATAATGCCAATCACCAAACACTTTGATCTGATGACCTGAAGTGCTCACAGTGCAATTTGAGCTATTTTAGCTATTTTTCTTTCTCTCTAATGATAATGGTTGGCAATAATACATAGGTATGAGCTGCCTTAACTGTTGAATAGGTATCTAAGTGCTGTCCAATTGATTAGCACAGTAGAAAGGGTAGGGGAATAATTCCCCTTTTTTCCTTTAGTTTTCTGTGATGGCTAGGGCAGATACTGGGTTTTGTTTGATTTTTTTGGATAGTTAAGTTAGTTATCTTAGATTAGAATAAGAATGTGAGGTGCACTTACTACTTTCTTGGTTGTTTTTACTGCTCCCCTTAAAGACAGGCTTTGGATCTTTACTTTATGTACAACTGTCTTTATACTGTGGGGTGGAGTGAGGGGGGCAGAATTTGCCATACAGCATTATAGAAGTATACTGTTACAGGTCTAATATATTCTGATTAATTAGACTTGCACTATTTGAAATGTCATTGGAAGGGGAAAGTACAATTAGAATAGATTAAAGATGAACTTGCAAAGATAAATGTATGCTTTTGTAGGATAACTCATGAAAGCTGCTCCATTTCCTCTCCTTCACTCTTCCAAGCTTCTCATTTTTCATATTACAGTTTTCATTTGCTATAATAGTCAGAACAGCAGAGGTGCTGGTATGAAGAATAGTCTGATGTCTGTACCAAAATTTGTTTATAGTGAAATCACAGTGAAGCAGCTGCATAGATATTTTTCTTTTAAGAAAATAGCTGTAGATGGGGAAAAGTGTGCTTTCTAACCTTTCTGTCACTGGTGACAACATGTATATGTTGTCATTGGCATGTTCTGATAGACTTAGTTACAGAACATGAGAAAAAGATGTTGTGAGTCATGTCAGCACTTCCACTTCCTGTGTTATTACTAGTGGATGTATTTTTGATGGAGAATTATAAGATAAAGCAGGTAACTATCAGAATAATACTTTTTTTTCCTAGACTTGAAGTTATCTTAATAGCAAAACTGAACTGCTCTTGAAACTTGTTTCTCTCTTTTTTTCTATTAAGTTTTGGTTTTGGTGGAAAAGATACTGTAAACACACAAATTTTGTGAATATTTTGCACTTAAAGAGTTCTTTCACCTAGTGAGCATAAGCACAGATACATGAATTAGCTTGCTTTGAAAGCTAGCTACTAACCATGAAGCAAATGGTTTTACACATTAAAGAAAAAAAAAAGGCCACAAAGAATTCCAGATCTTTCAGCACTAGTTCCGTTTGACAATTTTTACATGCCTGATTTTGGTATCAGTGTGCAACATGCAAGTCTTATTTTGGCAGAATAAAAGCTGTTTATCTATTTCTTTGTTAATGTTCCATTACCATTTTTAGATTGTGAATAAGTGATTAATAACTGTGTTTCCAGAACTTGTCAGGATAATGCACCAGTACATGTATTTCAAGAACACAATTACTTGCTTTGGTGTGATAAATGTATTCGGTTGTTTGTATGAAAGACACTTTGTTGCCACAGATAAGAGTAGGTGTAATGTGATGCAATATTCATGAATACTTGATCTTTGATGTTTGTTCCATTTGTTGCTTTTGTAATTCACAATGAATACTTATGGTATTGTATCATACATTGTATCAAGGACCATTCTCTAGGGAATGTGTCTGTATTTTAGTCAATGGTGGAGGTTTGAGTAGTAAAACAGACATATTACCAAGCTTGTAGGATGTATTTCTTGATTATACATGTCCCATTTTAGAGAAAAAAATGTGGTGTTTACTTACAGAATCCACAACTCAGGCTTGTACCTAATTGCCTCTTAGAACACAAGTTTTTCTGCTGCCTTGGGTAGCGCTTAACTGCACATACTAATGTGGAAATCACTGAGCCATCTGTGAGGCTGTGACTGTCTGTATGTTGCTATTCCAAGTCTGTTTCATGCTTGTGATTTCCAGAGAAACCATAAAAAACACTGGTTATTTATGAAGTTATGCAAACTGGGAAAGTACACCCCTTTAAAAAGCAAAATACATATACTTTATGCATCTCAGCAGCTAGTAAAATTCAGAATCTCAGATCAGTTGTTGTTTGTCTTGTTTAGCTTATACTCATTTTAGAAATATCAGGGAAATAGTTTTATCTTATCATTGCAAACCATCTTTGACTATATTTACTTCCATCAATTTCTAGAATGCATGTCCATCATGTGAATAAAAACTGTGGAACACCACAGACATATTAACTTTATTGGGTACTAGTCTATGCCGTGCTTTCCTATTCAGACTTGTCTACCTTATGTTTTGCCCTAACTTCATTTTAGAGAGGGACATTGAGGCTGATCAGAATATTTGCCTTCAAAAGTGGCTGGAAATAGAATCTTGGATTTCAATGAGAGATTTAACGCAAACGTTTTATAAGATGTGTAACGACAGACAAAGTCAGAATAGCAACACTGGCAGCTGATTCTGAATCTTGAAACCTCTTCTGTTTTCCAAAACTTTTAAAATCTCTTTTAATTAGATGTGTCTTCTCTCTCTAGCCACTCAAAATACGATATTCCCATCATATCCAGGGGCTGCTGGATTTGCCCAACCCTTGGGCTTTCCTCAAGGTGCTGGTAAGTTTGTATTTTCTAAAAATGTGATATTTGTAGTTATGGCTAGTGGGCTACTTGAATACACCTGTTTAAAGCAAACTGTTTTCAGATATAGCAATCAGAACACAGTATCCCTTTGAGTAATTCTGATTCTCTTTCTCATATAACTCAGTAAAATTACTTTCTGTAATAAAAAACATTAGTGATGTAGTTTATAGTTTAATAAGAAATTAAATGCCATGATAAATATTACCTGCAAGAGAAGAAATTAAGCATCTGTTTTTCTAAGAATCATCGGACTTCAATGATATTCAATGCAAATACAGGAAGTCTCCCCTTTCCTGGCTAGAAAGTGAGAAATAAATAGTTTTTTAAACTGAGTGATCTTTTCCTTTCTAACACAGGATAAACTTTTGTGCTGAATTATTTTTCTTCTTTCTTGAACTGCAATTTGTGTCCCCTTTTGTTTGGGTCTGTTTGTCTAGCTGAATATTTCTTCATCTCTGAAAGGGAAGCATTTCCTGCTTTATTGGTCAGGTACTATTAATAACTAAATTCCTTAAAAGCATTTTTAGATTGAATACTGATGTTTTTGCCAAACATAACCTGGTTTTGTCTTCTTTCTCTTCCACTTTGAGATGTCAAGTGATGCTCTTTATACCCTTACAGGTATTTCAGTTCCAGCTGCTCCTGGAGCACTTGGTTCTCTCACTATCACCCCGTCAACAGTGTCTGGACAGATTCCTGGTGTTACTGGTATTCCAGGAAATTCTGTTTTACTAGTCAGCAACCTCAACCCTGAAGTAAGTTTGATTGGTGGAACTGATTCAAGTATCACCTTGTAGCAACAGCCAGAATCCTTCTCGGAAATGGATGTTAGCTGAAGAAATAAGAGAAATTCTCTATGCTGCTAATATAAAAAACAGGACAGCTCTATACTTGTTTGAGGTAGTTTGTAATATTGATGAGGTTGAAAAACTCCAGCCATCTATGTGCTGCTTTATCTGTAAAGAGGGCAAAGGATTTTTCATTTATTAAAAAATAAGGAGTTAGAAAAAAAGGAGGGAAGAGAAAAGGAGGTGAAAGCATGCCAAATCAAGTAGCTTTCTAAACATGGATAGAATCTTTCTAGTTTTGCAACTTTTCCCAGTTTGGAGAGGAAGCACACAGGTGTACTTTGCTATTGACATCACTGTACATCTGTTTTTAAAAGTGAATATATACACATGTTCACTTTTCAAAGTACCACACAGATTTTGATTTTTTTCATATGTTGGCAGTAAAATTACCAAGGACAACTTGGAAAGTTATTTTTGTAGTGGAAGTGACATAGGCTATTCTATAATCTTCCTCCTGTTAGTCAAATATTACAGACTGATCTGTTCTTAATTAAAAGCCATGTACATCTTTAAAAAAAAAATAAAATCAAGCTCTACCAAGGCCATAACTTAAAATACAATTGATACTTGATTGTTGATAAGCAATCCTATTGCTTATGTAAAATTCTTGTTTTACACACTCAATACATTTACTTAACCATAAAACTGTTAAAATTAGAAGTGATGGCAAAATGGAAGTTACCTTCATATTCTGAGGTTCAAAAATCTGTTGACCAGTTTCTTTAAGTAATTGTTTTGTTTCTGTTTTTGTACTAACAGCCAAATTCCACGGTAAGCATCAAAAGAAACAGCTGCAGATAGGACTGTAAGACAAGTTACTTTTTCTTTGATTTGTCAATACATCCTAGCAGTGAGTTTCTGATGATGGTTGTGGATATGCTTTCTGCAGCTGATTATTCAAGATGATTCTCTGAATCTTAAAAGAGTGTGTTTCTTAAGAATAAGCATATGTCAAAGATAGGTCAGAGATATTTTTAGGACATTGCTCCTTTACGTAATACTAACCACATCTAAGGAGTCATGTAGAACTTTGTGATGTAATGCATGTTACAGTATCAATGCATTAAATAACGCTCAACTTCTTAAAAGGTGTGAAATAACTATGTACAACAACATTAATTGTTGTAAATATATTTTGTGGCAACTGCGTAACACTTGTCCTTCAGTAGTGGTTGTCTGAGCCCTGTCACTTCTTTTTCTATGTATAGAAAATCTTATTGAGCTTATTTCAATTTGTATTTCTCCCCATTGCAGAGTTTTAGTGTGCACTTGAACATTTCCTTGCGACTTTTAAATTACCTGGCTTTGTCTTCCAAACACATTTTTTTTTTTTAGAAAAATATTGAGGTCTCATTTGGATAAGAAATTTCTTAAAAACACCCCTCCATGTTGAATTAAAATATTTAGGCCAGAAAGATAAACTCGTGATGAATTTAAATTTCACATTGATAGTAATTGTTCTCTATTACTAAATGCTAACGATAAATGAGTATGGGCTTGCACTTAGGCTGCAGTATCTTCCTTTTTTGAAAAATTCAGATATTTTGTTACACATTTCAAATGTGAGATGAGAAGGAATAGGGCTAGAGGGTGTAAGTAGTGCTTCTGATACCCAGGTATTTTTAATACTGGCAAAACCTTTGCTCAATTGAATAAATTTTGGTTGCATTAGGATGTAAATGATCGTCTTTGGTGCTTGGCATACAAGAATTTAATTGAACAGCTTCTGTTCAAACACAATTTAAATACCACTTTCTATACGCTTCATATATAAAAGTTAAATTGTATGTATATCACTTTAGAATGTCACAGTCATCACATAAAGGAATGGGGACAAAGTTGAAGAAAAAGCAAGCACATTTTGAAGCAACTAGGTTTGGTTTCATAGGTGTTGTCTGCTGTTTACAAAATACAAAGGAATTCTTGAATGTTCTTTTCTATTTTTAGTTTAGCAAATGTCTTTCATTTTTTCAGGGAATGAGTTGCTAGCTTAGAATAAGTTCAAATAATGAAGCTACTTAAAATATTAATAACTTCTGCAGCATGACAGACTGAGTCTTGAGTGATGGATATGCATGAGCTGAAGTGTTAGCTTGTTTAAGTATTTCACATGTGCATTGCAAATATATACTAACAAGAGTGCCGTACACTGTAGTTATTGCAGGGAATGGCTTTTGGAGAGACAGGTTTATGTATTGGTATGCAGTATTTCTTCCATTCTTTTTGTTTACCATACACTTATGGAATAGATGTCTTTATTTGCATGGCTTTAGAAATAATATACTCATTTTATCATTTAAACAGGCCATCACACCATATGGACTTTTCATCCTATTTGGTAAGATATGTCAAATATCCCTTGAGAAACCACAGGGCTAGCATTCTTTTTATTTATCTGACACCTGATGGTTAATTCAAGCTTCATTGTTTTTTCCATATCCAAAAAATGCACAAGAGAATACACTGATTTTAAAATTACAGTAATTTGAGTCAGGAGTTGTAGGCCACAGATACCAAAAAAGGCAAAAGATTTACAGTGTCAGATGAATTTCAGTGTATGGTCCAGTTTGTTTACTACAAAAATGAGAAGACAAAGTAAGAGAAAAAAACAAATATTGCATCAGAGGAAATGCTGTATAGAATTGGATCATACATTAATTGCAGGGGACAATGTTTGGCATAGTAATATTTCAATAAACCTCTGTTAAGGGGACTTTGACGACCATTGCACTGATTAAAAGCTTAACATAAACATGCAGTTTTATCACTAAGATCCTGGGGGTTTTCCTCCATTTTGGAGCCTCAGAAAATAATACACAAACTTCAAAACTGTCCTTCATACTAATATTCTAACCAAGCTGTTGAATGAGATGATTATTCTTTGTAAATCTAATGTTAATCAAAAGAAACAGACTTGCCCTTCTGCTGCTATGAAAAGATTTCCTTTCTGTATTTCCACAGGTGTATATGGTAATGTGCATCGTGTGAAGATTATGTTTAAGAAAAGAGGAATTGCTTTGGTTCAGATGGCAGATGCAACCCAGGCTCAATTAGGTATTGATTTTTAAGGCACAGTTATGCTTCAAACTAACATGAGCATAATATAAAGGAAGAATTTGCCCTCTGTCAGTGACAAGCATAAACAAATTCAATCCATCATTGTGCTGCATTACTACATACAAACTTTTCCTTACTTATGTTGATAATACTCTTAGTGGTTTAAAAACTAAGTTCCTGTGAATCTCAATCTAGTAAATGTTAGAATTAAAACATCATACAATTTTCCCATAGTTTGTCTTAATAACACATCATATGATTTTCCTGTAGTTCACCTTATATCTAACTATTTAATAATAATCAACTGTTCTTTATTGAAATGATGTTTTGCATTTTTGTTGCATTTAGACTGGAGATTATATTACATCTTTGTATTTTAAATATAATGTTGTGGCATAGCCCAGCTGATAGACATGCAAGTTGCAGTTTAAATTTAGAATGTGAAATCTGGCACTGAGTAGAAAACAATATTAGTATTTAAAGAATCGTCTTTTCTTCCCCTCCATTTATTCCTGTTCAAATTAAATTTCCACTGGTTAGCTATCAACCACTTGAATGGACAGAGGCTTTATGGAAGGGTCATGCATACTACTCTTTCAAAATATCAGACAATTCAACTTCCTCGTGAAGGGCAAGAGGACAAAGGTCTGACAAAGGACTATAGCAATAGCCCTTTGCATCGCTTTAAGAATCCTGGCTCTAAGAACTGCCAAAATATTTTTCCTCCATCTGCCACCCTGCATCTCTCCAACATCCCGTGAGTATCTACATGTATGATTTTCTCGAAGAGATGTTTTTTAGGTTGTGTTCTTAAGTTACAAAGTCTGACATAAGCTTTACATTCCCTTGGCCTTCATTCTGCTGTGGGTCATTCTGCTGTATAACTAACAATAAGTGAATCATTTAACTGTGCCTTTTTTTATCATTAGCAATGAGGATAACTGTTTGAATGATCTTCTTTATGAGTTTTAATCAGTTTACATTTTCTTGAGAGTATGCTTTTGTTCTTTTACCTATTAAGTTCTGTGTTACAAATTTTCACAAAGATTAAAGACGTGTTTTGAGATTACGTACTGGAATTACATGACAACAAATTTGTCATTGACATTGTTACTTGATATAGATACGGTTTTGAATAATTCTTACACTTCTAAAAGAGTAATTTTTACAGAATTCAGACCTCTTACATAGAGCGGAAGTTGTAAAAAAAAGATGTTAAGAATGGTGTTCTTTAAGACTGAAACAATCTTTTTTTTAAATCTAGAATGTTGTCAACAATGTGTGGAGTAACAGCCAAACATAAGTTTTTACAGGCTTCTTTTGTTTGGCAACTGTGCAGGGAGGGAAAGGAGGAAACTGGAATTATGTCCAAGTAACAAAGGAAATTATAAGACACTTAGAAAATGGCTTTTTGAATAAAATAAAAAGCTTCGGAACTGAAAATACATGAAGCACAATCACTCAAATTTCAAGATGAAATGTATTCATGAAGGTACTAATTAAGATCTTAGGAGAATTTTATGAGAAAGAAATGGGATTGGATGAAAAGCAGTAGAGTGTAGCTGAAATAATTTCGTAGCACAAAGCCAATTTGTTTGGGCTGAAGTGTTGACAAGGTTTGAGTTGGTGGAGATTGTTTTTGCTGTTCAAATTTAATTTAGAAGCCAAGATTGAGATCTCGATATTATTATAGAACTCTGTGCTCTTCTACAAGTTGAGGGGGGCTTGTTTTGGTTTTGTTCGTTTTTTGTTTGTTTGTTTGTTTTTTCAATTAGGCCTTCTGTTACTGTTGATGATTTGAAGAACCTTTTTGCAAGTAAAGGATCAACTGTGAAAGCCTTCAAATTTTTCCAGTAAGTTCTCTTGTAAAATTGCTGAGCAAGCTTTCATCCTGGAAGATGGCTACTGCTTTTTTGTGACATTCCATGTATTTATAACTATAGGCAGAACTCCATGTACATATACCTATAGGCAAAAGCAGTACACCTATGACAATTTTAATGAAAATTTTAATCCTAAAATTTTAAATGAGATGCTATGTTATCATAATTAAATCAAAAATATGCAGCCTTTGGACAAATGTATGTTCAAAATAAAGTAAGTTTAAGAAACGTAAACGCTCGCTTCTTTAAAAAATGCAAGCTGAATATATGTGAAATGTCATATAAAAGATGATAATGTCTCTGCTCTAACATTGATCAAGGTTACTTGGCAGCATTATTTTAGCACAATCATACCTGCTAGAATAATCCCATCTAGATGGACAATACAAGTGTTTCCTAGAGGCCTTCAAGCCTTATTTTGACCCAGTTTTTTGAAGTCCGGTGTTATGAAAGAATGGCATGGCTTTAGGCCATTTTTGCAAAATTTATATAGTTTTGTTATCTTTGCATTTTAGTAGGTGCATAACTAGTTCTGACTCTTTTGCTGTACAAGTGTTCAGTGTGTGTGATATGGCTGAAAACAACCACTTATGTGACTCTTCTGTGTTGGTTAGTGAAAATTTGGTGAAGATTAATAATGGTTTTTATTGTACTTCAGGAAAGATTGCAAAATGGGTCTTATCCAACTGGGCTCTGTGGAAGAAGCAGTTCACGCTCTCATTGAGCTTCACAATCATGACTTTGGAGAAAACCAGCATCTCCGAGTTTCCTTCTCAAAATCTACAATATGAATTTTCTGTGCACTTTCCTTTTAATATAGTAAAATCTTCAGAGACTGAGAAAGCTGAGACCAGCTCTGTCTCTTAAAAGAAGAAGCTCATTCATACACAAAGAATTAGGTGATGATTCTGAATTTTCTGATTCTATCTGCAAGTATGTAATCCGTAGAAAGATTGTTCTGTGAAATAGCTTTAGCAACAATATTTATCAAATTTCCTACTTAAAATTATATTTTGAGAACATCCTTTAGGTTTTTATTCTAAATTAGCCTTAGAAAACATTTTAGAGTGCTTTCACAATGCATCAAACAAAGAGTATTATTAAGAAAATGGTGAATATACTCTACAAAGATTAAACACTAATTTGAATGTGAAGTAGCGCTCGGGTTTCTTGAAGAAAAGCAAGCAGTGACTCTGAGTATTCTCTAAATAGTATTTATGTTACCAGGGATTTATACTTTGGCAATTCTTTACAAATAACTTGTGGCGTATTAATATAATACGTAAATAAATTACACTAGCCCAGCTAACTCTTTGGGGGTTCAGAGCCAAATCTTCTTTATTCAAATGAATCAACACCTTACGTACCGGAGTTCAAAGTAACACGTGACTCCCCTGACCAATCACCAGGGGTACCTCATTATCCATGTTCATGGGAGTACATTTGGACTTCATTTCCCAGGATGCCTCATCCAGCATCCTTCCTGAAACCCGACTCCTACAATAACTTGTTTATAAAAATAAAAAGTCTATGCTGTTCCTACAGATTAAATTATTAGAGGAAAGGCAGTGCCTTTTCTTTGTGGAATAAAAGATATTTCACAAGTTTCTTCAAGATAGTAGGATCAGACATTTAGGTTCATTTAACCGTGGGTTGGAAGTTTGATGTCCTATTTTTACTATGAAGTGATGTGTAATAGTACTTTGGAGAATATAAAACAAGAAAATAGTCGTGATTTAAAATAAATTTTTACATTTCTCTAAATAATTGTTTACAATCTTATGGAAACTATTCAGGTCTGTGATGGTTTGATAGGTTTTAAAGAAGTTATTTTTGTTAAGGTGATCCTTGGGGGCAGAAAAAAACCCACATTTAAGAGGTTTTTTTACCACTAATGTCTAATACTTAAATAACTGTGTATTTACCTTATTTCTTATTATGTGCCTTATATGTGTGTATTATACAATAGCTTAGAATGTTATCTGAAGTATCTTGAAAAAATATTGTGAGCTTTGTGATAATTCTCTTCTTGGTCTTTTTGAAAATGTTTTCCTTGATACTTAAAGATATATTTTTTCTTTAGGTAATTCTCTGAATTCTAGTTTCTTGTTCTTTTTTATAGGGTTTGGATATAGGTGGGAATAAGGTTTAACTCACTATGTAATCACATAGGTGATTCTTTGAATTTACCTAGTTGCAGTTGTCTGATGACAGTTCTTTGCTGAAAAAAAATTCACATCTAGAAAAAATACACTAAGAAACCCAAACAAACCTATATAGAAGGGCCAAACAGGAAATTCACTTCAGTTTCTGGACTTTATCTTATTTTTTGAGGGGCATTGGCTGTATTACAGTATTCTCTTTTGGGTGTCTGCATCTTTTTTTGCAGAATCACAGAATCAACCAGGTTGGAAAAGACTTCTGAGACCATAGAGTCCAACCTTTGACCCAACACCACCCTGTCAACGAGACCATGGCACTAAGTGCTACATCCAGTCTCTTCTTAAACACCTTCAGGGTCAGTGACTCCACCACCTCCCTGGGCAGCCCATTCCAGAGTCTGATTGCTCTTTCTGTAAAGAGTTTCTTTCTAATGTCTAACCTAAACCTCCCCTGGCACAGATTAAGACTGTCCTCTCTTGTTCAGCTGCTGGTTGCCTGGGAGAAGAGATTGAGCCTCACCTTGCTCCAGCCTCCTTTCAGCTAGTTGAAGAGAGTGATGAGGTCTCCCCTGAGCCTCCTCTTCTCCAGGGTGAACATCCCCAGATCCTTCAGCCTCTCCTCATAGGGCCTATGCTCCAGTCCCTTCACCAGCCTTGTTGCCCTTCTTTGGACACTCTCCAGCACTTCAATATCCTTCCTGAACTGAGGGGCCCAGAACTGGACACAGTACTCAAGGTGCAGCCTAACTAGTCTTTGGTAACTATGTTTCCCTCCTTGTCCAACAAAGAATGGAGGTTCTCCTTGCCCCTCCTTTTGCTGTTGATGCATTTATAAAAACGCTTTTTGTTGTCCTTAACAGAAGTGGCCAGATTACATTCAAATTGTGCCTTTGCCTCTCTAATTTTCTTTCTATATGACATAACTACATTCCTAAACACTTAATGAGTTGCCTGCCCTTTTTTCCAGAGGTGATAGACTCTCTTTTTTTCCCTGCAAAATCTCCCTGTTCAGCCAGGATGGTCATCTTTCCCACTGGTTCACCTTTGGGCACATAGGGACAGCCTGCTCCTGTGCCTTCAAGATTTCTTTCTTGAAGCATGTCCAGCCTTCCTGGACCCCTTTTGTTTTTAAGGGCTGTTTCCCAAGGTACCCTCTGAACCAGCCTCCTGAATGGGCCAAAGTCTGCCCTCCGGAAGTCCAGGGCTGAGGTTTTGTTGACATCCTCCCTTACTTCACCAGGTATAGAAAACTCTATTGTTATGTGGTCACTGTGCCCCAGACAGCGTCTGACCACTACATCTCCCACGAGTCCTTCTCTGTTTGTAAACAGCAGGTCTAGCAGGGCCCACCCTGGTAGGTTCATTTATCAGCTGCAACAGGAAGTTATCCTCCATACACTCTAGGAATCTCCTAGACTGCCACTCTTCTGCTGTGTTGAGTTCTCAGCAGACATCCAGCAGGTTAATGTCACCCACAAGAATAAGGGTTGGTGATTTTGAAACCTCCGCCAGCTGCTTGTAGAATAATTCATCACCCTCTTCATCTCAGTATTGAACTTAATAGAATGCTATCATTCTTTCCTTTGTAAGTATGAAAAAATATTTGATACTGAATGTTGATTTCTCTTTGGGGAACAAGCTGAGATGCAGTTAGGTTTGGTCTTGAATGTACAGATGAATATTACTGATTTCTGATCATATTTTGGAAAGTTAACTTTCACTTTAAGATATTTTTCGTTCTAGAATCTCCTTTTAAATAAATTAATTTTAAGTAAATTTAATTTTACTGTACCACATTTTAAAGAGGTATTTCTTTCAAACATAGTGTAGTGGGTTGATGCTGATGAGATGCCAGGTACCCACTAAAGCCACTCTCTCCCTCTGCAACTGGACAGAGGAGAGAGAACTAAAAAATGAGCTAAGGATTCATGAGCCAAGATAACAGCTGGGAGAGGTCAGTTACTGATTACCTTCACTGGCAAAACAGACTCAAAGTGGGGATAGTACTTAAATGTATTACTAACAGGATCAGAGCCAAAGAGTGAGAAATAAAACAATCTTAAAAACACCTTCCTCCCACCCCTCCTGCCTTCTATGTTTTCCCCCAGCGGTGCAGGGGGACGAGGAATGGGGGTTATGGTCAGTTGTTGTTTCTGCCCCTGACCAGAGAGAGGAGACCTTCCCCTGCTCCTGTGGGGTCCCTCTCATGGGAGGCAGTCCTTGATGGACCTCTCCAGTGTGAGTCCATCTCTCGGGCAGCAGTTCTTCCCAAACTGCTGTCCCGTGGGTCACTCCTCCATGGGGTGCAGTCCTTCATGAATGAGCTGTACTGATGTGGGTACCCCACAGGGGCCATAAGTGCTACCCAGGAAAAACCTGCTCTGGCATGGGCTTCCCTCTCCACAGGCTACAGGACCTTCCTCTCTGGCAGGACCCTGCTCCATCTTGGGCCTCCCTTGGGGTCACAGCCTCCTTGGGATATCCACCTGCTCCAGCATGGGCTCCTCCATGGGCTGCAGGGGCACAGCTGCCCCACCATGGTCTGCACCACAGGCTGCAGGGCCTCAGCTCTGGTGCCTGGAGCACCTCCTGCCCCTCCTTCTGCTCTGACCTTGGTGTCTACCTCATGGTTCCCATGTTCTCACTCCACTCTTCCCTGGCTGGAAATCTTTCTGTGCAACAATCTTCTGTTCTTAAATATGTTATCACAGAGGCATTACTATTACTCCTGATTGGCTTGGCCTTGGCCAGCGGCAAGAAGTCTGTCCTGGAGCCAGCTGGCACTGGCTCCACCAGACAGGGGAAGCTTCTAGCAGCTTCCAACAGAAGCCATGCCTGTAGCCCCTCCCCTGCTACCAAAACCCAACCACAGAAACCCACTACACATAGCATTTATGTACTTTTAACTATTGCAGAATTTGTTTTGGCTGTAATGTTTTGCCATTCTTGTTGGGTTTTTTTCATTAACTTGTATGAATTGTATGACTTTATCTATTTAGAAGAAAGGCTATGTTTCTACCAGGATGTGAGTATTCTGTAGTAAACTTTTTCAAATTTTTTCTCTGAATCATTTTTGCAAAATCAGCCAGATACTTTAGCTTGCTTTCCTTTAATGCATGTTGGTTAGAGATGTGGTGTTAAAGAAACTTTCCTGTCTGACCATCCAGGAGCCACTCAGGCAGTCACACTTGATCTCCCTGAGCTGGGATTGAGGACCCTTCCCAGCTATACACCCCATACTCACGCAGGGAGACCAGGTTTTCTGACTGACTTAACCCCATATTTCCCATGGCAGAGTCTGATATCTTGATCCTTAAAATAATTTAATATTGGTGCAATACCATAATAACATCTTGAGCTGGTGTCTCTGAGGAGGGACCTTGAACAGAGGAACCCTGGGCTTTTATACCCTCAGTCTAAGGGCACAAAAGTCTGGGGGTCCTTGGTTTCTTCTGTGTCTCTGTGTCCTTGAGTGTCTGGTCCCCTGGCTGGGCCGCAGCTCCCTGGGCCCTTTGTTGTGCAAAGGGTTGGCAGTTCATGGCCTCTTGCCTCAGGCTCCCACCACTCAGAGCTCAACCTACAGCTCCACTGCACCCCTGAGCTACCTGCACTGAATGGATTCTTCAACAGTAGCAGCTAATCTTATAAAGATGGTACCAGACCTCTATACTGCAACAGAAGTGTGCTATTGACAGTAGATACAATTCTGACTATACATATGTAACTAGAAGTGCTGTACAATGCAACTATGTAAATACGCAGAAGGTACTGGAAAGTTCAGTTGGCTTAGGAATAATATACATGTTATCTTTTGGGTTTCATGTAATCATGGAGTGGTTATACTGTGGTCAGTACCAATACTGACCTTGGTGGAACACTGCTTATCTCTGGTCTCCACCTGGACATTGAGCCATTGACCACAAGTCTTTGAGTGTGACCATCCAATCAATTCCTTATGCACCTAATGGTCCACCCATCAAATCCATGTCCCTGTGGCTTAGAGACAAGGATGTTGTGTGGGACAGTGTCAGATGCTTTGCACAAGTCCAAGTAAATGACATCTGTTGCTCTTTCCTTACCCACTACTGCTGTAACCCTGTTGCAGAAGGCCACAAAACCTGTCAGGCATGATTTACCTCTAGTGAAGCTATGTTCACTGTCACCAACACTTCCTTTTTTTCCATGTGCCTTAGCAAAGTTTCCAGGAGGATCTACTTCATAATCTTGCTGGAAGCCGCGGTGAGACTCACCGACCTGTAGTTTCCTGGGTCTTTTTTATTTTCCTTTTTAAAAATGTGGGCTATATTTCCCCTTTTCCAGGGAAGCTTTAGCTTTCATAGAATTTGGCTTGCTGGACAATCACTCTGTTTTCCTTCCAGGCTCCATGTAATTTCTTCCATCCTCTGTAGGCTTCCTTTTTGCATTTGAATTTGTCTGGGAGCTCCTTGTTCACCTAACACCATCCTCATGTTTTTGCCTGGCTTCCTCTTTGTTCGGATGCATCACTCCAGGGCTCTGTGGAGGTGACCTTTGAATATCAACCAGCTTTCTTGGGCCTCTCTTCCCTCCATGTGGTTTATCCCATGGCAGTCTACCAACCAGATCCTGAAGAGGCCTTCAGGAGTCTGCTTACTCTCCTTGCTGTCCTAAGGATCTTGAACCCCACCATTTCATGAACCTTGTAGTCCAGGCTGCCCTTGACTTTCACATTTCCCTCCTTGTTGGGAGAACAAGATCCAGCATAGCACCTCTCCTCCTTGGCTCCTCTATCACTTGGAGAAGGAAGTTACCATCAACGCAACCTCCTGGATTGCTTATGCCCTGCAGTGTTGACAGATACTGGGATGGTTGAAGTCATGAGGACCAGGGCTTTGAATGTGAGGCCACTCCAATCTGTCTGTAAAGGACCTTATTTGCTTGGTCTTCCTGGCTGGGTGACCTGTAGCAGACCCCCACTATAAAGTCACCTGTTCCTGTCCTGCCTTTAATCCTGAGCTATAAGCTTTCACTTAGCTCCTCATACATCCCCAGGTGAAGATGAATGCGCTCCAGCTGGTCACTGACATAGAGGGCAACACCACCTCCTTGTCCACCCTTCCTGTCCTTCCTAAAGAGCCTGTGTCCTTCCATTCCAACACTCCACTCTTTGGAGCTGTCCCACCATGTCTCCATGACATGCCAATGAGATCATAGCCCTGCATCCATGCACACATCTCTAACTTCTCTTCTTTATTCCCTGTCTTATGTGCTATTGCCTTGAAGTTAGGACCCCAATGAAACCGACTTATTGGCTAGAATTCCTTTTTGTTGCTCTTCAGGTGCTTTCCTGCTGACCTGTGATCCCTCTTCACGCTCTGGGCATCTATTGCTGGCATCAAACTGGTAGGACTGGGATGGACTGAGGTTCTCCTCCCTCTGGCACCTTTAGTTTAAAGCTCTCCTCACTAGCTTGGTAAGCCTGTGACTGAAGTTGCTCTTCCCTTTCTCTGACAGATGGATCCATCAGCCCCCAGTAGACCCAGTTTCTCAAAGCAAGTCCCATGATCCAAGTCAAACTGGGCACCAGTCCCAGAACCATTTGTAGATTGACTAGATTCAGCTGTCCCTTTCAAACAGCTCTCCTTTGACTGTGAGGATTGATGAAAAAACTACTTGCAGAGACTTACATTTTTTTTTTAATTTAAGAAAAATCTGAGTGGGGATATTTATGATGTTTCCTTTTTGGTTTTGTGGCACAACTGTTGTGTATCTATTTTGATTCTTCTTTTTCTGCAACTGAATTATTCTTGTCAACTTACTTTCAGATTTATGTATGTCTTAAAGATGCTGCCTGTTAGGGAGATCTGCTTTTACAGGATGTGCAGACAAGCTTCAAAGCTAACTGTACATCTTAATGTTTGCTTAGCAGAATGAAGGCATTAGTTAAGGCTAGTTTTTCTCATGGGATATTCTGCCTTGAATAATTAAAAGCACAAACATAACCCCTTCTTTATCAAAATGCACTGTTACTGAAGGATTGTGGCAAAAGGAATAATTCTAATATTTTGTGCTTGACCCATTAGTGCCTGGCTGTAAAAGCATAGTTGCATCTCAGTTCTTGGTTCTCTAAAGCATATTTTAGCAAATCCCTTGATATCTGTGGAAAGAGCAGGATTTGGGAAAGAATGATATTATTCTACAGATTCTTACAGTGATGTGGGATGGAAAGGAACCTCTAGAGGCCTTAATCCTACCTCTTACTCAGATAAAGGACAACTTTGAGCAGTTGCTCAGAGAATTGTCCATGTAAATTTTCAGTGTTTCCAAAAATTAAGTTTTCACAAATTCTTTGTTCCTGTGTTTGGCAGTCCTTACTGTGAATTTGCTTCCCTAATATGTAGTTAGACTTTAAACATACTGCATCCTATATAGGTCTGTTGCCATTTAACCTGTTAACTGTGTAATTTCCAAGAAGATTCTGGCTTCATCTTCTCTATACTGAAGCCTTGAGTTTTTAAAGATAGGTTTATAATTTCTTTAACATGTATTATTAATTTCTGTTTAAATCATTTGTGAAGTACCTGATAATGTGCACAGTGTAACCTGGAATTTGTACTCTAAAACACTACTAGGTACTGGAAATTGCTGATGTAGGTACTGGGAATTGTAGATTTCTTACTCCCCAGGGAAGTGATCACAGCACCAAACCTGACAGAGTTCGAGAAGCATTTGGACAGTGCTGTCAGGCACATGGTGTGACTCTTAGGGTGTCCTGTGAAGAGCCAGGAGTTGGACTTGATGATCCTTGTGGGTCCCTTCCAACTCAGCATATTCTGTGATTCTATGACTGTGCCTTTGTTTATGTCATGGTCACGAATAAACTCTGGGTTACCTCTGATTCCATTTTTTTGGATGGATGCACACTTGGTTCAAAGTGTAATAAGGCCTTTTTAACAACCCAGGAGCAGCTAAGTGCCTTTTCAAATGATCCTTGGTTTGTTGTATAATGGTAAAACTTCTGCTTTTTGAATTTCTTCAGAAGTCTGTAAATATCTGAACAAATTTCCTAAACTTTGATAATTTAACTCAGTTGCCTTGTCTGCTGGTTCTCAGTTGCTCTGTTGTTGTGTACTGATAGATTGAGATCCTTCTTATGCTGAAGATATTCCGTTTATCTATGGAGATTTGCCTATAGGTGACATTTTCTGATTACAGATAGCGAACTTGTGTTTGTATGCCCGAAAATCTATTAGTGTTTGTTGATAATACTGCCAGTGAGGTTTGTGTGATCAGTTATCTTGCTCTCCTCTGATTCATGTCAGTAGGAAAGTGATAAGTTCTTCTTTTATAAGGGATGTAGACCTACTACTTGTCATTTTATGCTGCTATAGCTTATACTTCTGTTTTTCAAATGAGAGGTCAGCTGCTTACAAAAAGCATTGTTTTGCCTTAACCTTTGGCTGTGGTATGTTGTTAATTAGATCAGAACTACCAGACTTAGTATTGTTGCTGTTGTGCTAAAAGGATGCTGGTCAAATTGCACAGAATTTTTTTCTTTAAATTAACTTTGTCTTCTGAGGTTTTGTTTGCTATATACAAGACTGTTTGCCTGCTCTTTTTAAAGCAAATCCTAACAGTTAGAGTGGAAAATTTCTGAGGTACTTAACTTCAGGGTTTTATTACCAGGGGATGTGATACAGAAACAAAATTGTACCAAAGTTTTTGTGCCTTCAGAAGTTTTATATGTAGGGTTTTTCATATCTGTTGCTGTCTTAATTATAATAAATATATTTTCCCCTCTGGAAATTGTATATTTATATTGTTAGAAATTATTGTTGTCCACTGACTATATATGAAGTGAATTACATGTATGAAGTGAATTACAGCTGTTTCAATACAGATTTAATTATCTCCCTGCCTTTTCCATTGCAGTTTTCTCTTTTGTACTGCAATATGCAGGAATCCAAGCATAACCCATATATTTCCAACTTTAGGTAATAATAACAGGTACCTGGAGCAGTCCCAAAGAAAAGAAATAGTTGAAGGTCTAAATGAAGAAAGCTTTTACCTTGGCAGACTAATGTCTTCACTGTAAGCAGTTTCTCGGGTCTCAGAAACTACAATATTTATGAGTGGGAAGCTACCATGCATAAACTTCATTCTAAGCACTTTCCAATTAATTTTGAATATGTTTTACACTTACTGCAAAAGTTCACCCTAGAACTGCAGCAACACAAGACCAACGTTGTTAACCAAGCAGATTCTTGCATCAATCAGAATGTCATTTCACTCTCTGACCAAAGACTGTTCTAGTTTTACTGAGACATGTGAAAAACCTTTTTTCTCTCACACTCCTTTCTGATGGGAAGACCTAATGCCAAGTGGACTTTGTTTGAGACTTCTGTTGGTGATTGAAACAATGGAAAATGAGATTGTAATGTGAACCAAATGGTGTGAGATAAGGCAAAAGCTTAATGGACTACTTTTAGTACTGTATTCAAGACACAGAAACATGTCTAAGAATTGCTGTCATTCCCTCATTTTACATGATCTGTTCATAAGTGTTCCCTTTCAGTTTATAAAAATGTTCATCTATCACAAGAAAATACTGTAAATATTTGTAACATCATGTTTTGTTTTTTGTTGTTTTTTTTTTTTCTTTTTTAACCTGGCAAAAAAGTGTTTGGGGGAACAAATGGGAATGTAAACTGTTTTTATATAAAAAAGATTGTCTGTATATTTTAATAAGCAGCAGCTTTCATTTGTAAAGTATCTTATGGCATTGCTTGAAAAGTATTCCATGTCTGTTGAGATGACTTAAAACTGAAAGAAGATATAAGATGTATTAAAGAAACCTATTTTGGGACTGTGTAGTGCATGGTGAATTTGGTTATGCTGTAATATATTCTGTTTGTTTAGGTTAGTGTGTTTTCTGATTATTTAGTACCTATACCTCGCTCTTTTCCTAACTAGTTGTTATAGCATGTCTTTTAATAAATGTCATTACAGCTGTACTCTCTTAAATTCTCCTGTGTTCTTGTCTACTGCTTTGGGTTTTTTCTTGTCTTATAATTGTGCAGCTAATAATGTCTTATTTTCATATCAAAAGTATTTTAATAAGGTTAGTGCATATCTTCAACAACAAGTACACCCTTCCCCTGTGTAGGGCAGAAGTTCTTATTTTCAGTGGGATGGAAATCTATTCTGCAACTCAGAGCCAATACAGCATCTGGTGACTGCTGTGTTCTTTGAGATGGGGATGTGAGACATCAGTGATGACAGACTTGGGGCCTCATCTGTGAGAATTCTTTTGTTTTCTCTTTTACCACGCTGTACTCTTTGAGCATTAGGATCTAAATTCATATTATTTGCACAAAGATTTAAAAAATTTAAATAGCAGCCAAAAAAGATGGTCTGCTTTCAACTTCCTGTTTCTCAACTTCTAGATTGCATTTCTTTCAGACTCCTTTGCTTGTCCTTCTCTGTGTTACACAGCACTAGTTTATACCCTTTTATTCTGGCATCCAAAATTCAGGGTTGCTGGTAAACAGACATTAGTCTAAAGCAATAGATACAAATATGTGGGTGATGTGGGGAGTACAGCCCCTCTTTCTGATCTAAAATTCTCAGACAATCTGGCAGGCATTTAATTGTCTGCCTCCCAGTCCAAGCCTAGCACATCTTGAAGAATCTGAAGTCTCGTGTATATACTTCATGACTGCATGTGCCTCAAGACTAGGACTAGAGCACTCAGCAAATTCAGTGTAAATTATGCTACTACCAATCTCTGAATTTAGAGAGATTGTAGGGAGAAAAATCTAATTCAGTTTAGACTGAATTAGCAGCTTTCAGCAAAATACTTATTCTCTAAAGACTAGATATGAAGTCCCCATGTGTAATTCTTGATTTTGTCCTTGATACTTAAATATTTGATGAGCGTTCTGGGGAAAATGCTAGCTTTTGGTGGCCAAAATCTGGCTTCATATTTTTTGACCAAGTCAGCCTGAGAAAGTGTGATAGGAAAGTAGAATTCCTGCCTATTGTCTTCTCCCCCTCCTCCCTAACCAAAAAATAAATCCTATCTTGAATTCTTGTCAGCTGTTGTAAGCGTGTTATGTAATCACAAGTAATTTTGTTTCCCTAAGCAGTTAATATAAGTGTTCTTCTTGGGAAATGAAAAACCGCTTGTAATTAGCACAGGTATAAAATTTTTGATATCTGTAAGCTGAAACAGAAAGGGCAGTAATTGGTGAATTTGCCAACACGTAAGATCTCATATGGTTTGAATCAGTCCTAAATGATTTCTCTCCAGCCCCAGGCCTCACCCATTTACAGAGCTGGAAAGAAGATAATATGTACTTTAAAAATAAAGATTTCCACTTGCATTTTCTTAAGTGCACTGAGATATTTATATTTGAGTTATTCAGCATGTAGCAGGTGAGTACAAGGACATGTAAACAAAAGATATGAAAGTGGAAATCATATGGTAGAATGTGTAGGTAAAAGAAGACATGGGACCTGTAGAGGCTGAGGGGAAAAGAGACTTCAGAGTAGTGAATCCTCAGAGAGACCATTTCCAGACCAATGCTTTTGCTGTCAAACATAAACTCATCACAGATGCTGCAAAATCCCGAGAGAAACAGTCCACTGACAAGGAGAACTCTTTAGAGTAGTGTTAAGGTAGCAATATGAGTTGCCTGACTCCTTAAGAGCTCTTCTAAGGAGAGTAATACTTTAGTCTCAAGTTATATTTGCTGCTTAGTCTAAGCCAGTTCATCAGAGTAACGCTTTTAGGCCCTGTTTTTCTGTTTCAAGTGTAGCTAGTCAGTGTACATTTGAGAGAATCAGAGCTTTTAATGCAAGCAAAGGTATACTTTCTGTAGTACCTCCATTAAATCTACCGTGTAAAGTGTTTTTCTAGCTGTGGTTTAATTAGGCCTTCCAGTACGTAAGTACAAGAAGGCAGAAGAGGGACTTCTCACGAGGGCTTGTAGCAATATGACAAGGGCAAATGGCCTTAAACCAAAGGAGAGTAGGTTTAGATTAGATAAAAGGAAGAAATTCTTTTCTGTGAGGGTGGTGAGGCACTAGAACAGGTTGCCCAGAGAAGCTGTGGACTCCCCATCCCTGGAGGTGTTCAAAACCAGGCTGGATGGGGCTCTGACTAACCTTGTCTAGTGGAAGGTGTCCCTGGCCACAGCAGGCAGATTGAAGTAGATTATCTTTAAGGTCCCTTCCAACCACCACCATTCTATGAATAGTTTCTCTTACATGTGTGTATTATTTGTATGATGAAGGGTCTGTAATAGTTTTTATTGGATGTTTTGTGTGTGGGTTTTTTCCCTCCAGAGCCCATCTTTGTCTGAACAGCCACATTACTCAATGCTTGGAAACTTTTTTAAAAGCAAGCAGACTAAAGGATATTGCTTAATGCTGCAGGCTTGCAGCTCTATGGTTGGATGTGGGTTCTATTTCTACCCTGCTATGGTGCTACCCAGCACACACCTAGAGAATATATTTGCAAACACTGTTCAATGAGTATCACTGCCTGTGAAAATAAAAACGAAGCTTTTTTAAAAAATGTGATCTTAACACAAAAAAATGACACAAGGCTAAAGAAATTAAGATAACTGCTATTCAGTGCTATGAATTCTGTCGATGATCTGGGAAAAACTGTCTGTATCTCCATGAACTATTTTAGTCAACGCAACATGGGTGGGTGCTGGGAGGGAGGGTTGTGGGTTCCTTTCTAGTTAAAAACTTTCAGTCAAGAATTGACAAAACATTGAAGTCAGGTTTACTTCTTACCAAAGAACATGGCAATGTCACTAGTTGATTTGTTCTTTCCTTCTCTTTTATTTCCAATTCTCACCTATGGCCAAATTGTCCAAAAGCAATGTGAGATTTAATATCAGCCATACCGTGTATTTAGCAAAATGTCATTCCCGTATATGCTGAATTTGACTCATCTGGTCATCAGACTTGGAAGTATCTTCTGAATTGTGTAATTAATGTTCCTAATTTTTGAAAGCTGTGAAAATAGTTTTTCTGTTTAAGGGCACAGTAAGTTTCTGAAAAGGATTTGCTACCTAAGTATTCTCTTCTATTACATCTATTAAATGAAAGTGTTTTCCACACCTTCCTTCATATGTGATGTCTGGTTGTGCAACATACTCTTTTCTTTTTTGTGTGTATGTCCTGAGTACGATTGAACAGCCTAAAATTCTCTCTTGCTGAGGCTTTAATTATCTTGTCAAAAGCATAAAGCATTCATGCTGTTGCTCTATGTGATTCAATGAGTTTACCCTCTCAGAGGCTTCATTGGTCTACCAGATATTGAACTGGTTGGAGATTTTGGTAGCAGACTTCTCCCAGTTGTTGAGTGCATTTCATTTCAACAGTAAATGGCAATGCATTATGCTATTTGAGTTCTTCAGTTTAGGCAAAAGATCTTTCAATGTTAATTCAACCACAGGGCTAATGAAAGTTAATACACAATAGCATGCTTCGTGATGCTGAGACTTGTTATAGCATAAATGTCTTTTTCTCTCTTTCTGCTCTGATTTGGCACTGTTGGTTACAGCCTGCTTGACACAAGATGGCCTGGGTTAATTTCTCCTTCAAGGCATACTATATATGCTTGTAAGATTCACAGAGGACTTCCTGGAACACTTTACGGAGCTCTTATTCAGCACTCAACGCAGAACTATGTTGCTCGTGTAAATGGTTTTTCTCTGGGAAAGGTGTTCAATCACTGTGTACCTTTATGCTTATTTTGTGGGACTTAGATTCTCCCAATTTCATATTATGGGAAGATTACGCTTCTTAGTTTACACTTAGTTTTTATTTTAATCCATATGATTTTAATCAAGGCCCTTAACAAATATTTTCACAGTCATTGTTGCCAATCATCAGCAGGAAAATAGATAAGGAAGAGATTATTTTTGAAGGGTCTGACCATAAGATGTTATGTATCCTGTCTTGCCTGGGATATCTTACCCCTTACTGTCTCATGAAATCTAACAGGAAAATTGCTGATAACTTTGCAGATCAATTGCCTAGAAACAATGGGTTTGATTAAGATGCTGAATTTAAGTTGAGAAATCCTGCTGACTAATCTTGATTTTGTCCGTTTCAAAGTCTAGAACCCAATCTAAACGGCCACACTGCTAAACTTACATTAACGTATTTTCTCACTTACTCTCCAAATGATGGGATCGTACATTCAGCCAAACTTTAAAACACCTACTGGTGTACATCTCGTTGTACATCAAATGGGTCCGAAATAAAAAAATTTGTAATTGTAATTAGACAGTGGGTTGATGTAGTACATATTAAGAAAAACATCCTCACCCTAGTGCAGGCCTAAATGGTCAGTCATCATTTAGTTCTCACAGGCTTACATTATTTGAATCTCAGGTTCTTCTGGTGTATAGAAAGTTCACGAGGCAGCAGTGTATCCATGTGGCCAAGCAGGCCAATGGCATCCTGGAATGCATTGGGAAGAGCATTGCCAGCAGGTTGAGGCAGGTGATCCTGCCCCTCTGCTCAGCCCTGGTGAGCACCTGCAGTGCTGTGTCCCATTCTGGGCTACTCAGGACAAGAGGGACACGAAGCTCCTGGAGTGGGTCCAGTGGAGGGCAACTAAGATGATTAAGGGACTGGAGTATCTATCTCTCTTATGAGGAAAGGCTGAGGGGACTGGGCCTGTTCAGCCTCAAAAGAGATGACTGAGAGGGGACCTCTTAATGTCTGTAAGTATCTGCAGGGAGGGTATCAAGAGGATGGAGCCAGGCTCTTCTCAGTGGTGCCTAGCGATAGGACAAGGCAATGGGCAGAAATGATGCAGTAACTTCCTAAGTTCCACCAGAATGAAAAGGAAGTTCTTCACTGTGCAAGTGACTGTGCTATACTGGAGCAGGCTGCCCAGAGAGGTTGTGGACTCTCCCTCACTGGAGATACTCAAGAACGGTCTGGATGCAATCCTGTGCCATGTGCTCTAGGATGACCCTCCTGGAGCAGGGAGGTTGGACCAGACGTCCTCCAGTGGTCCCTTCCACCCTTACCCATTCCATCATTCTGTGATTGTAAGACAAACTTGATTTCTTGCAGAAATTATTTGAAGTTAAACAAGACTATCAACTTTGCAATTAGAATGAAAAAAAAAGACTAGGTGACCTTTTATTTAACTAGAAATATCAATCTAAACCTTTATTACAATTTATGACAGCAAAAGAATGCCATCACTCAGGGTGTCTTTCTCTTTGATTGCCAGTCAATGTAGAAATAATAGAGTTACACCTAATTTAATTTTGCTAGATGAAAGAACAGAGCTTGTGCTGGTTTTTGTAACCAAACAAAAGCACTCTCATTTTGTATGCCAAAAATGAATGCATTATGTTATGAATCCAAAATCCAACTCACTCGGTTGGAATTGTTTTCCACAGTAATTTGAGGTGCTTTCTAATTGACATAAAAACAGTTACTTTAAACTGGATAAACAGCATGTGAAAGCTTAATTGCTTACAGAACAACTCAGGGAGTGAAGGTCAAGGTATTTACTATGAAAGGTTTGATTGTTAGATTATTCCCCTCTTTCCCACTATAAGATGTTGATTGAAATATGAGATTGCCAGGTGACAAAATACAGTTGGTCTGTAAAGAAGGAAGTCATAGCAAAAGAATCCTCACCTGATTGAACAGCTTGAGGAGAAGGGTTTGGTTCATAATCTCTAGTCACAGAACCACAGAATGGTTGGGGTTGAAATGGGCCTCTGCAGATCATCTGTTTGAACCGCCCTGCTAAAGCAGGATCACCAAGAGGAAGTTGCACAGGACTGTGTTCAGGAAGCATGTTCAGGAAACAATATTTGGGTTTCTCTTCTCATAAGACATATGTATGAAATTTTTCATCTTCATAGATAATATAACTTGACAAGTTGCCATATTTTCCATTTAATGGTTGTAGCACTTTCAGACTCATCTTGCCCTTAAAAATAGGCATAGCTTATGGTGAGAAGAGTATAATACAAAAATAATACTGTAGTCAGTATGATTTAGTTTTCTTCCTGTACTTATCAAATAAATTATCATTCATTTTTGCCTGATCTGTAAGTTTCTACTAAGTTTTGTGCAGCTGCAATAGTAAGACCAACCCCCCTGTGGATGAGCTTGGGAGCCTGGCAGAGAAGGAAAGATTAAGGTTGTTGCCCAGTTCTTTCTCTTCAGATTTTAGTAGATATTCTAGGATCAAAAAGGAAAAGATATCTGTTCATCTACTTGAAGTTAAGAAAACCACAAAAGTACTTTATTATTTATTTATTATTTTTATAATATATGAAGGGGGTGCTGTTATTCCTTTTTTCTGTACTTTTCCTTTGTGCCTCTTGTAACTATTGCCTTTAGTCAGCCCAGCCCTCAGTGACACAGCATGAAACAATCAGAAGCAATCGCTAGTCAGCAGCCTTCCTGAACAATATTCCAAGATCTGGCAACATTAGGATGTTGTCCCATAAACTGGTTGACACTAAATCCTAGTGCTTTAAAAATTGGGGCAAAGTGTAGTGGCATCAAAGCTTCTAGCTTCTATCAGAGTTTATGTTGCATCATCTCAGATAATATTAAGCCTCAACACACATAGGAATACCATCCCAATTTCAAAACTAGGTGGGAGGGAGAAGTGAAGGAAGGGGTTATCTTATCAAAGCTCACAGTGGGTTTGTGGCAAAGCTCAGTTTGGTCTCCTACTCCTATGCCAAAACCCACAGATAGCAGCTCTTTATGCTCTGTAGAACTGCTTTTCTGATTAGCAGCAACTGTCAGCAGACTTTATCTCGTGCTCTTGCTATGAGATGTATATGGCATGCTCTGAGGTATGTTTCATCCAAGACCTGTCCTCCAGGGTAATTGTATAGAAGCATTCAATATTTAAGGTTCAAATTCTGCTTTTGCAGAAATCTCATTTATTTTTTCATCTTGACTTCATTTGCCTGGAGTTGAGACAGTGGCACAGGCACACTTGAGTGCACAGACAGAAATGCTGAGAACAACTTGAGTGGTAATATTTCCTTTGTAGAAAAATTTGTACAAGAGACTGCTTTTTTTCTGCACAATATTTACTGAAGCATTTTCAGAAGAAACTGAAGAGGGTCAGCCAATTTTTTCCAGTTATTTTTGCTTCAACAATTGCTGTTTCTTATTCTGGGAATTAAGTGGATAATCAGAAACCAGTTATTAATCTGATTCATTTTAAATAGGCAACAGAGGCAGAATTGAGATAGAAGGAATCTTCCATCAAGCTGCAGTTACTCTTTTCGTTGCCAGCTGGAAAGAAGTGCTTGATAGCAAGCTGTTCGAAAATGCAACTGCATTATGAATAGCTGAGTGATCTGTTAACAAGGATGAAATACATTTATTTACTCCAGGTGAAGATGTTTGCTGTGTTTTTAAAAATCTGTTGGTTGAAAGAGCCATTAGTATCAAATATTTTGTCTTCATATGTCAAAAAAGTAGTGTAATCTCTGCCAAATATCCTTTAGAAAAAAATGGGATTTAGATGACACAGTGACATTCAACTGTCTGCAAAGGAGACTGAATGAATACGGGTGGCCGAGGAGATGTTTAATCCAGCCTGGCTTTCTGATTTTCAATTATCTCCATTTAGACAGTTGCAAGGAAAAAAATGCACAGGAAACTTCCAAACATCTCTGAATGAATTCAACTACTTTGACCATCAGAATTATTTTCCTATCAAAAAAAAAGAGAAATGGAAGCAAACACTGGTACAGATGCCTTCTGGGCAATTTAATGTTAGAGAGAAAGGAAACACTGTAGTTACAAACCAAAATTCCTTTAGGTTTATCAGTGAAAGAATTTCTGTTCTCCTGTTGATAACAGAAAATATAGGTGGATATTATTCTGTGTTTTCATTAGAGAGATTTTTACATGTAACAAGCAGGATTGCCTAAGCAATTAGGGATCAGCATGTGTGGACACTAATCTGTCTTACTCTCACGAATGTTTAATTACCTTTCCAAATAAATCAGGTCAGGACTTGGGCAGGTGACCTCAGGGAAGAAATGATCTGTGATTCAGTGAAGCACTGGAAGAGATTGCTTGGGAATGCTGTGAGTTCTACATCACTGTGTCTATAAAGAGCAAGTTAGACAAATATGTCAAGAATCATAGAGTTTGTCTTCTTCAAGAGCAAAAAAACAGAACAGATGACCTTGCAACATCTTTTGACACTTATGACTCTGCACTGAATTTAGATATGCAAACAATATATATTAAATTTAAAGTAGCCTTTGTGGGTAGTTCAATTATTTGATTCTGAACTATGTCTTAAACAGCAATTAATTTTCTGTTTGAGACATAACAGAGTAAAGCAAGGAGGTTTGTTCCAGTCATTTTCAACTGATACACATCCTTGTTACTTTCTTTAAAGAATATTTGTTACAATTTTTAACTTGTTCTGTTTATAAATATGATGTATTTATTCAAGCTTGCTGCCAAAAATATTTTCCTGTTTGTTGCATGAGGTGTTTATAATTATAAAAAGTTGCTTCCACTCTTTTTATGAAAGGAACAGTAGAAATTGCAGTGATTAGTGGGTCTGCTACTTCGTGGGCTGCCAAGGAAGAGGAAAAATATAATTTCCAAATCATTTTAATATGTTGTGCAGAACAATTCCCCTCTGAACTATTCCTTATAATGATAAGCTACTTGCCACCACTGAACATGCATGCCTCCAGTTTCAGTAATTTATGGCAGAAATATGCAGTACTGACATCTATAGTCTGTTTTCCAAAAACAGGGTGACTTGCAAGGTAACTGACTGCTGCTGAAGAATCTGGTTGGGATGGATGAGTGTAGCAGAAGCTGGTTAAAAATGCATACCTACTTAAGTGGGCAGAATAGTAATTAAAAAAGACTGGAAGAGACCAACTTACCTAAATAAATCGATAAAGTTGATAGTTTAACGAAACTGGGTTTGCATCCATTGAAATCAGACAGAGATTGTTTGGTCTTTTTTGTTATAACACAGCAGTAAAACATCAGGTTATGTCACTCATATGCAGTCGTGATGGAGGACTTGGCTGTGTAGGGATGTTAATGTAAAGACAACATAGCATATGAGCAAAACTTCTTCAAGAATCTCATTAGAGCTACCAAATATGCCTAATTCTACCTTTGTGCTAGGCTTCTCCCATTCATTGCCTTGGCATTCCTCTTTCTAAAATTCAGGCTTACAGACACGAATGAGGGCTGTGAGCGTTAGGAGTATTACTGCTCTTCTACAGCAGAAAGCTCTTCAGGCAGCGCTACAGCTACTGCTACCAGCGCTAGTGGTGCTGTCTGAAGACGAGGTATTAGGATTCGCCTGTACCGCGGCGAAGGCCTGCAGTGACAAAGCATCAAGAGCTGGCGGTGGACGCCTGCACCATTTTCGTATACCCGTAGGGCTGATGCGCCAGCTCTTGGTGCCTCGCGCAGGCGGTGCCGGGCAGGGAATCAGATGCGACTCCCTCCCGATAGCAGGGGGGATACGCCGAGCCCTCCCAGCTCCCGGACCTGCCGTGGGCCGCCTCTGTTCGACGGACCGACACCATCCGAGGTGCTGCTCGGTCACGTTTGCCGCCGGCGGCCGGAGAGCGGCACACTCGTATTTTCCTTTCTCACGTACAAACAGGTGTATCTTTCCAGCTGCCCTTCCTGGGAATCATAAATAACCCCGTCCTCCGCTTCTCCCCCCGCCCCCTGGCTATGGACAGTATCTGCCCTTATCAGCCCGGCCACCCGCCCGGCCGGGACTGAGGCGGTGTCTCGGGGAAGGAAAGGCGTTGTGCCAGGGAAGAGAGAAAAACACACCACCACCACCACAAAAAAAAAAAAAAAAAAAAAAAAAAAAAAAAGGGAAAAAAAGAGGAAGTTTTGCGGGCAATGGGGGCAGGGGGAGGAAAAGGGCCTCTCCGCGGGTAAAAGCCCGGGGGACCCAGGGCTCGGCGGCGGAGATAAGGGTGCCCCGCCCGCGGGGGGCAGCGCCAGGCGCCCTCCGCCCCGGCCGCGGGTTCTGCCCTGCCCTCGGGCTGCGCTCCCTCCCTCCACCCGCGGGACGATGCAGAGGCGCCGGGGCGCTGCAGCACCGAGGGGCGCGGCGGCGGCGGGGACATGAGCTCGGGGGGCGTCCGGGCCCAGGGGCCGGTCTTGCTGCTGCCGCTGCTGCTGGTGCTGCTGCCGCCGTGCGCGGGGCGGCGGCGGGGTAAGTGCAGCCGGGACCGCCCGAGCCGGCTCCGCTCCTCGTCCCGGGCCGCGGGGGGGTGGGGGGACTGTGGGTGGGAGGTGGGCGCAGGCCCACCGAGACGTCCAGGGCCCGTCGGTGGTGGCGGAGTCTCTCTTGGTAGTGGTGTTGGAGGCAGCCCGTGATGGTGGCAGAGCATCCCTCGGTGGTGATGGCAAAGGCAGCCCGTGCTAGTGGTGGAGCAGCCCGTGGTGGGCGTCGTGCTTTGCACTGGCTGGCGGATCTCCTCGCCGCTCGGCGAGGGCTGTGGTGGCAGCAGCGTGGCCTGTCCGGCTGAGAGGGCCTGGCCAAGTCAGGAGCTCTGCCTGAGGGAACACATGGGTAGGACTGAAACCGTGAGGTGACTGTAGTGCTGGGGTGATAAAATGTGTGTTGCGATGGAGAAATAAGTAATTAAGTAGTAAAGGGGCACTGAGAGTCGACACATGTTTTTTGTCTCCTGGAGCAGCAATCTGAGGAGTATACTCCCAAGTCTTATCAGAAGATTGAGGTATCATGAGAAAGTTCTTACCATGGCTGTAAATCTAATTTTCTGATCTATGTTGGCTGCCATTGCATACTGACAGTTTTTGTTTTCTTATCAGAAGCACATATAAGTATATAAAAGCATGAATAATTAGGAGCAGGTATCTATGATGCTTCCCACAAGTCTTAAGGTGCTCAGAAATGCACTGTGAGTAAAACAAACCGTGTGCATGTGGAGGGACAGTTTTATCACAGTGATAAGCTAGAAGCTAAAAGTGTTCAGATGCCTTCTCCCTCCAGTTATGGTTATGTATTCAGACACCTTGTAAGGTAGTCAAAATTTTGGCTCTGCTATATATGCAGTGAGGTTTGTATTTGTACCAATTTGAGCTGTCTTAGAAGAGTAAAAAATTTCGCATTTCTGTGTCAAGCATCACGAGACATCTGCTTGTGCAGTTTAGTTATTTCTTTTAAAATGTAAAAATATGTAAGCATATGCATGCTTTGTCTACATTAAAGCCATCCATTCTGAGGTTTATCATTAGGAAAGTGAGTGCATATGTGAAGGTAACAAAAAGAGCTTACAAAACATGGACAAATTGAACATAATGCCATGAATACATGAATACAAAGAAGAGAGTAAGTTTATATTTTATTCTGATTTCATGTATGCTTATAGCCCTGTTAAATTACAGTAAATTAGGTTGTGTGTTGTATGCTGCTAAACCACTTTTAATATAAATTAGTTTCTAAAATGACTTTAAGTCATTTTACTCCTGGCAGCATTCTCAACCTTGTTTTATGAATAACATTTATACCATGTACATGTTGATGACACATGATTCAAGCAGATTGATAAGCAGCCCAGATGCCTATGTGTAAATAATAAGGAAAAAAACCCAAACACAAAAACCCCAGAGGAAACAGAAATCAAGACAAAAGGGAAACAAATTATTATGAAGAAAATATTAATAATATTGGATAGACCTATTTATTATATGCCTTGTAAGTCTTACTGACTGTTGGGAAGCTCTTTAGCTTGTTGTCAGAGAATACATGGATGGACAAAAATGTTCAGTGTAGTTATTTCGTTTAATCCTTCCTGTTTATTTTTCATCTTTAGTCTTTGAATACTATGACTGTTGTTTTCCAGCAAGTTTGAAAATGAGGTGGGAGAAGATAGGAGTCCACTTTACATTTCGTGCCTGTTACCCATACCAGGTCGCCCTTAAGGTCATCTAAAAAAAAAAAGTAATTGTGTCTTTTTGTTCTTAAAGTGATTGTGAACAGATCAGTTCCAGATGTCTGTGCAACTTGCCACATTCATGCAACATGTCATCAAATTGAAGGAAAAAGTGTTTGCATCTGCAACTATGGATTTGTAGGCAATGGAAGAACCCATTGTCAAGGTAGGCTGCCTGTGAATAAAGTGACAAGAAACTCAGTACATTTCTAAAATGCTCTTTGTCAAGTAATATTGATGAATTCTTCTATTAATGAATTCTTCAAAATGTGCTAAAAGCTTTGTCATTTCCAGATATATCTTCCCAAACATAGGATATGCGTGGATTGTTTCTCATTACCAAAAGATTACTACACAAGAAGTGTTGTTCAGCTTTGTTTTGTTAGTGTGGCTGATAGTGTTCTTTTACGACTATCTCATACATGACAAATCAATATGTGAATCAAAGAACACTGTCAAATACTGTGTCTGAATGTGTGTAATAGCTTACCACTGCTTAAAGGGGATGGTTCTCCACTGCTGATCTTTCACTCCGTCGCTTACCCTTCCTTCGCAAAGAACTGGTGGCTGCTGGACCCTGCACAGAGTTATCTCCTTATTGTAGGAGAAACATAGAATCTTAGAATGATTAAAGTTGGAAGGGACCTTAAGAGTCACCCAGTTCCAACCCCCCTGCCATGGGCAGGGATATCTTCCACTAGACCAGGTTGCTTCTCTGGGCGTCCTGTGCCACTGCCTCACCACCCTCACAGAAAAGAATTCCTTCCTAATATCCAATCTAAACCCACCTTCTCTCTGTTTAAAGCCATTCCCCTTGTCCTATCACTACAGGACCTTGTCAGAAGTCCCTTGCCAGCTTTCCTGCAGGTCCCCTTTAGGTACTGGAAGACCATCATAAGGAGTCCTTGGAGCCTTCTCTTCTCCAGGCTGAACAACCCCAACACTTTTGGTCTTTCCTTGTAGGAGAGGTGCTCCAGTCCTCTAATCATCTTCATGGCCTCCTATGGACTCACTCCATCAGGTTGATGTCCTTCAAATGTTGGGGAACTCAGAACTAGACACAGCACTCCAGGTGGGGTCTCACCGGAGTGGAGTAGAGGGGTAGAATCATCTCCCTCGACCTGCTTGCCACTCTGCTTTTGGTGCAACCCAGAACACACTTGGCTTTCTGGACTGCAAATGCACATTGCTAGGTCATGTCCAGCCTCTCATCCACCAACACCCCAAAGTCCTTCTTGGCTGCTCTTGACCCATTCTCTACCTGGCCTGTACTTGTGCTTGGGATTGCCCCCACTCAGGTGTTCCATTAAGTGCTGCAATCAGTGCATGCTGTAAGGAAGAGCAGAAGCAGAGAGCAGGGTCCTCTGGTTTCAGCAGCTCTTAGACTCATCAACTTGAGCTGTGTCATGAAACTGTTCATCCAGACATGACAACCTCTCTGGGTCTGAATATTTCAGCTTACTAGCAGTGTTTATTTCCCAAATAATTTACAGAGGAAAACAATAAGAAGTCTGGTTATACAAAACAGAGTGAGAAAGAGAGGATACTCCACTTTTCTTAATCTCTCTCTGATGTGTTTTAAATATATTGACAGATAAAGATGAATGCCAGATTGGAGCCAGCAAGATCTGTGGAAATCATACACTGTGTCATAATACACATGGAAGTTTTTACTGTGTTTGCCTTCATGGATACCGAGCCTCCAACAACAACAAGACATTTATTCCCAATGATGGCACAAACTGTACAGGTAGACATCGCAAAGAATCTTGAGCATGATGAATCCAGAACTTAATTTTTTACCACACCAGCCTTTCCCATCAGTGTAGAACTTACTTTCTAACACCATATCAGAGCACTTCCTATTGTGAATGCAAACACTTACTTGACATCCAGGTTCCTAAGAGCTGTGAATTGGTTCAATTTTACATTCTCTGTTACGTTACAAATCATTGCTTCAGAGTCACATTCAAACAATGATCTTTCCAGAATAAGAAGGAGCCGGATTAAACAAAATCATACTTGAAATTCCCCAGAATGTCACATTTGTGTTTAGTGTAGAATATTAGCCAGTTCCTTGTTATAATGAACTGTTACAACTAATCAAGATATGTGCAGACACAGGATTTTTCTGGGGTTGTTGTAACAGCAGAGAACATTGGAAACTCTTTGTCAAGTAAACCAGAGATAATTCAAAAGATAGATAGCTAGAAAACTGAAAAAATCCTCTTTCCAGATGCTTAAAGACCACACAATTATAGGTTCCTTTGTTTTAGCAGAAGAACCATCAGAAGCCATGTAGAACTCTTCATGGAAGAGTAAAGCTTGGGCCCTATATTAATTAATTTCTTTAAATTGAATTGCATGTATTTTTTTCTGAATTTTTAGATATAGATGAATGTGAGGAGTCTGGGCTGTGTGGTCACAATGCAAGATGTGTGAATACTGAGGGAAGCTACAAGTGTTACTGCAATGATGGTTATAAATTAGAAAATGGAGAGCGTTCTTTTCATCCAGATGGAAACAGAGTTTCATGCAAAGGTGAGAGTCTTTGGATGCTGTTTTTGCTAGCAAACAAAATCAGTTGTTACGTGACACAGTAGTAACTGCTCTGGACTATGCTTGTAAGTCTGAAAGGCAGAAGCTTTATCTCTGGGCTTTACTTCCTGTATATTTTTTTTCTTCTTCTTCTTGGGTTCAGTTTGTTTCAGTGATGTCTGGATTGTAGAGTCAACACCAGATATGATTCCTACGTGTTCTCATCAGTGCTTCAGGTGCACTCTTGGTCAGAGAAGCTTGATAATGCCATGAAGGTGATGTAGTTAGTTTCTGAATAGAAAGGAAGTGTGGTGTAATCCACTTTTTTATATAATCACACTGCATGAAGGGAAAGGGGAGACTAAGTAGCTGGTAAGAGATTAGCTGAATGAAACAAGCCCAGGGGAGAGGAATAAAAAAATAAATTAAACTGTTTACTGCATACTGTGTCCCCTGCATGAATAAACTGTTCTGTTTTTCTTGCCATAACAAAAAAATGCCCAACCAAAACCAAGTTTCCAATTTGAAAATTCCTCTTTAGTGTAGGTTTTCACA
Source organism: Corapipo altera (assembly GCF_003945725.1). Taxonomy (NCBI): domain Eukaryota; kingdom Metazoa; phylum Chordata; class Aves; order Passeriformes; family Pipridae; genus Corapipo; species Corapipo altera. Next base: position 6,267,245 of record NW_020884907.1, read on the forward strand.
GATGCAAATTGCTAGCAGTGTAAGCTGTAGATGTCAGAGTATGTAATGAACCCAGGCATTCCAGGTTGAAGGAGCTGCCTAGATTATATCCAGCCTTTATTTCTGAATTATTGCCAGAACTGTCAATAAAGCTCACTGCCTGTAATTTCCTAGTGTTCCTGACTGGAGTGCTCTGCTTTGTTTGCCAAAATTGCTGATAACCCTGCTTATCTCATTGACTTTCCTCTCCATATTCTGTGGTAGTGTATCTGTACTGACGGTGTTGCAGAGTCGGACAAGGGAACCCTGTCAAGCAGATGTACCAAAGGAATGTAGCTTTCATATGCAAGCTGGTTCAGTGAGATGAAGGAATTGAGGGGTAGACCATTTAATTGCCTCTTATCCACAGTGCCTCACTTTCTCTGTGCATAGCGAAATAAAGCTGTGCACTGGAGCCTGAAATTTTCCTCTGGTGTTAAAGCATCATTCAGCTGTTGCTGTAATGAGAGTGGCACATGCCAAGCACCATCACATTGCAGTGTTGCTGTTTTGGTGTTGTGAATGGCTCCAGCTATATGTTAGTAAGGATGTAGCTCAATAACTTGTTCTCTGTGTTCTTCCAAATGTGTGCGGGACTAATCTTCTGCCCTTTTGGCAGCTTCTCAGATTCATCAGATCAGGTATATTTTGTGGCCATCTAGTTCAACTCATTTTGAGGTGGTCAAGTGTTGAGATTTTTGTACTTGTGAGATCTTTTAACCCAGTCTCTTTGCAGAAATTGGATGTGGTTCCCCCCCTGAAATGAAGCACGGATACATTGTGGGGAACTACAGCTTGCTACCAGGAAGTGTGGTTCATTACGAGTGTCAAGAAGGGTTTTACAGCAACGAGGGCAAATTCTCATACTGCACTGCAAATGAAACTTGGGAGCCTGCCACTTTAAGCTGTGAAGGTGAAGAGAGTCTGAATTATTTTTAAAATTCTTCATTTAAGGGGGTTTAAGCATGGGAAGTGTGTTTGTGGAGACAGTGGTCTATTTTCTCAGTTTGAGAGATAGTTTTGTCAAGATATGACTATTTGCAAAAGAAGGATAGGAGAGGTTATTGTCTACCTCTTCTTGTTAGTGTAGTGATATTTTCAATGCTAGTCCATACATTTTTATCGATGTGTCCTGCCTGTGAACTGAGGCCTAGAAAACAACTAGATTTCTGTAACATTTCATGGGATAGGCCGCTAACTTGGAAATCATCAATGACCTCTCATGGAAAGACCAATTTTTCTGACACCTTGTGAAGTTTTTTCTGAAGGTTCGCTGTAGATGCAAAAGAGAGGCATCATAGCCCTCTTCATCCCTGGGTGACCTTCATGAATTTAAGAGCATTTGTGCATAAGCAAACACTTTCACATCTCTGAAACATTAAGTTTCCTGTGACCGTCTTTAAAACTTCCACTTGCTTTGGTGTTCTAATTGCCCATTCTGTTGAAATATTACTACTTAAAAGTGCGGGATTGACTTTGTGTTCCTGTGAATAGTTAGAAAATCTGCACATTCCCTTTTTCTTTTTTTTTTTCCTTTGAGAGTGGATAGAAATGTAATGTTTCTCTGTGTGTCTATGGGAAGTGAATAAATTAAAATAAAGATGCTGAACCAATGTGGCTGGGAAAACCAAAATATTAAATATCACCAGAAAATTCATAAGAAAGAAAAGATAAAATAATTTAATACTAAATTACTGGCATCAGAAATAAAACAATTGAAATAACATTTTCTCCAATAAATAAATAAAAGAACAATGACTTTTAAAACAAAAAGGGAGTCCCCAAAGTTTCAAGTGGTCCCTAAAGAAAGATTGTAGAATACAATCCTTGTGAGTTGTTGGTATGTTTATTTTTTTGTTAATGTTTTTCAAAACTTGCTTTTTCATGTGATTTTTTAATTCTGCAATCAGACAGTAGGTCAGTTCAGATTTTCTGAACACATCTCTTATATTTAATTGAAATAAAATACATGATACACCAAGAAACAGCCCATAAGTCTAAAATGACAAACTTATTTCCCCTTTGTATTGCAAGCTCTTTTCCTGGATTTCAATTAGGACTTCTCTTTTTGTAAAACCAGCAAACCTGATTTTTTTTTTTAATACTAGTAAAGGTACTTTTAAATAATTTGCTTTTTCCAGGTGCTGCTTGACTTTGTTTTTTGTATTTGCCAATGACAACTCGGCATGTTAGTGAATACAGCAACTATTACAGTGCATTTTGAACATCACATAGACTCCTGCCTTAGCAGGAAGTTTTACTATTGGCATGCTGTAACCTTTTCTATGGTTTTGCATTTTTATGATCTTTGTATACTTTTTTCAGATTTTGCTTTTTAAAGGCAGTTTCTGCTCATCTGCCTCCCTCTGAATTGTTGCTCACTGCAAATTGTATAGAACCAGCTTGCCACATGTAATCAGGTTTGTAAAAGCAGGGGAATCTTTAAAGATAGAAAAGAAAACCAGAAGTTTTCCGTATACTGGCAGCTAGACTAAGGAAGGAGTCATAGAGTTAGCATACCATTTGGAAGGAAAGGCAGAAAGGTGATGTCATTTTATTTGGAAGCAGATCTGGAGTAGCTACAGCACTGTCAGTCATAATGGAAATGTTGCAGAGGACATCAGGGAGTGTTGGATTACTGCAGGAGAAGAGGGTTAGCTGGTATAGGTAAGGATAAGGGTAAACTCCCTTGCGGGAGTGCAGCTGTCATTACTCCTGCTGGTTGACTAACAAGGTTATTTTCCTCTTCTTTTGTATCCCTAGGTGTGGACTGTGGGGTTCCACCTTCTGTTTTGAATGCACGTCAAGCATTTGTAAGTGGGACCACATACAGAAGTGAAGTTACTTACAATTGTCTTCCTGGTTACTTGATTGCAAGCGGGAATTGGACTGCAGTCTGTAATGCCGAAGGACAGTGGGATGGTCCTGATTTGGTGTGCAAAGGTAAATAAAATCTGCCTTCAGATTTGTTTAGCATAGGTACTGTTTCAGCCACTGTTATTAATAGCCGTTATCTTCTGTGTGCATTAGGTTTATGCAGTCTTCTGGCATAGGAAGTTCAGTCCCAAAACAAAAAACATATATTACATGGTTTTTTTTAATTCTGTGTTGCTAAGGAAGTTGCAATAAATTGTTAATAGTTAACATTCTAAGACCATAATCCCAGTGCGTGTTGGGCATTGCAATTACCAAGAGATGAAAATTCAGCCTTAATTGCTAACATTTTTCTAGTTCAATATCTACTCTGTGATTGAAGCCACTACACAGAAATTGAACTGATTTGTCATTAGCATCCCCTCAAAATTCTTATCTTCAGAAAGTTTCAAGCTGCAAACTGTGATTGCTCAAGCATGCTATTGGTATTTCAGATGAGTCAAATCCCTTATATTACTGTAATTTGGGAGATAGCCTAAAATGTTCCTCGATAAGATGAATCACAGAGGTACTTTTTTTTTAAAAAGTATTTTACCCAGTAAAGTTTGAAGTGTTGTTTTAATCTGAGCTCATATTATTAATAAGAAGCCTCAGAGTAATTACATTCTTTAGTCAGTTTTCATACAGGCACAGCTTCACTTTTGTTGCATGATTAATATCTCTTCAGCTTGATCCAGTAGGATAAAGTTTTCTGCTTATTGCAGTAAAATATAAGTTACAAAGACTCTGTACTTTTAGAGTCTTCTTTAGTATTCTTGTTCTAGGTTACGAGTCTAAATAGAAGGTTTGCAGTGCTACACAGAAATGTGCTGCACTTCAGTCTGCTTACAGAATGTCTTTGGGTGGGTAGCTGGAACTAAGCAGCAGGAATTTTTATATCTCATCACACACTGTTCTGTAAGTTAAACATATGCTTTACGTGTGCGTTAGTTATTCTAAAGCTTGTTCTGATGACTTATAATAGATACATACATTCATACACATTGGGGTATGAAAAGGAAGGTAGTCATGGTGGATTGGATGTGGGCGTATTGCCCATTGCAATACATAATGTTTAATTTTTTTCTTTAAAGGTTGTACAGATCACAGTTCTATAAACTTTGGTTCTTACTTCTTTGCTCTCTTTTTTTTTTGAGAAGAATTTCAGAATCACTTAAGATTATTAAATGGTTTTAAAAGCACTTGTTTTCTGCATATAAGCTTTAGTGAAGGTAAGATTTTAATTCTTAGAGTGTTTGCTTCTTGTAACTGAAGTGATGCAGAATCCCTTATTGGGGTTTAATGTCCACTGTGGATTTAAAAGCGCATTTTAATCCTAAACTAAATAATATTGTTCCATTTATTTTATCTTCATTTTTATTTTTTTTATTCCCCAATTTTATTATGAAGCCCCTGAAAACTGAGCAAATGAATTAATTTATAGGTTCATTATCCCAAATTTCTAATTATCTGTAAGGTGGTTTGAATAGTCCATCAGATTTTCCCTCAGAAGTGCTCCTCCTGCTTGTGTGTAGCAGCTTCTTTTTTTCAAAGCTTGAATTAAATCCACTGACGAAGGAACATGACCTTCTTGATGCTATTCTTTAATGTCACTCCTTGGACCATATGTCTTTTTTCATATCTACTGTTACTAATAGGTAAAATAAAGGAATAAATAGCATGTGGGGATAAGAGAGTGTTATGGGAAGATAGATCTATTTATAAAAAATTTGCTTAGAGATCCTTGCTCTCCATTTCTAATCAGGATACTTTGTTTTATTTTATGGTTCATCCTGTAGGATAAATCCCCCATCCTGCTAGAAGGTCTCCAGTCAAAATTTTGGGTTCTGGTGAACTGGCCTGGCTTCTAGAAGTCACTAAGAAGTGAGAAAAAGTGAACTGTTAATTACTTGCTGGGACAGTTCATCCCTCCATCTTGAACTCTTTGATATACCTTGCCTGCTTTCCTTTACAGGTTTGTTTTCCTGTTTTCCTCTCTTCCAGAAATAGACTGTGGCAAACCTTTGCTGATTCCACACACAACAGTGACCTGGGATAACTCTACCACTCTGTGGAGCAGAGTGTACTATCAGTGTAAAGAAGGATATTATTTCAGTGGAGACAAGAATTTTTCAGAATGCACAGTAGATCAGTCATGGGAGAATATTACATACACATGCAAAGGTAAAAATTACTGTAGGAAGTTGCTGTGAATTGCTGTGCAATTTAAATAGTTTGTCGTTCCTGTTTTGAAGGTAGAAAGAAGAGGAGGAAGGATGAAGGCAAGAAGTGCCCTTTTAATATATGATGTAGGGAACATGGTGGTACTTTTGGATGAAAAAGTTGTGGAAGAGAGTATTAACCATCCAGCAGCCTCTGGTGGATGCCACAGATCTTTCTGTAACTGCCTAGCTTTTTACCTCAAACAGAAAGGGACTAATGCAACTGGGTGTTCATTGCTGCACTGAGAACCTGCAGCTTTAAAAGCCCATGGAGCGTCACCAGAGAGGCAGCAGGCATTTAATGATATTTTCTTGTGGATCTAATACTGTAAAGTGCACTGCAATGAAAGTAATGGAAATACTATTCAAACCTTTTTTCTCCTTCTTTTTTTTTTTTCTTTTCTCATAACGACCAAGGCAATATTTGTTCATGATTGCCTTTACAGCCTAGATCTAGTTGTCTAAATTTCAGTACAGAATGATTTTCTTAATCAAGAATGAGTCCTGAGAAGGGGGACCCGTAATGAAGTTGTTGCCATGCTGTGGGCTTGGAAACAGACATTTCAATAATAGCAAAAAATAACAGATGTTTTGGACTATGACTTGTGCTTCTTAGTGTTCTTCTGCATCCTAAGAAAGAGGTGTCACGTGATAGTTCTACAGCTGTCCTTACTTGTTCTTAAGTAGCAATGCTGTCTTTTGCAGACAATAATGTTCATTTAGCTTTGTAACATCCTCATGTTCCTCAAAGAGTCTAGAAGTATGTCCTTGACTGCTACCACTTCACTTTACAGAATAACTGCGTGATGCCTCTCTTGCTGCACTTGACATCTTGAGCATTCACTGCGAATATAAAACATGTGACATAAAACAAAATGAGCATTCAGAAAAGCAGTTCTCTCAGCATTTATAGTGCCTAAATAAAAATGAACTGCCATCGTTAGAAGTCATGATTCATATTTCATTTAGGCAATTTGCGTGGCTGTACTTTGTGAATTGGTTTTGAAGACAACATTGTGTAGAGTGGCTAAGTTAAATCAGGTCTGTCAGTCTTGGCATTAACAAGAGTTCTGTCTTGAGCGCTCTGAAGCTTTGGAGGGCCTGAACCTGCAGACTGCACTCACTCAGGCTTATCATGGGTTTCAGCAAGAGCTTTGCCAGAGGCAAAGTGTAGACTCCAGCTTTAGCTGTTGCATCAGAGGCCAAAAAAAAGTCAGACATGGTCAAGTAGAATAGCAAAAAAGCACTTATGAAAGTAGCCTAAATAGTCCAGTCTCCTTTAAAAAAACTTAATCAGGGACTGGAAATTAGTACAAAGGAATTGTATCTTCTTGACTTCTGCATTTTTCGCATCTGCTAGAGGTAACAAATGTACCAAAATACTTCAACATGAAATAAACTTTCTGTTTTGGTATTGATTCCTTTGAGATATACCTGCTCTTAAGAGTGTGTATAATTAATCAGTAATTCCCATTAAAATTAGAGGAAGTCATGTACGGTTTCCTAAATAACTTATAATAGAAGTTGGAAAACCTCTTGTCTTTTCCTGCTGCCTGAAAAACTGCATTAGAAATAGGGAAGTTAATAGAACATCCTCAGGAAACTGTCTTTGACAAATAATTTCTTCATTTCTTAGAAAGTGATTGCTACGGAATGCCCTTTATTTGCATTGTCTGTTTGGATATCTGATAAATGTGTGTATGTGTGTGAGTACCATTATTTTTAAATATTAAAAATTTGCTTAAAAAAATTAGTTTTACCAGTGATGATGATTGGATTAAACCATCAGTAAAATGTGGCAATAGTCAGCTGGATTACAGTCTTTCTTTACCAACCCTTGATTTGTATACATAAATCAGGAGACTGAAGTGCAGAGAACATTAATATTAAATACCTGCTGTCCATTATGCTCAGTGTGTGAGCCTGAACATCCTGTATAGGTTGTCCTTGCAGAACTTCTTTGCGTGTGGAGTAGGAGTGCTTGGTTCCACAGAATCGTAGAATCATTAGATTGGGAGGGACCTGTGGAGGTCATCTAGTCCAATCCCCCTGCCAAGGCCGGGTCACCTAGAGCAGGTGACACAGGAGCGTGTCCGGGTGGGTTTTGAATGTTTCCAGAGAGGGAGACTCCACGACCTCCCTGGACAGCCCGTTCCTGTGCTTTGCCACCCTCAGTGTAAGGAAGTTCTTCTGCATGTGGAGGTGGAACTGCTTGTGTTTTAGTTTGTGGCTGTTGCTCCTTGTCCTGTCACTGGGCACCACCGAAAAGAGTCTGGCAGCTTCCTCTTGGCCTGTGCCTTTGAGATGTTTGTTTTCATTTATTTAATTGCAAAACCAGTGTGCTGTTGACTCCAGGCACATGTTGTATTAAGCTCTGGTGAGATTTTATGGTAAAACTGGGACCTTTTTCTCAGAGTGAAAATGAGATTCACATGTGGGAATGATATTTTGGTTTGTTTCAGGGAAGGGCTTTGCCTATAAAGCACTGTAGCATGCAGTGGTGGAATACAAGATAGTTGGAAACAAAAAGCTAGCTTTTCCCATTGTGAATTTCAGAGCAGAAATTGTCAGCCTTAATATTTCTCTCATCAAGTGAGGTTGTTCTGAGTGTAGCTCAGAATAAGACATTAGGTAATGTAAGACTTACAGTTGCTTTTATTTTTATGAAAGAGGAAAATATAAAATAAAACCTTGCCACTAGTTTTTCTTTTTGAGTGGATTCCACAAAGCACTATGAAGCACTTGATAAATTTTTAAAATTTTTGATAAATTTTGATAAATTTGATAAATTTTTAAAATTCATCATGGCTTTAAAAAGGGCAGAAAACAGCTGATTCGTGCTTTGGCTGTCTATTCAAGTTTCTTCCTGAATCTGTACTTGCAGCATACTGCTGTTTTTCACAGCCATATATAAATAATTCATGTCAACAGTTATGAGCTTAGTAGAAAAGTTATCACATCTGTGGGCACTGATTCAAGACCCATGGTTCTGTAGGAATAAGAACATGGTCAAACCATTAGGATTATACAGTCATCAATGAAAAGGATCTGATTGTCCTGAGATCTTGTAAATGCCTAATGTGATACATACAGACATTTGGTAATCTGATAATTTCTTTAATTGCCTGAGAAAACACAGGTGGAATGGAAGATGCTACTTCTCAGATCAAAGTGATGCAATCCAGTTAAAGCAAACAAAAGTATAGCTTTTTGCAGGACTGTTTATGTTTGAAACTCAATTAATAATTACCCTCTTTGTGATGACAAGTGCCAGTCTTAGGAAGCTCTTTCAGTTTGGGAGTAGATTGCATGCATTTCTAATTGCAGCCCATCTATTTCCATCTAGTCTGACACCCTTGATTGGCCCATCTTTCCTCTGTAAGTATGCTCACAATTGTATCTGTTACATTTTTGTCAGTCTGGTTCAACACACAAATTACTCTGCTCCTGATTATTTCTGGGTAATATTTTTAAACCAAGGGAAGTACTAAATCGTTAGCTACCTGTCTGCTGCTTCTTGAATGATCATATCTGCCTGCAGCTTTGCTGTTTCTTTTTAGGTTTCCTCTATGTAAAGTTTAGGGCTGAAGGTGAAAACCTGATGAAATTTGGCAATCCTAGTTAAAATGAAAGCAAGTATGTTACTCAAAATGTGAAAAACTCATAAAAACCTACCTGAAAGTTACAAATAATGAAGATACATCTTTGTAAAGTAAATTCCATATGTATTTTCAAAGGCTACTGTGCAGGAGTTTGTCCTTATGCACTGAAGCAGTGTGAGCAGAAGTTCTCTAGAGATGTTGTTTGCTCTCATTTAATTTCTCTGTCTGAAGACTGTGTGGTCCATATTAGTAGCAGATGATGTTTGCTCTGTCTTTCGCTGCTTTCACAGAATTGAACAGGCAAAATGCCCAAAAAAAATCTAATACCTGGATTTTTTCTCTCCCCAAATTTTCATGTATGTATGGGAATTGGTGGGAAGAGCTCTGTGAGTGAACTTCCATGTGTGGATGCCCTTTTAGCTACTTGCTGAAGATAAATGTCAAAGTGGAGCCGGTCTTATCTGCTTTCTGGTAAATTCTGGTTTTTCACGCAGGTTCAAAAATACTTCACTGATAAGATGTATCTTGAGCTGAGGTCAGTGGTAGTGAAATGTTCTTTCAGCTGAAGACAAGTTAATTGTGTATGTGAAAGAAGTCATGTGTTTTTGATGGCTATTCAGGCACAGTGGTATGTGTGTGACTTCTTTTATTTTTTTGTGAATCAGCAAATAATAACATTGAGTACTGGGTCCTGAACTCACAGAGACTGCTAAGCAAATTGTTAAGGCTGGTCCTCACGGCACAGTGTTAAGACAGAAGAACATGATAGGACAGGCATTTATGCTCTGGCTGTAAGTGCTGTGAAGTTTTTCCCAGACACTCAAGCACAGAGGGAGGCCCTCATTCCTACTAGAGCTTTAAAAGCAGAGTAAGCAAGACTGAGAGCTTCACTCCTTGTTTTCCTTCTTTGAATTGATATATTTGGTTTTCTTAACATTGTTTCTCCCTTTTTGACACTTGCTGGTGCTGTTGAATCACTTTGCTTGTTTTTTTGCATTCTGCAGTTTCTGTTCTGTTCAGCAGCACCTGTCTTTCCTGGCTGCCAACAGCGAGGTGCTATTTGTATCTCTCCATCCTATCCCAAATTTGCCTTTCAGTGTTTGACTCTTTCAGGATCTTCCACCCTTGTGCTCTGGTCCCTAGGTATTTATTTGCATATTATTTCTAGGTCTCTTTCCCTTGGGATGGGAAGGAGATTGTGAAGGCAACTTGAAGGTCGGTGGAGTAGCAGAGACATCCACTGGCCTTGGTTAATCACAAGTTGAAACTTATAGTGCTGAGGTATGGGAATATTGAAGGTGTTTGCTTATGCTGTCTCATTTGTGAGGCTGAGTGTAAGCTGTTGACCAAAATCAGATGCATTTAAGATCTGGATGTTACTGTCTGCTAAGATGTCACACTGAGGCCACCACATATAGTGTGTTTCACAAACGGAATTCCCAAGCTCTAGAAGTCGCTGGCTCTGTTAGATTTCACAGGAGCACTAGTGTGTCAAGAAACCTGTCTCCCTTTAGTAGCAAGAATAGTTTTTTCAGAGATACCTTTCTGCTGTTATTGGATACCATGTTTATATTATTGGGATTAATATTAAACCAAGTATTTTCTGTGTATTTGGTTATCTGAACAAAGAGTATGTGATCTGTAGGAATAAAGGAGGAAAACTGGTCTCTTCAGGAGCCCAGGATTTTGTTGTATTTGGTCTGTACAGCTTTTCATGCTCTTTCACTCACACCTATGTGAAATGAAAACTTTTGAAAAAAAGTCTACCAGCTATTCTGTGAAGGTATGGTAAACATATGGTAATTATGTGGTGGTCTTGTCCTTCTTCTTGTCCTCCTTAAAATTCAGAAAGCCTGACAAAAAATTGATTTAGTTACAGGAAAAAAAAAACCTACTAGTTCTGCTTTCTTCCTTCCAAGGAGGCAACATAAGATTTCTTTCCTTGCTTGAATACCCAGCATGATCACTTTTGTTGTTTGCTGCTTTATTTTGCTTTATAAACTCATTAGTCAAGTTCCAGATTTTCTTGTTCAACAGTCTTGGAAATTATTCCTCCTTGCTCCCTGCCCCCCCCCCCCGTTATGCATTTTAATTCAGATCTCATGGATGTGCAAATGTTTTCCCTCTGTCTGTGAGTGATTTTTGTCATCCAGTCTTCTAAAAAACATGTCTCATTTAAAGGATACAACAACTGAACATAATCTTTTGCTTTGTGTTGGTACAGAAGTCTTATCTACAGTTTTTGGACAGTACTGTGAAACAGATATCAATAGTTATAAGCAGCACTTAGATGCAATTAATCACAGAACCTTTTGTAAGGAAATTTGTTTTAGAGGACACACAGATTAATCATTTCTCTTCTGGAGACATGGAAGCTTTCAACAGCATTTTCATATTTAATGAGTGCAGAATAGAGGAGTTAAAATTAGTTGGGAGATAAATTCATCTGGTTAGTGAGGCGTCTATTTTTTGAATATATGGAGGGGGATATAATATTAGAAAACAGTTTTATGGCAGTATTAATAATCAAAAAAAGGAAAGAAAAAGTGCTGCAAAATACATAAACAGTTGCACTTTAGTTCTAAATAACTGCCTACAAATAGGTATGTTAGAAACTATTGATGTATTAATTTATTTTATGACAACTTGATTCACATGTGCTAGAAGGGGGCCTTGTGAGATGGTAATGAAGTTTACATACAGAGGAAGAGTGCCTTGGTCTGTGCTTGCTTTCGCAGCAGGACATTACACAAGGTGTTTTATTAATATTTCAAAGTATCTACCACTGCTGTCCTATAAATTCCCTTCAATTTTTCAGCAGCCCATAAGGGCTTTTCAGCTTAGAATCTAGATGAGGTTGGATTTGTAAGACCTTGGTGGTGTATTAAATGTAATAATAAAATGTGGTAGTAGGACAAAGGAATGACTATTTGAAGGCTGGTGAGTGAAAGAAGAGGAGCAAATACATTCACTGTCAATCTGAGCTGTGATCAGAAGGAGCTTTGTCCTTGGCTCTGTGAGGATGCTTGTCATGTGAGAGCAACTGCGCTGTGTGTGATGACAGCAGTGAGAGAACTGCCTAAAAAAAGAGTGGATGAGTTGAGCTTCCTGGCCATACTCTTTCTCTGAGGCATAAGCCTACTCTTAAAAGTGTGTGAGTTAACGCAGGTATGCTGAGGGATGTATCTCTGCTTGCTACAACGGTACTTCCTACATGCTTTATTCTGTGGCCTTCACTCTTTTAATCTAGTGTTTGTCTTGAGAAGTGTTTTATTGTGATGGTGTGATTTAATTTTATTTATTAAAAAAACAAGAAAAAATTTCAATAGCTTTTAAAAAGCAACCAAAATAAATAATGAACCAAAACATTGATTCAGCTACAAGTAGGATCTTTTCCAGTCTACCACAGAAGCTTTCTTAAAAGTCATGGTTCAGTTTATGTACTCCTTGCTGTGTGTTTAAAGACTTCACAGTCATTATTTTACAACATGCTTCTTCCTTTAGCCTGTTATTTTAAGTTTAGGAGCCAACACAATTAAGAGAAGATTTTCTTCCTAACGTGCCTACCTTGTTTGGTTTTTTTCTGTTTAGGAAAAATACAAACTAACAAAAAACATAGAAAAATGAAAAATAAACAGTTGTTCCAAACTTAAGATTTGCATGAGAAATAATGATTTTCCTTCTGTGTTCATGTTTTTGCTCACAGAAGAGGAATTATTCAGTAATTTGTCCATATTCAATGAAACATGTGTGAAGTGGCAAAGGAAGACTGGAAGACTGGGAATGCAGAAAATGTACACAGTAAGTAGGGCAGTATTTGAAGTATTTGAGATGGAAATAACTTTGTTCTGGTTAATTCTGCTAAACTAACAGTGGATATTTGTTTTGTGGGTTTTGTTTGTATGGTAATTTGTCTGGATCTTCCCAGTGAAGCACCTAAAAACCTAACCCAGATGGCTGGGTTAGGAAAGAAAAAAAATTAGATCTTAAAGTTAGGTGCAAAACTCAAAATCTTGGGAGTCCCATTCCAGTAAGTCACCTAAACACCTGCTTGAATCCGTAAGAAATTTCAGCATAAGTTTATGCGTCAGTGAATTCTGTTGCAGAGCTTAAGCTCAAATTGCCACAGAAAACATTGTAAAACTTGGGCTCTGTCCCTATCTGTGACCCAAGCATTTTAAGTGAAAAGTGTATCACTTAGAGATACTGGATGTAACTTGTTTTAGAAATGCAGAGTATATTGAAATAATGTGCCTTGCTCAAAAGGTTCAACTTTTCCCCCCCCAACTATAAGCATAAGAATAAAAAAGTAATAAGAATTTCCATGTTTTGACAATAACATCCCAAGAAAGGTTTGGGGGTTTGAGGGGTTTTTTTAAGTATGTACAAATAAGGAAAAAAATAAAAAGGGGATTATTTAGGGTCTCCAGGGTAGGTACTTTAATGTGGAAAATACATTTAAAGACTGGGTAATAATTTTGGAAAACAACCCATCTCTCTCCTCCTGTGTTATAAGCCAATATATTTTTAGTTTCTATACTTTTATTGAGGACTGCTGAGATGGAAAAAACAGCTTCCCAGTTCCCCTAACAGTTCAAAACTGGTTTTTATGTACCCAGTGGTAATGGGCAAGCTGTCGATCTCTGATATAATGTGCTCTATGCACATGCTCTTACCTGAACTCAGCTGTCTGCAAGACACTTCGGAATAGTCTAAGTAGGTAAGTTTTTTCTGTCCCTTCGTGTCATACAAACAACAAATTTATTTTCCAGTGCACTGGGACAATCTTGACAAACAATGTCTTTTATCCATGTTTGGCATTCAGTATTTCTACTGCTTCTGTAGGGCAAGGGGGAAAACTGGAAAAAAAGAAAGAAAGTAACAAATAGATGTAGTTTCTATCTGTGTGCTATAAATAAGAAACAGTATTTGTTTACATCTTATTATTTGTGTCGGAGTTATTTGCAGGGTCCACCAAAGATTGCTAATAGATTGGATTAGATTCCGTAATAGATTCTTCTATTTGTTGCAGAAATATAGGGAAAAATAGGAATAATTTTAACAGCCAGAAGACACTAAAGATCCATCTTGTAGCACCAAAACATTTAGTCAAAAACCTATTTTTTTGCTTGAAATGATCTTCTAAAACAGATGTAACCCCACATTCTCTTTAAGAACTAGTAGGATTAAATGAACTAGTATTTTGAATTTTGGATAGCCACAACCAATTGCACTATCATTTTTGTTCCAATAGTTTCATATACTAGGCCAGAGATGGGATGAGAAGATATTCTCAGAAGATGTGATGTTTAACATCAGTACAAGTGAAGATAATCCACAGGTGTGTTTAGAGCTGAACTCTGGCCGTAACTACATTGTGAATATTACTACCATCTCTTCCAAAAACATCACTGTCTCAGTTACAGTATCAGTTCAGACAAAGGGTAGGTTGTGTTTTTTATTCTCTGTGCTTATAAAAGAACTTACTGTGCTGCAGAGTTCACTGATTTGAGTCTAGCAGACAGGAAAATGGACTGTTTCCTAGACTTCGTAATTCTTTATGCTGACTACAAACATGTAATCACTGTCAGCATACTCTTTTTCTGCAAAACGTTTTTCTTTCTGCTCACTGTGGCCATTACAAGCAGAACAGTGGCAGTATAAGTGCCCTTTGGAAAGATTTGGCAAACCTTTCCAAAGAGCTTTTTCAGGATTTGCCTTCTGGCTGAGGCAGGATTGGTTCTGTGGCATTTCTGGCTACATGCCAGAATTTAATCCGTGGAACAGTGCCTACTGGTTTCCGTTTCTTGCCTTGAAAAATTGTTCTCTGCCTGTGGGAGAATTCCATGTTGTTTAGCTGTGTGATACTAATCTAAGTGATATCAGCATTATAGACAATGCTCCTATGTTTACCAGTGATTAACAGTTTTCAGGCAAGGAATGTTCTTGAGGGGGTTTCTGTAGTATTTTGGTTATGGAAACTTTAAGCTTGCCTTCTGACATGCTAATTCTGGTGTGACAGACCTTGAGAAATAATCGCCTTTAGAATCCACAAATATGCTTTTTCTCACTTCCTGTTTCCTAAAGGGCAACAAATTGTTCTATGATAATTTTATTTACGTCAGAAGGTCTGAATCCTTGGATCTTTCTGTAATTGTAACCTCCTAGGCCTGGACAAATTTCCTGAGTAGCGTGCTTGACTTTTTCCAAAAGCCATTTTCTCTGGAAATCATGCTTTATTTACTGTGTTTGTTCTTTCACATAGAAATGAGATTGTACCTTTTTCTCAGAAGATAATGAAATTAAAAACCTTTTCTAAAAAATTTTATTTTCAACTACTCACATTCAATTAAGTTGAAGAAGGTAACATTTTCATAATAAGTTGATTTCTTTTTTAATTGTCTCTGCAGTAAAAGAAGCTTTCAATAATGTATTAATTTTTAATGATACCTGCTTGAAATGGCGGAGAAATGTCAGGGAAACTGATGTGGAAGACAGATACTCAGTAAGTGACATTCTATGTTTTGAATCTAGAAAACAATTTTTATCAATCACCTATGTGAAAAACCCTAATTTTTCAAACACTCATTGCTGGCAGTGTTCCTCATTATAATAATGTGTCTTGTGAAAACCCGGAGAGTAAGCTTGCATGGCAGTCTTCAAAAAAGAAAGAAACCTCCATGCTCTGTTGTAGTCCCCCGATTCTTGCTTAGTTTTTCCCATGTTATACTCTTATTTTGCATTCCTTATCTGTACTTTCAAGTTTGTCATGTTCAGGCCTCAGACAACTCTATTCCAGTTCCACTGAGACAGTTCCCTCTGCCTTGTGATATGTCTTTAGTCTCCTCTTATCCCAGCATGGAATTTCTACATGAACTGTCTCTGCCAGGACTCTTGGCCACAGCTCTGCTGTTGTCTCAAGTCTCCTTGTGCTGGGAGGCACTAAGAAATTATCTAAAGGCAGGGGATCTATTTAAAGGAAAATTATCACTTGATTAAAGTACAGCAAGCATTTTAGTTTTCATTAACAGAGAAATCATTTGATCAGCAAAGGTCTAAAGTTAATGACTTCATGATCGTTTAAGTAATCAACAACAAAACAAACAAACAAACCAAACTACTGAAACAAAAAAGACCCCATAGGTCTGTAAATTTGCCTGGAAACATAGGTGTCTGAGGCAGATCCTGAGGTGTAGCTGTCATTTTGACATGGGTCAAAATAGCTTGATTTTGTCTTGATCCTCAGGTTGCAACCTGAGAGATGGTTATGTGAGATTACTTTTATAACTCACCATGAGAGTATACTGCAATGAAAGTGAACTGTTCCTGGAAACCTATATGTTAGCAGGAAATACAGGTTGGGGGAAGTTACAGTATTAATAAAAAAGAGGATAGACTGGAGGTGAAGTGTAAGAATGAGGACAGTGTCAGATCTGATCAAGAGGGAATGCAATTCCTGTCAAATTTTGGAAGTTTGGAATTTGAGTAACTATCAGTGCAAAAGGTTTGGTACTCTCTGTTGATGTGTTCTGCTATTTCTTCTTATTAAGAGCATGAGGTGACTGAATGCAAGTAATATATTAAAATACTACAATTTCCACACTGTGATTGTTTTGTTGCAGTTTCATGTGCGAGGCCAGCGTTGGTATCAGAAGGACTTCATTCATGAAATGACCTTTGAACTTACCACACACAAGAAAGCTCCTGAAGTTTGTTTTGATTTACAGCCAGGCACCAATTACTCTGTTAATATTTCCATGGTAGCTTTGAATTTTTCACTGCTTGTTTCCATGACAACACAAATTACAGGTAGGTCCTGTCATTTATTTTATATATTTCCAATAACACCTAGTGGGTGCAAGAGGCTCAGCATTGTTGATCTGAGTGTTAGATGGTGGGTTGCCAAAATACTCTTTCCGTGCTCAAAATTGTTCATTCTTTGTTTTCACAGGTTTCATAGGGTCTTACAGTCTAGTGGCAGAAGGGGGAGAGAAATGAGGGTTCAGAGTGTTGAAATATTATTTTGGCACAGCAGGGAAAAGATAGTTTGGTGAGTTAGACAAAAGATTGGTATCTAGGAGAGTTGGGTTAAATCCCCTTCCCTGTTGGAGCCTAAGTCACTTTTTCAGTAAGAGTTAATAGCACAACTGCACTTTGTATGGATATTTGTGACAACAGATAACACTAAAATACCCAAGGATTTTAAGGTATGGAGAGCCCTGTCAGTACCTCAGACAGACACCTTTGCCTCTGATTGGCAGAGTACAAAACATAAAAGCCATTTGAGCAAATACGGTTCTGTGGGGAGAGCCTCTGCTTCACAATTCAGCAAGACGTATGACACTAAATGCTGTGATAAGAAACATAGCTAATTTTTTTGTTTAGAATGGTTTTGCACCCTCCTTGTACTGTCAGACTCTCTCTGATAGGCTATTACTGCTGCAGTGTGAAGTGCAGTGTTTGATGATGGTATCACCTTTCCCATCAGGAGCATGAGTTTGAATAAGAGAGAAGCATGGGAGCTCCCTGGTGTCTGTAACTTTGTTCAGCCACTAGATGGAAGCAATTCCCTTCTGACTGCTTAGGAAGAACTGGGGATTTGTGGGGATTTTTGAAATTGATAGTGTTACTGTATTTTTAATAATAAATCTGACGGGTTTAAGCTTCATGAAAGGTAAAACATCTTTTGCTTTCTAAAGCTACTGTTTAGATACACAGTGACCTGGATTTTTTTTTTTTTGATGAATTTACAGTAATGATCGGATAATTCATTTTCACAAGTTTCCTGTTGTGCCCATGAGCAGTGCCTGTGAGTTCGTGCATCTTTGTGAAAAAACTAGTATGTTGTTTCAGAATTTTGTTGACTTAGGTAATTTTTGAATACATACTCAGAGTATGAGCTCAGTCATTAGCTCTTTACTCTTTCATCCTGTGATATTTCCTAAATTCTGTAGATTGCATCAGGTCACTTACTCAGCAGTGCTCTGGAGAACACTTTGCAGCAGGTGCTGTGTGAAGTGGTATTTGTGTCTTGGCAGCTGGCATATTTTCCTCTCTGCTGAGTTAGTGCTTCACAAATGCACATGCATAGCCCCAGGAAAGGTCCTTGTATGAAATTTAGGTCATTTCCATTTTGAAAGAAGATTCCACTACACAAGCCTTTTTATATCTGGTAGTTACTTTTTTCAGTAAGCAGTAAAAAGTAGTGTTGCTGTGTCGTATTAGGAGTCTTTACCTAAAACGTGCCATGCAAACACTTATTATGCTTTTTTTCAGCAGAAACCAAAAAGCAAAGGTATGTCTTTTTTGCAGTTGAAATTGAGTGAAAATTAAAAAGCAAACAGCAATCATGCTGCAAACCCCACCGAATAATGAGAATTTAAATAAGACGTTAAATGTGTTGCTGTCTCATCTGGGATGAAAAAGACACATTTCAAGTTATTCTTCTGGCAGTGTACCTTTGACCTTTGGAATTGCATTGTCTATAAAAGCAACTTAATTTATATAAAAGCTATTTATAATTTTAGAGGTAGGTATATAATTTTCTTCTTCATTTGTCCAGTTATTTTGTAGTCCTGTATGCAGTAAAACCAGATGGTACCATGAAAATGCAAGATATGTCTTAAGCGCAGAGGCTCTAAGGAAACAGAAATTTACAGAAGTATTTTACTGTTTATGGCCTCATTAGTTGTTTAAGGTTTCATATACCATCCTTTAGCAAGTTCATGGTTAGTTGGCCTGTTTCCACAGCTAGGGGCAAATTCAGATGTTGTGTCTCCTTGACTTTCACACACCTCCTACATTTTGAGAGTTTGGAAAATCTTAACTGTGGTGTTTCAACTGGTATGAAGAGACATGTCCCAGACAACTGGATGATCACTGCCTTACAGACTAGATTTCCTAAAAAGGATAGTAATCTCTGTAAACTTTTAGACTGTTGCAGAATACAGTAAGTATTATGTATGCTAGCAATAAGTTTGGGTGTTTTTTCAAAAAAATAAGATTTGTAAATGCATGTTACGAAAGTTGCTTCTGTATCCTGAATATCTATATATGTGTACCTCATGAATGAGGATATATTATGTCCATAGTATTTCTAAATAAGAAAAAAGCAAGAACTCAGGACTTAAAATCCCGCTTTTCTCCCTGGCAAGTAGCAACCTCTAAAAAAATAGTTCTATACTGAACACAAAGTTGAGTTTGCTCATCACATTGTGAATGGTAAATGCAGTCTATCAAATGCTTCATTGATCATTGAAATTGTGATCCGTTTGTATGTCCAGTAACAGGCATCTTGCACAGTCTTTTATGTTGCCCTTCTTACTTCGGAGAAACTCTCACCACCTGTCTACCTGAAGTAGGCAACTGAGTCAATTATGAAAAATAATTAGGCAGCGATTATATTGTAGTTGTGAAAAAGATGGTAGCAAGATTGTCTTTTAAGCAAGAAGGGATTTAGTGTCTGTTTCCAGAGAAGTAAAGGAGCATCTTGTGGGCATACGTGCAATTACGCTACTTACACATGGCTCTGTTCATTTTCCTTTTGGAATATCATTTATTAAGACATGCTCGGACAACGCATTGTTCTTAATTTCGCTACCTGTTTTTGTATAATGTAAGATGATTGAACTTTTGCAACCACTTTTCCAGAGTTTGATAAACAGAATAATAGAGAAAGTGCTAAGGCTTTTTTGCTTTCACTTCTAATGTTCTAAATAGGAGTAATTTCTTCAGTTGAGCCACATTAAAATTCTACTAATGTTTGAATCTGTGAACTTTGCTTTGCGTAGATTTTTTATGAAGGATATGACAAAACTGTGGTCTTTGGAAAGTTCATGAACGCCTAAATATTTACAGAATCTGGCTGGTCTTTTTTTTTTGTTTAGAGCAGACCACTATGACTTAAGAAATCATAAGACAGAAAAGATTTTTTTGTGCTTGAATTACCAATTGTATTTCCTTCCTGTAAAATAATTCATATTAGATTGACTAACGGTTTCTCATTGCTCTTCCTCCTCTCAGTTTTCTGCTTAGAATCAAGGTGTATTTTGAGTTTGTTCAGTGCATAATACTCACACAATTTCTTGCATATTTGTATGTGCGCTTTTCAGTGGGTTTGAGTAGGCTTGACCTTGAGTCTATTCCTCAGGCGGTTTTAGTACTTCCTGTGTTTCTCAGCTGATATTCTTTTTGTTTAAGCCCAGAATATTCCTGCAGGCCACATACTCTTGCTTGTGTATCATCCCTCTCTATGAAAACTTCAGTCAAAATGTAGACACACAAGCAGAGAGCCTAGAAAGTGACTTGAAGGAGAAGAAGGTATTTCATCAGAAATAAAGTATAATCTTCTAGAGCTCTGCACTTTT
The DNA here is from genome assembly GCF_003945725.1 of Corapipo altera. NCBI lineage: Eukaryota > Metazoa > Chordata > Aves > Passeriformes > Pipridae > Corapipo > Corapipo altera. The sequence continues at coordinate 6,287,366 of NW_020884907.1, forward strand.
GTGTTTGTATATGGAAAATATATTGCATTAGCAATCAGATTGTGATGTGATTTGTTCACCTGCCCACGCACACATAAAAGATAGACTATTGTTCTGCTCTACTGCATGATGGAAAAGACTTACACTTATTCTTTCATAAGGGAAATTCTTCAAGGTCTGGAAAAGGAGGGAAAACCCAAAACCTACTTTCCAGTGAGGAAGTGAAAGACTGTTGGAGCTGTGGTAATCTGACAGCTCTTACTGTGATAGCCCATCATGTCCTCCAGAGAGAAAATCTGGAGATCTGGAGAATCTGGAAGAATTAAAATGTGCACCTTCAGAGCACAAGAATTGCAAAGAAGGGAGTTTCTGATTTATGTAATGGGGAAAGGGGAGTGATGAAAACCTGAGCGTGATTTCTTCTGTTTTTAAAGTAGGGAGCAGATGCCAATCATGTAAACACTTTTATACATATGTATGCACTTTCTATTTTTATGCACAGACTATTCAAATGCATGGTATTTAAGTTCATATGAACTCCACTTCTCTACCATTTTTCTGAACTCCTTCATAGCAATAATTTTTCATAAGTATCTTTGAAGTCATAATAATTCTGAACAGTTCTCTCATTCCATTTACAAAGCAATTGATATCAGTGATATGGCCTGTGCTTTAAAGCCAGTACTTTACAAGTGGAATCAAACTCTGCCTTTTTAGTCTTTTCCATCTGTATGAACTGGGGCCTCTTTAGTAAAGGCCTGGTACGTTACAAATTTATAGTGAAAATGAAATGAATGAAATGCAAAATGGAAACAAACCAATACAAGAATAGGCTGTGTGTGGGAGGAATATAGATTGTAAATCCTGTTCAGCTATGAATTTATACGAGAAAAGGTCATACATACACACTATTAGTATTTCCATTTTAAGATACAATCACAGAATCATAGGACAGGTTGGGTTGGAAGGGACCTATAAAGATCATCTTCTCCAGCCCCCTTACAATCAGATCAGGTTCTTCAGAGCCCTGTCCAACCTAATCTTAAATGGTTCAAGGCGTGGCACATTGACTACCCCTCTGGGACACCTCTTCCAGTATTTTACCACCCTCAGTGTAAAAAATTTCTCCCTTACTATCTAGTCTGAATCTACCCTCTAAATTAAAACTATTACGCCTTGTGTTTTCAATAGAGACCCTAAAAAGTCTGTCCCTGTCTTTCTAGGCAGCTGCCTCAAGTACTGAAAGGCCACAGTAAGGTCCATCTGGAGCCTTCTCTTCTCCAGGCTGCACAATCCCAGCTGTTTCAGCCTTTCCTCAAAGGAGAGGTGTTTGTCTCTCTGATCATTTTTGTGGCCCTTCTCTGAACCTCCTCCAACAGGTCCACTTCTTTCCTGTGCTGAGGAGCCCAGAACTGGATGCAGCAGTTCAGGTGGAGTCTCACAAGAGCAGACTAGAAGGAAAAAATCCCCTTATCCTGTTGGCCCCACTTTGTTGGAGGTAGCACATGACACAGCTGGCTTTCTGGACTGTGAGTGCAGGTCATGTTGAACTTCTCATCCACTAGCACTCCGAAGTCCTTCTCCTCAGGGCTCCTCTCAGTCCATCCTCCACCGAGCCTGTATCCCTGCCCAGGTGCAGCAACTTGCACTGGGTCTTGTTAAACCTCATGAAGTTCCCATGGACCCATTTCTTGAGCTTGTCCAGGTCTCTCTGGATGGTATCCCATCTCTCAGGCATGTCAACTACTCCATCCAGCTGTATGTATTCCACTAGTTTACTAAAGCTAAGCTGCTTGAAGTTACACTTTCTGTTTGGCTAGGCTGCTGATAGTGCTGCCTTGTGTTGTTTTAAACATTAAATGTGGAATACAACAAGGCTAGTTAAAGCAGTTAAGAATAATAATACATCTGTAAAACATACACCTCTCCTCTTTTGTGAGGAAGCAAGGAAACACTTTCTGTTTACACTTTGCCTCATTCTAAAATCTGATATTCACACAGGAAGCTTTGAACTTTGTTGTTTCTCAGGACAGAGGATCAGAGCTAGGTTTTGAATCCTCAGCAGGAAAGGAATAGCTGGGCAATTGTTGCACTTCCCATGTCTCTAGATCTTACCAGCACATTTGCCTTTGTCTAGCTTGCTGCCAGGTGTACCCCTTGCTGCTTGTCCCCCATTCTGCAGCCACAGCCTGAACACTTCCCCCTGGGTCTGCAGAACTATTCCAGGAGGGAACACTCAAGTGTTTCCTACACTGTGTTAGATTTTTGCTCCTAGAAATCACAAGGGAAAGGTGCCACAGGAAGAACCAGAGCAGATGACAGCAGATGACGAGCCATAAGAAATATTCAGGTAGAGATGAGCCAGGAGATATGGGACAGACTGCATCAGCTGCACACATGACAGCAAAGGCAGATGACTGTAATGCAACCTGGAAGCGATCCGTACAAGTAGGGCAGAGATGTAGGTGAATTTACCTACAGAGCACCTGGCCCAGGAGTGCTCTGCAGCCCAAAGCAGGGCCCCTTCAGGGGGGCCTCAGGTCTCTGACACAGAAACACCTGAGGAGGCACAAGCTGGTTCCTTGTCTCTTGAGTGGCTGTGAATTACACTCAGTTGTGGGTGTGGGGGCAGGTCACTTGCTGATATGTTCAAGACTGAGAGGTACCAGCCAGGGTCCCCTAAACCACGTCTCCTTGCTTTCATCTTTCCTTCCTTGCCTAGGATCATTTTACTTCAGAGACATCCTGCCCCTTGGCAGTATTTTGCCTAAGAGAAAGGACTATTTGTGCAGCAGAGCTCAGGCTCTCCCAGTGCAGGAGCCAAACTCACAGGAGGCCAGGCACACCACTGCAAGCAGAGCTGGCCTGGCTGGTGACACGTCACTGGGCACTAGTTCCTTTTTTACTGTCTGCCTCATTGAACTCATACTTTTCTGATGATGAACAGGATGGTGTGACATTCAGTCACAGATCAGGAAAACAAAGACCTCAGTCAGTAAAGGGAATCACAGGAGTGGGATTTCCAGAAATGACCAGTCCTTAAGGAAGATTTAAATGATCTTTTTCTGTAGATGTGGTCTGGATTTATTCATCCACGTTCTTTCCTTCCCTTCTTCAAGTAATGTTTTTCTCTTAAGTCAAAAATCTCTTTTCACTCTCTATTTAAAAAATGGTATTTAATATGTACATTAAACTTATTTACTCTTCAGACACTTATACAAATGATAAACTACTTTTTCTATTGTACCAATATCTCAACCATATTTTTTTATTTTATTTTAATAGCTGTGTTTTTGACTTCCTTGTTTTAAAATTCAGTAAAAACCTTTTGGATATAAAGCCCTCAAATAACCATGAAAAAAATCCCTTGTTTACAAGAAATTAGAGTCATGAAAATGGTCTTATTTCAGCAAAGGGTTGTTTTAGTTAAAACCTGGCTTTAAGAGGAGTCTTTGGTTTGACTTCTCTGGACTGTCAGTTTCAGTGAAGAGTTGCCATGTGGTTTTGGACTTTGTGATTCAATTCCATTATTATTTTTAAAGCTTTGTCAATACTGTAAAATGATGCAGGGAAGCTGTAAAGAGGGCTATACTGGCACCAAGAAAAGGTCTTTCAGGAAGTTATATTCTGTTTAACTGGTATTATGCATATCCATATATAGTGTGGGATAGAAATGGATTTGTGCATTCATTTTTTTATGTGACTGTATGGGCAACTTACAGCCTTTCTTGACTGTATTATATATCCAAAGGTTAGTAGCACAGTGTTGTCCCAGAGTTACTGCTTCAGAGCTTACAAAAGATCATGTGACAGGAAAGGCATTAAATGTTCCTGTTACCACTCCTGGAGAATGCCCTGACAGTTCACATATTCCTTTTATTGCAGTGGTTTGCTTGTGCAGTCCTCAGCAGTAAGCAGTATAGGCATTAACTAGGGCTTTAAACAAGAAGTAAACAGCTCATTTCTAGGATTAAAGAAAAAATTTAGCTCTTCTAATGTGAAGTGGTTTCATTATAACTAATAGTGAACTGCTTCCAACATGCTTTTTCTGAAAAGCATGATTACAGTATAACACCAGGCAGGCTTTGGGTCCAGGCCTGCAGTGTTTCTCTGTGCTGCTGCACTCGTAGGCACTTCCTGTCATATGCCTTCTTTCCTGTAGCTTGCCTTCAGGTTCAAAGGAAGAATTGCCAGATGGATTCTTATTATAGAAAATTAGCCTGTATATGGAATGTTCAAGTGTTATCAGCATAGCACTGCTATGACAAGGAAGTGCTTAGAGTGGGATTATCTCTGGATAAACTTGCATTTTTTGCTATGTTCTTCTCTCTTTTCCTGGTGCTGCTAGAGATATTTTAGTCTGTTTTGCTGGTGAAGAGTTAAAAAAAAAACCAACTTCAAGAAAGGCAAGGTGCTAACAGCACCTGAACAGACTGGAGGGTCTTGCTTTCTTCTCTCAGCCCACCTACTGCAAATCCTCACCTCTGTAGCGCTCACCCCTTCCCTTACCCGCTCTAGGTGGTGTTACGTCAGTATTTTTTCTGTGTGGATTTTTAAACCTGTTATTATGATGACCTCCCAGAAGACTTTTTTTTTTTTTAATTTTATTTTTAAATGTTAAATTTTTGGAAAGGTTCTTTTTTTATTAAAAAAGTCATGCTGGACAAATACTGAAGATGGAATAACTCCTTCAGTGTTTACTTTCTGGTCAGTGAAGCAAAAATGAAATCTATTGCTTTCAATTATTATTATTATTATTTTTATTACTCCTTTACATTGTTGCACGCTGTTCACTTTTCTTATTAAAACAGGCACTTTGTCTTCTGTATATGTAATAATTAGTATTTTTTACTAGAAACTAAATATGGCAAAAGACTCCAACCTTTAAAAGCACTATGTGTTTTTCCAGATTTTGCTCTCTTTTACCCGCTTGCTAGGGCTGTCAGTGCTGGATGACTGTTTATTTTCATGATTTGCATTTTCCTGTCAAATTATAGAAAATTTAAAAAGTAATTGTTATGACCTTAGTCAGCATCTTTTTGTCCTGTTTCCCCTTGTGCTGCTTATCTGGAAAAATGATGCAAAACTGCTGCATGCAATGCACATTCTATCTGGCATTAAATAAGAAATTCCCAAGTTTTTCTTGGAAATTGAAAAATTCTTAAGAGAAATTAATAATAGTGTCTCCTGGTGATCCTGAATGCCAAAGGAAAGGAAGATACAAGAAATATACCAGATGAATCTACCCTGACATATATATCTTCCTGTCACTCTGTCTGTTGACAATGTCTGTGCTGAGGAACCACTGAAATTAACAGAGAATTTATGGCTCTTAAATTATGTTTTCTTAAGTTTGCAATGGACAAAGGACAAAAAGATTGGCTGTCAAATGTCATTTGTTCATTTATTTTGTTTAGATAGAAATTCTCTCTGTACATATTGCAATATCTGCAGTTGCAGATGTATTGAAAAGACCTGAAGCAAAGACCATTTCCTGTTCTTGCAAGCAACCATGCAGTACACCTCATTAACTCAGAAAACTCTCAGTTTTCGTAGAATCACAGAGTTGGAACGGACCCATAAAGGTCGTCAAAGTCCAACTCCTGGCCCTGCACAGAACAGCCCTGAGAATCACACCATGTGCCTGAGAGCATTGTCCAAACATTTTGTGAACTCTATCAGGCTTGGTGCTGTGACCACTTCCCTGGGGAGCCTGTTCCAGTGCCCAGCCACCCTCTGGTGAAGAACGTCTTCCTAATATCCAACCTAAACCTCCCCTGACACATCTTCATGCCATTCCCTCTGATCCTGTTGCTGGTCACTGGAGAGAAGATTTCAGTGCCTGCCTCTCTGCTTTCTCTCGTGAGGAAGCTGTAGACCACTATATAAATCTTATTCTCATTTCAATCCTAAACATTCGTAGCTGGTTTCTTCACTGGTAGTTCACCTGTAGCCTGGTTTTGAAAAGAACATGGTAAAGAGAATTACCAAAGCAGTCTGTTTGGCTAGGTAAGCTTTCAGGAGATTCTCTTGGGGGTGATTTTTGTCAAGGGTAAGGTAGGTCTTTTTCTATCTAGGGATGCTTTTCTGGCCTGTTAGCTTTATTTTGGGCATACTGTGCTTGAGTTGTATCCCCTCCTCTGTTTCATTCATTTCTGAATAAAGCAGAGATCACGTAAGCTTTCAGATTTCCTCTTCATAGGTTACAAAATGTATGAACCTGAGATTTTGGTTGCCTCATGTAAGACAACTTCTTCTTTTTCCATGTCTTCCTTCTGTCCTGTGCAGTGGTTTCTCAGAACTCTGTAGCACTAATGATTGGAACTTCAGACACTAAAGTGTTCGCACCTGAGCCTTGAGTACCTTTGGTGGCACTATTCTAGTGTTACGTAAACCTGTTTCTTTTGCTTTTTAGAGCAGCCTTTCTTTTCTTTCTGTTGTCATTTTGGTGACTAACACTCATTCTGAGATGTACTAATATGCCCTTCCTACTACTCAAAAATTTAATCCTATTTTTGCAAAACAATAGTTGTAAAGGTGATGCAATTCTTCTTGTGTAATGTCTCTCTATTTCTAGCATTGAGTAGCAAAATTAATCTATATGCACTGGGATTTTGCACGGTGATTGTTAACAAAATGCCAGATTTAGTACTTCCTTTTAGCCTTGAAAGAACTCCTTTAATAACCTTTCTGCACCCCAGTACTGCCGCTTTCAGCATGATGTGTGTTTCTAGCTCCCTATTTAGCAGTTATTTGCCCTCTTGGCAGTTCTTTTAACAAACCTCATTTTCTCCTGCAAAATGAATGATTTTCTATGCTTCAAACATACGTGCACCTATCTGTATTCCAACTGTTTGAAAAATCCATGCATTTCAGAGAGATTTTGTCTGATGTAACTTTGGCAGATCTGCCTTGCTTTTCTTTTGATTCTCTCCATGACATTGATTATTCTCTCTAGCTCTAAAATCCTGGTTTTCTGTGCATAAACACTGCATTTGTTACTCTTTAGTTAGATATCACATCAGCAGCCTGATATGCTGGTGTTCAGAAAGCCTAGCCATATCTGTAGATATCTGTACAAGTTCTTTCAGACTTCTGGGGTCGATAGTATCCATGCTTCACACTCTGCGCCCTTGGTTGTGCACACTGAAGCTGTTTTCCTTTTTGCTTTCAGGCTAGTAGTGGTAATTTCCATATCAGTGTGCAGCTGTCATCATTACCATTGAAATTAGAGGGAGTAGTAGTTGTTCAGTGTTGGCCTTGATTCAAATTCCCACTGAAACAGATAAGAGCTCTGTACCAATATTGAAATCCAATTTAGGGGGCTGGATATTGCTAGCTGACTGTGAGGAAGTTACTAAGGAAGTTGCCTTCTAGCCAGTGCTTTTGGTGCTACTAAATTCTCCTTTTTTCATACCATTTTAATTCTTGCAGTGGGTTCTGTGCCCAGAGTTTCGTATTTTTCTTCTCCTTGACCGTTTCAGATAGTCTAATAAATAATACTGCTTCTTCCAAGTCTACCATCATTTTTGGGCACCTCTGTTTTCCCTAGATAGCAGCAGATATACTTCAGGGCAGGGTTCTGAGCTGGTGCTGCCAGACTGTTATTTGCTCTGTGTTTTACTTGACCAGTTTTAATTTGCCTGCAGGCTTTGTCTGTCAGGGATTTAAGACTCAATGAACAAGGAACTTCTGCGGGAAAGAATAGCTGAGAACCCTGATGCCCGAAATATTTCTAAAACCTCTCTGAAGTACTGGTATTTGTTTACTTTTTTAGATCCCCCTTTCCCAGATGTAGAATTTGTTGCAGTAAAAGGTTCTGCACCTTTGCTAAGACTCCGGAAAGCAGAAGATCAGAATGGACCGATCAGGTTTGTCTGTGCGCTCTTCACCCTTTCAAAAAACATTCTGCAGATTTATATTACTAACAGATTGGAACTGTTTCTGAGGGCTGGATTATTTTTGTTAGAAATGGGAAAAAATTTATGCTGTAACTCACAGTTTCTCCTCTCTTAGCAAAGTAGTATTTGCTTCAGACTCCTCTCTGTTTTCTGGAACAAAATCTGGTTCTGATAATTGTGAGTTTCCACAGTTGCCTTTGTGGTTTTGTTCTGTTTTGGTTTTCTTTTCCCTTTATCCACAGTGAGGTTGCAGTAAATCTTTATTGATGGTTCCAAACACACCTCTACTCATGTGATTTTCCTTTTCCAACAAACTCATGCAGCCAATTCCCTTTTTTTTTCCCTAAGAGCCAGAGTAAATAGTGAATAACAATTTCAGAATTTATGCATATTCTGAAGTAATGTTTTCATGTTAGTTTATTACAAGCAAAATATATTTCTAGAGAAAAGGGATTTACCCCTTATGTGGCAGTTTGAACCACATTAGAAATCTAAAATCCAATTTTTAGGCTTCCCCCCACCCCTTCCCACAATTTATCCTAACACCGGAGAGAAACTTTCAGGCCAGAGGCTTCTGTAGGGGAAGGGGGAAATATATACATTTATTTACACAAATAAATACTGTACAAACTAAAGGCAACAATATATATATATATATATATATTGCATTACTATCAGTCAGTCCTTTCAAGCCCCTCCTTTAACTTTAGTCCAGGAGCAGCCTTTAAGGCTGATGTGTAACACAGTCTTTTGCTGTGGGAGTGTTCTGGGCTCCTGAACACTCCCCCATCACCAAGTTCTAGTTGTTTGTTGCAGTTTGTCTCCTCACGAAGTCCAAGAAGATAGCTTTGAGTCCTTGCTCTTCTGCTGCTGGTGATTTCTCCCTCTCGGTGTCTCACCTCGGTTTGTAGGCTGCTGTAGTGCAGCTTATCAAGTATCTGTGTTCTGGAATCTTCATTCTTCCACGTTAGTTCTCGGCTGTCCCCGGTCAGCTTTGGCAGGCAGCTCCCGAGCTCTTGGCTTGTCTCCAGTTTCGCCTGGGATTCTTCTCCTGAGCACCGGGCCTACTTCCATGGCCCGTCTCTTGGCTCAATGTTGAATGTCTCCTCCACTTACAGTGGAGGGAAAGAAAAAGCCCCCCTCTACAGCTTCACTGCAGAAAAAGGAGGGGGAAGAGGGCCTGGCTGCAAAGCCTGCCTCTCTCCTCTTGCCTCAGGTGCTGTGAATCTCTTCCTTCACAGCACACACTCCAAATGCTGACTCTAACTCTAGCCAAAGGCTGAGCTGGGGGGTTGCAGGGCTCCCCTCTCCCCCTCAGAGGGGAAGAGAGGGAGCCCAGCCACCCCCTGGCCTTGTCCACCTACACGCAGCAGACACCAACAGCACAACAACCAAGACAGAACTTGCCAACAGCTTCCGGTGCTGTGATATATGATTTTGAGCAGAAGAGAACAACATGAGTGGTGACTGGCTCTCCAGGGAACACTGTCCTGGCACCCAATCACCTCTGAGCCCCCGAACTCTCAAGGGGAGCCAATTTCAAACTATGACACCTTACTAAGTGCTGTTGGTGATAGAAGGGAATGGTAATCATAATGCAATATTACAATGAATTAGAAGATATTTGAAAGTTAATAATGTTTCAGGAAATGTCTAGTTAAAAAACCCTAATAAATAGCCCACAGACTAAACATTGTTCTGAGAGGTCTGAAGACAGATTTTATTTATTTTTTTTACAAATGGTATCTGTCCTCTCAATAGAAAAAGTCTTGTTTCTGGGAACTTACAAATCATTTTCAGAGGCAAACTGTGTCTTATAGTGAACTTTGATGAGAGGAGGAGGGGGAGATAGCCTGAAATATCTCAGTTTGATGTTCTTCTGAACATAAACATGTAACATTAATGTGCACAACATGAGGAGCTCTAAGCTGTGCATTCAGTGCTTTTGGTTTAAAATGCAGTGGAACACACACAGAAATATTTTAGTATAAGAAGTGTTCATATTGGAGGTTGATAATAAAGAACAGTTAAGAGGCTACAAATAGAAAAGACAATATGAATTAATGAATGTCTGATGCTTTGTTCATTGAAGTAGGGGCTAATATTTACCTTTTTTTTTTTTTTCACTCTAGTCTGTATCAAGTGATTGTGCTTCCTCTGGGTTTGCAAAGCACTTTTATTTGTGACTCCTTTGCTACTACAACTTTCTTTAGTAACACCACTGATGTTAAAGGATATGTGGCAGCTGAATTTCGGGCGAAAGATGTTGCTGATAACATGTCAATTGCTCTTGGAGACAGACATTACTACGGGAAGTTTTATAATGCTCCTTTAAAGCTGGGAGAAGAGTATTGTGTTTTTTTGAGAATAATAAGTGAGTGGAATAAGGTAATGGATATTTTAAAACCTCTTCTTTACACCTGTTGAATGAAATGTTGCTGGGGAAAAAGAGGAAAATTTTAATATGTTAGATTTTTTATGATGCTCCAAGGATCTGTTAGTTGACTTAATTAGATTTAATCTGAAGCTCTTTAAATATCTCTTGTAATTCCTTACAGATATTTATGTCATTGTAATGTTGAAGCAACTCTGGATGTCAAAAGACAAACAACAGAAAATTAGTAAAAATGAAGGGCCGTCGCTGCCCTCAGTAATTGAAGGTGTCTTTATTAGGCCAGAATTTAATGAAACAGATTAGTATGAGAATTTAAAAACTACTCCTTCACCCATTTTAATTTTTAATCCAGTGTTTTATAACAAAATATTTCAGTTCTCCAAATGATGTGGACAAACTCCAGCTCCACTGGGAAAGCTTTGTGGAAAAAAGTATATTACTAGCATTAAAATTTTTATAATTTTAAATTAAATATGCATTTTCAATTAGAAACAAAAAGTTTCTAACATGTACACCTGATCTAGTTTTCTAGTTGTATCTGTCTCAGGGGTCATCAGTTTTTAATTCTTTTATAATATAAATTCCAACAGTAGGAAGTTCTTCTCATGTGGTGCAGGTGATAACTCTTTATGTGCAATACAATTCCTGAATGTCAAATATAAAAACTGAACTAACCAATCCCTAATAAAGAAAAGAACCACCTAAACACTGCCTCACCTTGCTATCTGAAGAAAATTAAAATTGAGTTTTTAGGGCTTTGTTTATACAGCAAAAAGCAAGGAAGCGTGCAAAAATTGATCTGTGAGTCACTTATTTGGAAGCCTACACGTGAATCTCACTAAGTTAAGACAGCTTTTGTTAAGAAATGTAACAGCCTCAGTCCAAACTGAGTGAAATAAAACAAGTGCATGTAGTAAGATGTTTCTGGTATCTGCTGACCTGTGCAGCACATGTTTTGTATAGTATCTACTTTAACAATAGACTGAGAAGTTTTCTTATAGCACAGGTGAAGTGGTTTCTGATCATGATATAAGTCTGTTTGTCATAAACTTTTAATTGATTGTGTGAGAGGAAAAAGTAGGGAAATGACAAAAGAAGGCATTTCAGTTCATAAATAAGTTAGCCCAGAATATCCTGGAATTTGGACAATGAACTGTATTTTTTAGAGAAATTTACTCTGTGGAGCAGAATTGTTTATCAGTCAAACGTATTAAAGTTTGGCCTCTATAAGCACTGCTAAATACATCCTTGAACTTAGTTCATTTATCCTTGGGTTTTATGCTTTGGTTTCCCTCGCTCTTTCCCTTCAGTATTTTCTGATAGTGGGGTATTTTTCCTTTAGTTACTTGTGTGGAGGCCTTTCTTGCACAGAACAGAGGTGATTGCTTATACATCTCTGCCAGCTTGTTTATTAAGTGGCTTCTAAGCTACATTATTCTTTCTCTTTCTTATAGATTATTTCCTGATCTTTAATTGCTAACGTTTGCAGATGTATTTTCTAGGGTGCTGATTTAATGGATTATTATTGCTGTCATTTGTCAAAGTCACTCTTGCTTCCTTCCATTTAGAATGCACCAGCTTCTTAGTATACATCTAGTATACTGTATGGCTTTTGTTAGTTGATGAAGTACATGAAGTTACATACAACACTTATGAATCATTTCTAGGATCACAAATACTAAACAGCTTTGTTTCTCAGCTCTGCTTCTTTGAGATGGGACTTAGACCAATGTTTCAAAAGTACTGGCTTATCTTCAGTTCTCATGCCCTTGTATTCTGTGCAATTATTGGTATTAAAAGGTTAAAAAAAATCAAAATTGTGAATTGAGGGTTGCTCAGTTTTGAGAATTTCTGAAAATCTGATTAATTAACTAACTGGATTCAGGAGTTAATATTTAAAAGTTGCTTGTTGGGTTTTTTTTATTTGCTTGACCCTCAATTATTAGTACCTGTGAAATCAGCATTTCTGTAGTGTCTTTAATTTGTTAACGCATTTCCATTTGAATACAGACAAACTGGAAATAGATGCCATAGACTTCTAACTAATGTTCTCATTATTGACTTTTATGTTCTGGCATGCTTCAGGGTCCCCTCTGTCTCCAGAGCCCCTCATACTGAGAATGGTACAATTTGTGTCATCATGCTGCACAATCATGACTTGATTGTGAACTTTATTGTCATTATTCCTAATGTACCTGACATATTATCGTGTTCATTTATCCATTGTTCAGATTTGGAGGTCTTGAGAAGGGTGTCTGCTGTGAGGTTTTTACTTTCCATTTATTTTTCAAAGTGGACTATTTAAAATGTGTATTTTGTTTATGCATTTCATGCAGGATATCCAGATGTGTTAAAAGGCTGGTCAAATGATCCAAGGAGATCATTGGGGATACACATGGAAAGCAGTTAGGAAGTTAACCTTACTTAAGTGGAACAAATTGTCCAGTGTTGGAAAGGTCCATCTCCAGGAGGGATGATCCTAATTAAATAGCTCAAATGCACCTGGTACCTATTTTAATCCCCTGTGATTATTTTATGAATTCCATGCTGTGCAGAAAGCCAAGGCTCACAGCGAAGGGCAAGAACTAAAAAAAAGTGTTTGGAATTTAAACTAATTTGAGAGTAATGTCTTTAGCATAGCTTTTGTTCTGTATGAGCATCAGCTTTTTTTGAATCAAATGGTTTGTGCATCCAACAGAAGTAAGAGCATGACTGTGAAAGGTGAAGGTGACATAGTCTTTTCAAGAATAAAGCTGTGGGTTTGTTGTTTTTGGGTTTTTATAATTGGAATCAAAACAATCCCTACTGTGAGAAAAAATTGTTAAAATTGGCCTAATATGAATTATCTGAGGAAAGTGTATATGCATGACAGAATGCTTTTCCTCCAGAACTCTTTCAAGTCTGCATCTGTGGAAGTGGTTTCTGTCTGCAGTTTAGCTACCTGTGTTCATCCAAGTTGTAATATGGATATTGAGATCAATGGATACTCAAGTATTTAGAGGAGTAATTTAACTTTTCAGGAAAGGTCCTAATTGTATCAGAGAAAGGGATTTATAGTTTGATTTAGTATAAAGTGCAGAAATGTGAGCTTTTCTACTGAGATTCATGGGACCTCTGTAACTTCCCTGATAGGCAGGAGGTAACTAATTTTCTGCATGCTACAGGGTGTCATAACTGTAGCTATTTCAAAATGGTGGCACTCATGCCAGTGCCTCCAAAATCTGACATTTGGGTAAGCTTTTAAACCCACCACTTGTTCTTTATTCTTCCTCTTCTAAGAGGATTTTCTTTGTCAGTCTTTTGTCTTTTTAATTGACCAGAAAATTCCTTATAAAAAATGGGTTGAAGAATCACTGAAATTCCACAGTTCAACATTCAGACAAATGAGATAAAGAATGCAAATACATGAGATTAAACATACAGAAGTGTCTTCATCCTTTTATGCAAATACTTAAAAATGTAGCTTTCTATTTCTTAGAAATGTACTGTTATTCTGTACCTAAATAGACATTTTGCAACATGAAAAATATACGAATTGTGTATGCATTATGGGAAAGTCTGTGAAAGTAATTTAGCAGGAAAGCATGTGTGTAGAAGCTCTACAAAAATAGACTTCACAGTACTTACACAATAGACAAGAACTTAGATCAGAACTTCTTTTGTATTTATGACTGTGAAGTGCTGGCGGAAAAAGCTTTCAATGGACCAAAGCGTACTGTAAAAAAACCAAAATTGTTTAACAAGTCTGCAAAAGCAGACCCCTGGTTACATTTATTCAACTAGTGTGAACATGAACCATTATAAGTATTCCATACAAATTGTTAGAAATTACCAAACAAGTTGTCTTAACTGAAGAAAATGCTACATCCAGTATGTGGAAAGCACATCATTAGGTACTATATTTTAACATATATGTTCTGCATGGGACAGAGTTAATACAGCGTATTCAACCTTATCTTTGCATTTCATGAATTCTGCATCCCTATCGAAGAAACTTCAAAGATCCTTCCATGTTACTAACGTACCTAGGTTGTAGAAAGAAAGGAAGAGTAATGAGCTAAAGGAGAACAGTGAGCCTTTCATCAAAATTCTATCTCTAACCTTATTTTTATAATTTATAATCTTTTAAGACAAGCTAGAGGTTGCTGTTAGGGGAATAACAAACTGTATTCCCAATAGTAGTAAAATACAGTATGTTGTGAATGGCTGATCTTTCAGAGGGTGTTAGTAATAATAAATCTCTCTCATGAGATACAGCGATTTTTATGTTTTCACTTTCAGGTGAGAACACAGTCCTGTGCTGTTTGGGCGCAAATTAAAAGTAAGTCAATTTTTCCTTCAGTAAGGAAGTATAATTTGTCATAGCTTTGCTTGGGCATAAACAAATAATTGTTGTGGGTGTTTCTTCATTTGCTATTAATGATCTGTTGATTATGAGAGTTGAAAAGGTTAGAGACAGAAAATTTGCCTTCCTCTTCAATATTCCCTTCTAATGGATTCAGCAATCCATTCTAAAATGGATTCTCTTATTTGTCCGTAATTTTCAATGTTGCTATTTCTGTACATCACATCCAAATCTTTACAGCAATTTTTGTGCAAAAAGGATTTGAAGCAGAGAAAATGCGAATTTTAGAAGTCTATTTTTAGATAGCTCTATATTGGCTTAAAGAGTAAAAAATAAAACCCAAACCAAAAAACAACAACAGCAAAACCACACACACAAAAACAAACCCCCCCAAAAAATCCCAAAAACCAAGCAACAACAATTAAAAAAAACCCCAAAGCAAAACCAACTAACCAACCAGCCAAAAACCCCACAACATTCTAGCTTTTGGAGGCCACTTTATTTATTTTGTAACGTTCAGGTGGTCCTCAGAGAATTAAGTCTTTTTATCTCTTAAAAAAATAAAAGATTCCATGCAAAAATGAAAAATATGGCTAATTTTTGTGCTTGTAAGGACAGTTTCTTAAATATATAGTGGCATAACTTTAAAAAAACCTCAAAAAGTAAATTTCTTAGCATGATTTTATTGCAATTTACTTTTAATTATAAAATGTTTCCAATTAATGAGTTCACCTCAGAGGAGTTCAAAATCCACTAGCGGTAAAGTTTTGGTATTTTGTTTGTTTGTTTGAATGGCTTGATATTTTCTTTCAGGTTTGTCACCCCCTCCTCAGTACATGATTGCTGTTGGATTAGGGTCAGTGGCTGCCATCTGCCTTATACTGTTCCTGTCATTCTCAGTGGCACGGTACGTATTGTTACTAACTCCAGTTCTGTGATCCTCCTCTGCAAGGCTTACGTGTTTTTCTTTTCAGGTGGTTTTTCTTGCCAACCTGCTTGGTTTAGGCATCCTGGGTTGTTAGAAACTGTTTTCAGGAGTAGTTTTGGTGGCCAATAATTTATTCCATTGCTTGAACTGATGTCGTCTGTATCTTTGCAATCACTGGCAAAACATCTGAAAATCATGGGGCTTGTCTTAATAAAGGAAAAATTCAAGACAGTGAGTAGCACCAGGACAGTAGTTCAGAACTACTGAACTACTTGATTTAATAGGAACTAAATAAATGGTGTTTATGTGCCATTGAAATGTTGATGTACTTTGCTTATGTAGAAAACCAATTTTTAGTCCTCCCAGTTTTATTCAAAAGGCCTAAAAGGATTGTTTTTCAGGAACGATTGGTCTTTAGCTAAAGGCCATGATAAAAGCATGTTAGAAATTTTTAAGAAATTTATTTATGTTTCATGATCCTTTAAGCAGGGTTGGTAACTTTATAACGGTCTTTCTTTCATAGGTGAAACAAATATGCGAGTTATGTGATTGTGGATGTCTGTGTACATGTAAAATCTCTTAACTAAAAAATACGTCTTTGTTGTCGTTTTAATGTGCTTATCTCTAAGAATAGTCTTCTTACTTATGTCCCCTGAAAGGTCAGGAGCCTTCAGCTTGGGGGCTGTGAAGTACAGCATTGATTGGTTAAGCTGCTTATTTTGCATTCAGAAACAGAAGGAGTTAAGTCTTATACAGGGCTGGAGAAAGTAGGATTATTCTGATTGTTTGTGGTTGTCTAAATTTAAAATCAGTTCTTGCAATCAGAGTTCCAAATTAAATGTTCTCTGGTGTCCTTTTTTTTCTTTAAGTACTTCCCTTGGGAGTAGCGTGTAGTGGTAAACTTGAGCTTGTAGTCTTGATTTTTTGGGGGGTTTTGAAAACAATGCCAGAGTCAGGTTTGATATTTGAGGAAGAAGAGGCTATAACTGTCTTGGTTTCTAAACTAGTCTTCCTAGCAGGGGACTTATTGCAGGAGGAAGGGCTCCCCTAGCCTGTCATGATGTGAAAAGCTTCTCAGTTATTTCAGTTTCTCTGGTGAAAACATGGCAGAGGGATATTAGTACCTTTAAAAACTGTGTCATATCAATTAGGATAATAGTGATAGGAGAGCAATTTAAGAACACAGACAGCATGGGAAAAATCATGGATGAGTATGGACCACTTGTGAGTGAGTGTAAAGAAGATAGACACATTTCAGTCTCCTTTTAAAAGGAGTGAGAGCAGATGAAATCTTTAGAGAGCTGGGTACACTGAGTACATTTGTCAGGGGTCAGGCTGCAGCATGGTGTGTTTTTGCAGAAGAGAATTTAACAATTCAACAAGTAACTTTTAGGTCTTTGATCCCATGTACTGAGAAATTCTTGAATCCATTCTCCTGTTCTAGGGAACACCATGCAGAGTCCTTGGCAGAAATTAAAACTACCCCATCTCAGTAGGAGGCAGAGAAGGGAAAACCCAGATGACAGTTGTGATAAGACTCTTCAGAGTACTCACAAGAAGTATCTGTAATATTTATATATAACAGATACTCTTTAGTTGTAGTTAGACATCAGTTTAATGCATTTCTGAGTAAGAATATGACTTGGGGAAAAAAAAAAAAGCGTGTGAAGTCAGCCTTCTGCTCTGTTCAGTTGCAGAATCATGGCCCTGTTTTATGCACTGTACTCCAAGATAGATGTGGCCTAGTAGGAGAAAGAGAGAGAGGAATTTGACAGGAGAGACCTGAGATCTATTTGATCCAACTTCAAACAAGGCAATCTAATGGCAGGATGCTTAGCCTGGCAGAGAAGATGCTGCCAAGAAGCATGATATACAAATACACAAAATGCCATTACAGAAAGGCCAACTTCCTCCTGTTTGTAGTGCCAGTGGTACATGTACCATCCATGGACAGTGTACCCATGTGCTTCTGAACTGTAGGAGAGGGAGGCATGGGAACACATTGCTGTGAATGCGTCTTCTGGGTGGTCTGCAAAGGCGGGTTAAACAAACTTGTCAGTAATGACACAGTTATAGCTGATCCTGCCATGGTGTCAGGTGAATGGTCTCAGATTATTTCTTGGGGTCCCTGTAAGCTTCTGTCACAAAGAGCCGCTATACTCAAGTGCTCACCAGCTTGCCACATGTCTGCTGCCTCAGGGATTATGTTACTGCAGTGGGTTAGATTGTGAATTCCCACCAGTGTGGTTGCTGACAGCAAATTCAACTGTTCCTCAGTGAGTAAAAGTCTGAGACTGGATTCACACAGTGAAGTCTGACTGATGTCCTTAGATGTTTATTTTTTTCATTTAAAAAATGTGTTAGTGTATAGTTATTGTTATTAAAGTGGCTAGTTACTCACACAACTTGCTCCATTCCTCTCAGTTCTTTGCTTTCTTTTATATGTGATACCCATTCATATGCATAAGAACAGTGCCAGAACTTTCGATTTCTGTGGATCTGCACTGGGCATGAGTGCTGTTGATGGCAAGGTTAACCGCGGTCAGGTGATCATCAGGTAACCTATGGGAATGCTTCCGACCTATTTCACACTGGCTGTAATGTTCAGAATTTATATCAGCACCATGGGTCCTCAAAAAACTTTAGAAACATTGTCATGTATCCCATCAATATGAGAGATACAAGTTCTTTGTCAAGTCCATGCTTGCATGTTGAATGATTTGTAAGTATTTTTTCTAACTGGATTTTTTTCTCTTTCTCCAACTCTTATCTCCACAGCACAGCACATCCCCCACCTGCTGCTGTAGCCTGTGAGGCTGTACATTTATCTGCTACAACAGATGTGGCACAAGCAAGGATTACGTCATCATTCCTAGAGACTGAAAATGTCTCTCTTCTCTGATGGGTTATCCCCTGAAGTCAGCATAGAGAAAATGTACTCTTATCACTGCCAGCGTCTGTCAAGTATGGACATATCTGCATGTCACATGTGTACTATAGCAGTTGAAATGTATCTGTCATGGAAAGTGAGATGTTTGTTGTCTTCCCTTATTCCAGATGGTGTGGTGTGTAAAGGAGAACCTTCCCTCACAAACAGATTTGTGTCTGAGACATTATCATGCATTCTGTGTGTTGGCCACAGGCTTTCAGCTATCCCAGCTGCATGAGTGCCTAATAATGAGTGCTTGTGTTGTACTCGATTACATGAATAATCCTCTGATCCAGTTGAGACTGTTTGAGGATTAACTGATACTTTAGATACCTTTGGACACATAAACTAACCCATTATGAGAGAAAATACAGCTCTACCTTTATATGAGATAAAGTACCTGTTGTATTTCAAAGTATAAGGGTAGAACACTTTTATCAGCCACTTAGGAGTACTGGTACATCAGTAACATGTACACTTGCTAGCCATGAAATTGTCACATTCAAATAGTGTCAGCAACAGATGTGTTTCAGATATATTGCAATCATTGCTCATAGCAATTAACAATAATTACAAAGAATATACCAGTCTATAAAACTGCAGTTTACCAAAAAGCTGAATAGCTTTAATGGCATGTGAAACTAATTAAAAGAAGGACCTACTTGTGTTAAGTGCAGTTTGTTAATCTCTGTTCTATAATTACTGCTGAGTAAAGCCATTAAATTGTTGTCTGGTTAATGGACTGGTGTGTAACATCTGGTTAGAATCAATAAAGACAATTAACCAATTTCCTATGTCATACTCCCAGTTGATATATTTTTTCTCCTGTAAGAAAGAATCAAGTGCCTTTGATTACTTCCACTACTGTCCAGAAGTTGCTTTGATATATTTTAGCAAAATAATTCTGTTAACTGATGAAATAAAGAAGCAAGAGTTTTGCTTTTTACTCAGTTTTGTGATTTTTTTCAAGTTATGTTTTGTGTTTTACCACTTCAAATATATGCTACCCATTTTTGGAATTGTAGGTTATTCAGATTCCTACTGGTTTTATAATTTTAGATGTCGTGTCTCTCTAGGCTTTATAACCAGTTTTTTGGTATTGAAAGTGTAACGGCAGATTTCATACTTAGTAACAGAGACGAATGATAGCCAAAGAGAGTTTTCAATTGCAACATCTGACTTAGAGTGCTTTTTCAGATCTGGGCGCATTTCTGTTATCCAGTATTTCCACTGCTTACTAAATCTGCCCTTCAAGTTAGTTAGTACATGAGTAAGAACACCTTTATTTGGATTAAGGATTAAGAGTTGATGGCATTTTCTGTTGCTAATTGAGAAAGGACGATTTAACTGTTCGTAGTGGACAACCATGTCTTAATTTTTCAGTTTTTCCTGTGGAATTCATTCACACAAATTCCACATCCAATTTCCTTTCTCAGTTGAATAGATTACAGGGTTTGGTATAGCAGTACAAACTGCACGACTTCATTCTAATTCAATCTCCTGCAGCTCTGGTCCTGTGAGAGAGTTCATGAGCAGGTATTCCTGTATAAGGAAGAGCTAGAGAGGCAGGAAATTATTTAAAGATACAGATGTTCCATCCTCTGTGAAAAAAACAAACTTCTTTTACACTTTACTAAGATCCACAGTATGCCAGTATGTTAAGCAGAATCAGGAATATGCATCTTGTCAGTGAGTATAGTTGGAAAACTGGAGGTCTTCCTGTAACTTTCAATAAGTAATTTGTTTTCTGTGTGCCTCTTCTTTACCTACCTTGTTTTTTCATAATGTAAAGTTTTCAGAGCAGGGTTTTCTCTTATATATACAGAAACATCTATACTTCTGCTGGGACTTCGACAATGTGTTTAATGACTCATTTGGACATCACACAGTGTAGCTCAGGAATGATCTGGTAAGGGAGAAGATACAAGGCAGGATTCTCTGCTGTCTTAAGTTCTCCGATACAGCTACAGCCCTGCAAGTTTCCCTCCTTCTCTCTGCCTCCTATATCACTCTTTGCAGACCTACCTCTGGCTGTGAGCCTATTTTCACAGAATCACGGAATATCCTGAGTTGGAAGGCACCCACAAGAATCATTGAGTCCAACTCTTAACCGTGCAGAGGACCATCCTCAAGAGTCATATCAGGTGTCTGTGATTATTGTCCAAATACTCCTTGAACTCTGCCAGTCTTGGTGCTGTGACCACTTCTGTGGGGAGCCTGTTCCAGTGCCCAACCACCCTCTGGGGGAAGAATCTCTTTCTAATATCCGACCTAAACGTCCCCTGACACAACTTCAGGCCATTCCCTTGGGTCCTGTCACTGGTCACCACAGAGAAGAGATCAGTGCCTGCACCTCCTCTTACCCTCATGAGGAAGTTTTAGGCTGCAGTGAGGTCTCCCCTCAGTCTCCTCCAGGCTGAACAGACCAAGCGACCTCAGCCGCTTCTCATATGACTTCCCCTCAAGGCCCTTCACCATCTTCATTGCCCTCCTTTGGACACTCTCCAATAGCTTAGTATCTTTCTTATATTGTGGCACCCAAAACTGTACACAATATTCCAGCTGAGGCTGCCCTAGTGCAGAGCAGAGCAGGACAATCCCCTCCCTTGACCAGCTGGGGATGCTTTGCCTGATGCCCCCCAGGACACAGTTGGCCCTCCTGGCTGCCAGGGCACTGCTGACTCAGCCAGGACCCATAGATCCCTTTCCATGGCACTGCTTTCCAGCATCTCATTCTCCACACTGGCTGTATATCTGAGGTTGGCCCATCCCAGGTGCCAAATCTGGCATTTGCCTTTTTTGAACTTCATATGGTTGGTGATTGCCCAGTCCTCTGATTTGTCTCTCTACAGGGCCTCCCTGCCTTCAAGGGAGTCAACAGCTCCTCACAGCTTCATGTTGTCTGCAAACTTGCTTAGTATCCCCTCCAGTCCAAGTCATTTATGAAGACATTGAAGAGCACAGGGCCCCACATGGAGCCCTGTGGAACCCCAGTAGTGACAGGTCACCAGTCTGATGTTACCCCATTTACTATCACCCTCTGTGCTCGACCCATGAGCCAATTACTCACCCAGCCCATGTTGTGTTTATCCAGCTGTGTGCTGGACAGTTTGTCCAGAAGGATCCTATGAGAGACAATACCAAAAGCTTTACTGAAATCCAAAAAGATTACATCAACTGGCTTCCCTTGATCAACTGGCTGGGTTTCCTTGTCATAAAAGGAAATCAGGTTTGATAAGCAGGACTTTCCTCTCATGAAACTGTGCTGGCTGTGCCCAATGACTGTGTTGTCCTCTACATGCTGAGCTTCTAAGATAATCTTCTCCGTAACTTTACCAGGCACTAAAGTGAGACTGACAGGTCCTCCTTCCTGCCCTTCTTGAAAATCAGAAAAATGTTCACCAGCTACCAGTCATCTAAGACTTCTCCAGGTTGCCAAGACAGCTCAAAAATCACTGAGAGAGGTTTGTGATGACATCAGCAGGTCTTTGAGGCCCTATCAGGCCCTATAGATTTGTAGGGATCCAGCTGGAGCAGCAGATCCCACACAATTTCAAGGAGTTTCATCATCACAATCATGGTCCTCCAGCTCAGGGCACTGGACCCTCTTGGTCCATCATCCATGCTGAAGACAGAGGCAAAGAAAGTATTAAACACCTCTGCCTTGTCTCTGTCCCTGTTTGTGTGGGGACCATTCTCATCCTGTAACAGTGATGATATTTCTATACTCCCTTTTGCAATTAACATACTTGGAAAAATCTCTTTCTATTGTCTCCCACATTTCTGGCAGCTTCAATTCCAGTTTAGCTTTGGCTGCATGAATTTTCTACCTACAGTGGCAAACAGCAAACAGCATCTCTGCATTCTTCCAGTGTCCCCTGATCTTGCTTCCACTGGGCATACATCTTCCTTTTTTGCCTTATTTCTGAGAGAAGATCCTGTCTCAGCCAAGCTGGCCTTCTGCCTCACCTGCTTGACTTCTGACATTTGGGAATTGCTGCTCCTGTGCTCTTAGGGAGTGATGTTTAAAAAGTGACCAGAACTGATGGACCCCAGCACCTGCAAAAACATTTTCCCAGGGGACTTTACTCCGTAATTTCCTGAGCAGCCTGAAGTCTGCTCTCCTCATGTCCACAGCTGAGGTTTTCTGGCACTTCTCCTCCTGTCAGCAGATCTTTTAAATTAACTCAATCACTTCATGGTCGCTGTGGCCAAGACGGCCCCAATCTCCACTTTGCTCACGAGATCCGCTCTGTGGACAAGCAGCAGATAAAGGAGGGCATCTTCCCAAGTTGGCTCCCTTAGAACCTGTTCCATAAAGTTGTCATCCAGGTTTTTCAGGAACCTTCTGGCCCAGGCTGCACCAGCTGTGTGATGCTTCCAGTTGTTTCTGGCAAGCTGAAGTCCCCCGTAGGAACAAGGGCAGTTGACTTGGAAGTGTTCCTTAGTTCCTCAAAGAATAATTCACCGATGTGCTGGGAGGTCTACAGCAGATTCTCACAGTGACATCTGCATTATTTGTTTGTCCCTGATTCTTACCCAGAGACTCTCCACTGTGCCATTGCCAGCTGTGAACTCCACACATCCTAACCCTTCTGTTACACACAGTGCCACCCCTCTGCCTCTTCTGCTCTGCCTATCCCTCCTGAAGAGCCTGTAAACGTCCTACAGGGCATTCCAGTCACAGGTCTCATCCCACCAGGTTTCCCTTATGTCAATTATGTCAAATCTCTGGGATTGGGCCAAAGCTTCGAGTTCCTCTGGTTCGTTCCTCATGCTGCGTGCATTGGTGTAGAAACATTTCAGGTGTGGGACATTGTAGCCAACAGCTCATGAAGCAGATTGACAGATCCCATTAATGCCCATTTCCTGAAGTCTGGCACACCATCCCATTGCTTATCACTGGCAAGTCTGGTGTTTCCCCCTTCCCAGCTAGTTTAAAGCTCTATCAATGAGCCCCACTAGCTCCTGTGCAAGAACTCTTGGGTTTCCTCTTTTTCCCCTCTGAGATAGGTGCATCTCATCAGGTGTCAGTAGGCCAGGTGTTGAACAGATCATCCCATGGTCAAAAAATCCAGAATTTTCCCAGTACACCAGCCTCAGAACCATGCATGGACCTGATAGATCTGCCTATTCCTATCAGTACTATTCGTCATTACCAGAAGAAT
Organism: Corapipo altera; assembly: GCF_003945725.1. NCBI lineage: Eukaryota > Metazoa > Chordata > Aves > Passeriformes > Pipridae > Corapipo > Corapipo altera. Next base: position 6,311,011 of record NW_020884907.1, read on the forward strand.
CAAGGAAATCACTACCTATGCTCCTGATCCCCCTGCCAATCATCCCAGGGCCCTAAAGTCTCTTCTGACTGCCCTTGGCATTCTCCTTGTTATTTTGTCACTGCCACTTTGAAAAACCAATAGTGGATGGTAATCAAGGGGCCTTATTAGAGTGGAGAGTTTTCCAGTGATGTCCTTTATTCGAGCCCCTGGAAGACAGCAGACTTCCTGGTGAGTTGGGTCCAGCCTGTGTAGCAGGCCCTCTGTTCCCCTTAGAAAGGAGTCTCCTATTACAACTAACTTTCTTTTCTTCTTAACAGAGGAGGTCTTGATGCGGGTATTTCTGCATATAATAGTGATGATATGTGAAATGAAAACTTTATTGTAAAATACTCTTTTTACTGCACGTCACTCTTATGGAGAGATTTCTTTTGTTTAGTTATGATAAAGACAGCCAGACGCCATCCAGACTTGTTTGTTTCAGTATTTATATTATCGATCAATTGTACATGCATAGGCAAGCCAGTATGCTCCATGTGTCTATGTATGTTCTCAGATTTCACTATTCTCAGTCACCATTCCTGTTAGTGCAAAAGGTCTTGCATTATTTTGAAGGACCATTTCATATTCAGCACAGTTTGACCAGAGTCCCATGTGAGCTCTCAGGCCTCCAGCTCAGATGAAAATATTTATGTTCCTAGTGACAGAATTGCTAGGAGTTTATGAAAGTCACTGAAAAATCCAGCTGTTGCAATGCTTTCAAGGAAGGAGCTGGTGCCCTTGGATCACACACTGAGGAGACTGTGAAATTAGGTGGTGATGTCAGTGCTGAGCTCCAGTTAAGGGAATAAGTGTCAGCATTGCAAAAGTACCTCCACTGCTGCAGTCCCTGGCAGCAGGAGAAGGACTCTTTGGACAGCACAGACACTTGGTCCTTTTGCCTCTGACAGAGGTAAGGTCTGAGAAGGCAGGGGCAACAACAGTATTTGTGGTATGGCTACTACAGAGCTGTTTCCATTTTGAGGTTAACAGAAATGGCATCTTTACAGTCACTAGAAAAAAAAAGGGGGGTATACTTGCTCTGAAGTTCTGTTTTTCCTTCTCCCCCTCTTTTCCCAAATTTTTATGTGTATTTTTTCCAGAAATACATTTTTGTTCCTGCAGTCTCACAGTTGAATAAGGAAGAACAATCTTTTATTAGTGTTTTCCCACCGCGAGGCATCACATTTGACATATTTCAGTTGCATTTCATGTTCTGTGTTCCGTGTGTCCTTGTTGGATCACCACGTTGTAAGAAATTCTATACATTATACATGTATAATATACATGTGTACACATATATGTAGTTTATTCTGTTTGTTCCAGTTCACTTCAGTAATTAAAGATATAGTCAAAATTTCATAGCAAGGGTGGAGGAATTAATTTTCTGCCCATAGGAGTATAAAAAACCTAATAGAATGGGAAGCAACAGGGAAAAAGTTATAAAGTCAGTTCTTAATAGAAAGTAATTTCTAAAGGCCCAGATTTTCCTCAACAGCTTTTAGCCTAGAATATTTTAGCCTGACTTTGGTGACAGTTCATATAAAGTCAATCCTGTAGGCATCCGAGGAGAAGAAAAATGAGAGCAGTCTGGTGAAGATGTTTCAAGCTAATGGCCACAAATCAGCTGTGCTGATACATTGGATGAAGACTAACATAGCAAGAGTGTAGGTTTGGTAAAAGCCAGTTCTCAGGTTCCCCTTTTAAGTGTTTTAAAGGACCTTCTCAGTTTCTCTCTTGGCTAAGGAAGATGTTAGGAAGTTCCATTTTGTTTTGCACTTCTGTGAATTCTGACCTGTTCTGGGTATTTTATTTTTATGTCTACAACTGGCCATTCCTTTCCTCTAACCTGGAGTAATCACTCAGGCACAGAAGAACAGAGTCAGGTGAATGTGGAATGACAAATTAGTTGCAATTGTAAATATCTGCTGAGAGGTGGGGAAATAATGCTTCAACAGCAGTTCTGCACTTTTACAGTATACTGTATATATTTATACAGTATACAGTATATATTTTATACAGTATACAGTATATATTTCATGCAGTCTCTTACTGGCAAATGAATAATATTATTATTATGTGATTATGAGGTATGTTTCAGAATGATGATTTGAGTGTTTTGTGGCTTAATGAAATCTGGCTTTTTCCGGTTCTTCTAAATACTACCTTAATCATGTTGCTCTTCATGGCTTTAATCTGCCAGATTTTATTTTTATTAAAATAAAACAGGCTCAACATTGGGCCTAGGTCCAGATATTCTCAGGATTTCAACTTTCTGCCCCAGATTTTCACGAAATTTCCTTGAAAGTATGGAATCTTCCAGGTTCCCACTTCGTGCCATTTAACATTGTTATTTCTAAATTTTGTACAATGATACGCATACTCACATTAGCCTACAATCTGCTATTATGTTTTAACTCAAGACAGAAAGAGGAGAAGAATACATTTTGCATTTTTGCAAGAAGATTGAAACAGTAGCAGTAAGAATGTTTCCTGGAATGGCCACAACAGTATCCAAACCAAAGACTCTTCAGCACTGCTATTATTTATCTTATGTTTGTCTACAGAGGAGGCCAGTGTGAAGAAAGGTAGATGGGAATTTCCAGCTGCATATTGCCTTTGTGTGATTCCATTTTTTTTTTTATTCCTTCTTGAAAGATTTTTCTTTTATTGTGTCTAATAGCATTTGAGGTTAAATAGGATTGTTGGAGTTAGTTTAGGATCCTGTTGATCTCTTCTGCTTTCTGCTGGGACTCCTGGGAGTTTGTATTTTTCCATTGCACAACCTGATAATTACCACAGTAGGACTGATCAATATTTTTCAAAGAATCCAGGCTGGTTTCATGTATTGGCTTTGGGCTTTGGGCATTTTGCAATGAAGAGCCATGACATCTTTGATAAGGGGTAGCAAGCATTTCTTTATCTAATTATATGATTTAATGCAAACATCATTTCTAGGTTCTCCCAGGTTTACCCTACAAAGCAAAAGGCAGAGTTGGTGCATGGAAAGGGGATTGCATTTAGTGTGACAAAGTAAGAGTTAAATGACAATGAGTTTGTAATCACAGGAGTGATGAACCCCAAACATTTGATAGAGTATCAGCAAGCAAGAATAAGTTAATATGCGAAGCAATCCAGTTTAATGCCATTTAGATGTCACTTGATTTTGTACAAATGTATCCCAGCAGACAATAGTAAAGCAGGATGATAGTGAAATACTTTTGCCTCCAGATATTTTATCTGGCTTACTTGGAATTTCCCTTCCCAGATATTTTCTTGGCAAGTATGAGTATGCTTTGGGTAATGAGTAATTGCTTCCTGTGTCATATCCTAAAATGCTCTGTCTTTGTGGGTAAAGTGGCTGTAGTCAGGACATGCTTCATTACAGGAATAAAGGCATGGTGAAAATCATTTGAAGTGCTTTGGTGCAGTGTGTGGAAACTACAATACTTAAAAGAGACACTATTTCTCAACAATGGCTCTCCACTGTGGATATCAGTTGCTTTTTTTATTATTTCGTTTTTGTAAGACTTCCAGTCCCTTTTGAAAATCTTAGCAATCATTAAGAACCTGAAGCACTTACCCTGAACTTCACTTCTATATGCCTTTCCATTATTAAGGTATGCTTTACTGTGAGTGGTATGTGAGTCAAGATTTAGAATCATAGAATATCTCTCATCAAATCCAACTCCCTGCCTGTCACAGGAGTTCCTCCTTACCTAAAACTAAACCATATGACTAAGAGCATTGTTCAAATGCTTCTTGAACTTAACAGGCTTGGTATTGTGACCACTTCTCTAGGAGTCTGTCCCTGGATAGACCTCTCGATGCAGAACTGTTTGCCTAACGTCCACTCTGAACTTCCCCTGATGGAGCTTCATTTCACTTCCTTATGTCCTACTGCTGGCCACCAGAGAGAGGAGACCAGTACTTCCCCCTGTGCTGACCCCACTGCCCTCATTTGTAAGCTTAGGATCAGTTTGTCTAATCAGTTCTTGTTTTTAAAACTAAACAAGTAGCTTTCAAAACTAATATAAATTATTCTCATTTCTGCCTTTGACATCCTTGAGCAAAGATACCATTCTTTGACTTTCATTTTATTACCATTTTTATCTTGTGCTAATTTTCTCCTATTTATTTCCCTTTGTCTTTTTCCCAATGCAGTCAGCATGGAAATATATGATTGCATTTTTTTTCCTCTTTGTAGGCAGAGAGGGAGGAATGGCTCTTTTCTGTGGGGTGAAAAAAATAAAATTATTTAGAAGTCTAGGAAATATATTCTAATTAAAAGATTTTCCAGCCTGAGGATTTCAAATGGTTTGCTGTGACATTTGCTCTTTTGCACTATTCCTCTCTTACTTCAAATCAAGGCAGAAAAGGTGCATGAATGTATTTTAAACTTGGAACTTTCTGTCCAGGAGCAGGAAAACCAGGGAGAGATAAAGAAGTGCCTGTTAATATAATTCAATCCTTGTCTTGTAATCTGACATGAACAAAACCTTGTTGATTCTTCACAATAAATGATTGATCTAAGAAAAGATTCTAGTGAGAGTTCATATTTAAAAAATACAGTGAAGAGGCCAACTGTCCCAAAATGCTTCCGCACAGCATCCCAATTGGGATTACCTGTTTTGCTGTTGGAATTTTGTGCAGAAACATCTTCCTCTGCTGCCAGTTGTTGAATCTGTCTTTGTCAGAGTTCCCTACAGGCTCTTAGGACACTTGCCATCACATTTAAGAATGTATTTTTCAGAATTACAGAAACCACTGCTTTTGTAGCCTTTGCATTTCTCCATGGCACTCTTAACAAACCATCTATGACTCAAGATCAGGATTCATGGTTTATCTTTCTAGTGTGTTTGGCAGGAAGAGTTGTCAGATACTTGCTTGTGTGACAGTCTTTGCCAATAGATTTTTAATCAAGGGATCAGCAAATGAAAGCAAGTGACAGGACCACTGCAATTTCAGGCTATCAAAGGCTGCATTGCAGACAGCAACTTTTATATTTCTCAGTAGGGAAGCATTCATGGCTGGGCTTCACGAACAAAGATCTGGGAAGGACTCTACCCACATTTGTTGCAAGCTCGCTGGTGGCTATAAAGGCCAATGCAAGATAGACATGTCCGGTTGCAAAAGGCACAGCAGAAAGACTCCTTAGGTGGTATCAACAAGATACAATTCTTTTTGCATTGTCTTTTCTCCTCGAGAGTGATCCTGTGTGCTTTCTCAAAGGAAGTAGCAGCGTTATAGATGGCGTGTCTCCAGACCTCCCGATTGGAGACCAGAGTTAGACCAGTTATGTTGATCAACATGGCCAAGGCTGAGATGTTGTTTCAGGGAGTCCTTGTATCTTCTCTTTGGGGTTCCTCTCTTGCAGCAGCCAGTGGCAAGTTCTCCATAAAGCAGGATCTTAGGGAGGCGGTGGTCCTTCATCCTTGAGATGTGCCCTGCCCAGGACAGCTGTGTTCTCAGCAACATGGCCTCAATACTTGTGACTGCTGCTTGTTCTAGAACAGATCTATTGGTCACGTAATCTGTCTGGATCCCTTTCCCCACAAATCTGACCAGCGAATATTTAGGATTGTACAGAGACAGCATTGATGGAAGCATTCTAGGAGTCGCAGGTGGTGGCGGTAGATGACCCAGGATTTGGACCCATATAAAAGAGTGGACAGCACAAGGGCTCTGTAAACACTGATCTTTGTACTTTTCCTCAGGTGTTTATTTCGCCAAACTCTTTTATGGAGTTTTCTGAAAGCACTGTATGCCTTCACTAACCTGTTGTCTATCTCCCTGTCAATCTTACCGCCTGAGGAGATGAGGCTACCAAGGTAATTAAACTGCTGGACTGATCTGAGCTCTGATCCGCCAGTGGTGATATGGGGATGTTGGAAGACTTCCTGAGGTGCAGGTTGATAGAAGACTTCTGTCTTCCTCAAACTGACTTCCAGCCCAAAGAGCTCAGTAGCTTCAGCAAAGCAGGATGTTAAACGCTGCAGAGCTGCTTCTGTGTGGGCAATGAGGGCGTCGTGGTCAGCGTAAAGCCACTCCTGGACAAGATAATTTAAGGGTTTAGTATGGGCCTTCAGTCACCTTAGGTTGAAAAGGCTCCCATCGGTACAGTATCAAATGTAGATACCATCTTCTTCATCAGGGTCTGCTGTGGCCCTTTGGAGCATCATGCTGAAGAAGATTGTGAATAGAGTTGGTGCAAGAATGCAGCCTTCTTATTAGAACGCAACCATTGGTTATTAGAAAGGGCCCAGAAAGTGAGGGAAGCATTACCACAGTTACAATTAGAGATCCAACTAAATAATGAGGAGCTGGCCTAACACCCATTAGAAGCATCCATTTGTGTAATTGTTAAGGTTTTTGTTTTTTAAAAAAGTAGTATTCATGTCAAGACTGTCCAAATAGGTCTCCTTCTGAAAGAAGACTGAAGGCGTGCTGTTGTTTTGAAGCTGCAGTTCCTAAAAGTGCTGTGTCAGGCACAGAGAGAGACAATGCCAACTTCTTTGGATTTCTTTTTAGGAGTCTGTACACTTCTCTTTAAAAAAACACAGAAAATTTGAATAAGACAGAAAAGAATAAGGTAGACAAGATCCCATAATGCTGTAGAAGTAAATTAGGGTTTGCACCAAGGCAGTGGTGGTAAGTTTTGCTTGGAAGATAATTCTGGGGCATGTACCTTTAGTGAAAGGAGCCCTAGTGTTTTTCATGTGGCACTTGGATGCATGTCTGTGGTCAGGGTATGCTTATTTGCTTATGCTACTCTGTGCCACTGAGGCACTGGTACCCCTTTAAATCATTTATGGATTCATCCTTTTGAAAAATACAGATAAAAAACATGTATTGTCAGAGGTTCTCAAAAATAAATATGGAGGATTGATTTTTTAAGAAACTATGAAACCACCCAATTTTGCTTTTCAGAAAAAGATATGTAGATGTTAAGGGTAATCTGCATTTTTAGGCATTGCTGTATTCAATTCCTTGTTTGTTTTCAGCTTCTGCTTCTCCTTTGTAGCGGGGAAAAGATGTATTAGTACTCAACACTCTTTCTTCCCTTTGTGCAACAAAACTTTCATGATATTTCCTCTGCTGCTTAGCTAGGGTTAATTATCTTCAAATGCACCTCACTGGATGGAGAACCTTGTCTCTGGCTCTGAATATGGATGATCATCTTATTCCCACTCCTGTCAATCATTACATGTGCTTTATACAATATCTTTTTTCCCAATAAACCCATAGCACTTTACCGTAAGAAAGCATGAGGAACAGAGAGGTTAGGTGTTGTACTGACCGCCACAGAGTGAATTGGTAAGAACATACAACTAGAAGTGCTATGGTTTGGCTGTCAGTTTTGTATTGTGAGGACTGGTTTAGAGAATACTATTCCTTTCTTTTCTGATAACCATCTTTTTATGGTTTAAAAGCTGGTTCTGCCACAGATACCTGTCTGTGATCAAGACCTGGTTTTCAGTAGCATGTTACAGATTGATTTTATATTGCTTCAGGGAATGAGAAGGCTACATAAGGTGCTTGCTGGAATAGGGGTATTTCTCATGGATTTTTAGCCCCATTTGTGCTTGTGATTAGAGCGATGTGTTTTGAGAGTAGGTGGAAAATAGCAATATTCCATTCTGTACGAATTCACGTGTTATTTACTTTTTAACTCTTTGGTGAGAATTGTCTGTGTGAATGTTATACTGAAGGGTATTATATCTATGAAAAAATACTAAAATACTGTGTACTCTGTGACTGCGTGTCTGATATTAGTTCTCAGCAAGAGCAGGAGATCATAGGTCTCAATCAAACCTATGAGCTTGCTTATGTAAGGAAAGGAAACTAGGAGTAGAGCAACCTGCCTGCCTTCTGCAAATGTAGTGTCAACAGCAGGCAGTGTTACCCGTGCAGATCCCCTCAGCCTTGGTGTGAGCTTTGCAGTTTCTGTTGCTTTAAATTGGCCACTAGCTAAACACACAATACCCTGTTTTCCACAGCTCCAAAACAGTATTGAGAGGCAGAAGAGGACAGTACTTCCTATGGGATTTCAGTGGAGTCATCTGGTCACTCTCATACTCTTTGTCTGTTAGTGGGTGGTATAAGGTAACAGACTGAGAGTTTAGAAATATCAGAATCATTGACTTGTGGGGTCTTAGGCCTCAAGTATAGGGTTGCGATCTGAATATTGTGGCTACTGCGTAACAAATGGCTGAAAATCCTTTGGGCCTGAGGAGCAGTAAGGAAAATAAAAAGCAGCCAAATTTAGTGAAATTATAATTTTTCCTTCTTCCTGATTTGTGAAAAACACCTCTCTGAAACTGAAAAACTGTGCTAAGCTGTGGCTAACAGTCATATTTTTGGTCCACAGAGAAGTCACTGGTGGAAAATACAGACATTTTCTAGGGAAAGTACAATTATCACTGAGAGAAGCTTTAGAGAGAGGCCACTGAAAAGAAACTCTATCACAAGAAAATGATTAAGGAGGGGAATGAGTTGAACAAGAGATAAGGAAAAGAAAGCAGACAGAATTTGCAAAGAGATTAATGCACCACTTCTGCTTTTTGTGCTTTTTTTTTTCAATGTCCATCTTCATTCTAGTTCATCATAGCCAGCCATGTTTAGTTGTCAATTTGAGGGGCTAGCTCGACAGATTATTTGCAAGTCAGTAGCATGGGCATAGTGATTGTAACATCCTGGTCACTCTGGTGTGCTTGTGGGTGCAGCAGGAAAAAATGCTTACTGACAGAGAAAAAATGGCAGTGGAAAGAGTGGGAACAGCTGAAGCAGCCTGAGGTTAAAGCTGAAATCATAGTTTCCCCTGTAAACATTGGGAGGTTCTTTTCTCTTCCTGAAATACAGAAATTTTCCATCTAACTTAAATTTTGTAAAGCTTAGGAGGAAACAGGTGCTTCTAACCTGGTCATTCAGGCTTATATCAAAAGGCAGATCTTGTCTTTGTCATTGAGAGCAGGAGCTTCAGTTTGAATTTCTCCTCTTGCAGAAGTCCCTGAATACCATAATTGTAGACACTTATATGGTAACAGTAGAAAGCACATCCACATCCACCCAGCAAATCATATTCCTGTATTTGTCATGCACTTTGGGGACACTATTCACATTTGTAAAGCCCCGTGGCAACAGGTGAGCGTCGAAACAGCAGGTAAAAGGTGCACTGGAAGCTGCAGACCCAACGCTGCATGCAGGCGGTTCAGGACATTGATTGCCTGAGACTGACCTCAGAGATGACAGTCTCTTTCGGCAGCATCCTGAATGACCAAGCAGACTTTTTAGAAAAGACAATGCAGAAAGAATTGCATCTTGCAGATACCACTTAAGGAGTCCTTCTGCTGTGCCTTTTGCAACCGGACTTGTCTATCTCGCATTGGCGTTTTTAGCAACCAGGGTGCTTGTAGCAAATGCGGGTAGAGTCCTTCCCAAATCTTTGTTTGCAAAGCCTAGCCATGATGATGATGGGGACACTAGCATCATCTTTATTGTTTCAGTGTTGCAAGTCTGGCAACAATAAGCAGACTGATGAGCCCACTGGCTGCAACAGACAAACTCAAACAGAAAGAAGACTTGAGGTAGGGTGTGTGGCATGATACTGTCAAAAGCAGCACTGCAAACTCTCTGGTTTAAGATATATGGGCTCATCACACAGGCACATGTTTGTTCTGCCATTTAGAAACACAAAGAGATTATTGATTTTCTTCAACCAGAAAAGAGAACATTTTTTAGGAAAACCCCGTTTTTAGCCACAAGCTGTCATGTGCAGTTATTAATAATTTTGAAGCATTTCTTTTAACATAGACCCTTGTCTAGGCCCTGTGGCCAGGAATGATATATTTTCTCTTGAGAGGCACTGCCTTGGTGAAAGCTCAGATGTAAAAAATGCATCCCTGCAGCCTCAGCGGTAAGAATGCCTGGAAATAATTGTGAAGGCCAGTAGAGCCTGATCACCTCCAACAATTTTGCTGCAAAGTAGTTCTGCTTAAGAAGGTCAGTTCTTCCACACCACTCTCACACTTCAAACTAGGTCTTCCTTCCGCTTCCATCTGCTCCTCTAGAACTGTCAGGAACCAAGCATATCTTTATGATTTTTCTGGCAGAGGCAGTTTTCTGACAAAGGTGCACATATGTTCCAAACTGGTTTCAATCCATATTTAGCTGAATTCCCATTCTGCCTTAGGGTTACATTACCTTTATTCCAGCACCACAGCACCCTCAAGTATTCCATAAATTTATTAACTTATAAATCCCTATCTTTGAGATCCTTAATCTGCTTTCATATATATATATGTGTGTATATATATGTGTGTGTATATATATATGTGCGTGTATATGTATGTGTATATATATATATATGTATGTATATGATAATTCTAATTTGAAATACCACCAAATGAACATACTCAGCAAATCCACAGAGTGACAGGCTGCTTAACCCTGTTTCACCTAAAGCCGTCAGGAAGGGAATAGGTTTGGTCCTCTTTAAACTGCTGCCAATCTTCCTACAGCATTGAAGCTGAGAGCACATTTACTGTATCTTCATCAGTTCACCTGGTATCACATAAAGCTGTTAACTGTTACTTTTCAGTAAACTGAAAAGAAAATGCAGTATGGATTTTATTTTTTGGGGCCTTTTTGTTTAATTTCTTTAGAACTCAGCCCACATTCAGTTCTATCTGGCAACAGAACTGGTCATTTCTGGAAATCCTGCTCATGTGATTCCCTTTACTGACTGAGGTCTTTGTTTTCCTGATCTGTGACTGAATGTCACACCATCCTGTTCATCATCAGAAAGGTATGAGTTCAATGAGGCAGACAGTAAAAAAGGAACTAGTGCCCAGTGACGTGTCACCAGCCAGGCCAGCTCTGCTTGGCCTCCTGTGAGTTTGGCTCCTGCACTGGGAAAGCCTGAGCTCTGCTGCACAAATAGTCCTTTCTCTTAGGCAAAATACTGCCAAGGGGCAGGATGTCTCTGAAGTAAAATGATCCTAGGCAAGGAAGGAAAGATGAAAGCAAGGAGACGTGGTTTAGGGGACCCTGGCTGGTACGTCTCAGTCTTGAACATATCAGCAAGTGACCTGCCCCCACACCCACAACTGAGTGTAATTCACAGCCACTCAAGAGACAAGGAACCAGCTTGTGCCTCCTCAGGTGTTTCTGTGTCAGAGACCTGAGGCCCCCCTGAAGGGGCCCTGCTTTGGGCTGCAGAGCACTCCTGGGCCAGGTGCTCTGTAGGTAAATTCACCTACACCTCTGCCCTACTTATACGGATCGCTTCCAGGTTGCATTACAGTCATCTGCCTTTGCTCCATGTGTGCAGCTGATCCAGTCTGTCCCATATCTCCTGATTCATCTCTACCTGAATATTTCTTATGGCTCGTCATCTGCTGTCATCTACTCTCATTCTTCCTGTGGTACCTTTCCCTTGTGATTTCTAGGAGCAAAAATCTAATATAGAAAACACAGCGTAGGAAACATTTGAGTGTTCCCTCCTGGAATAGTTCTGCAGATCCAGGGGGAGGCTGTGGCTGCAGAATAGGAGCTGTGTGCTGTTGGCTTAGGATGTTTGTGTTAGGGGTGTGCTTGGAGCTTCCAATGTGGATCTGGCGTGACAGCCTCCTCACCTCAGTGAGAGAGGTCTGTACTGGGATCCCACAAACAGCCCCCACTGCTCCCACCCCACTTCCTAAGCTATTGTGATGTGACTACCTGGCCTGGGTATGCAGAGGGGTGCAGCACCATGCTGGATGCTGGAGTCGCAAGGTGAGCACCCAGACTTGCAATGGCAGTCCCTCTCCACATACCCTGCCTGTGCTCAGCACTCTGCAGCACTGCCTCCCACCCTGACCTGGGCCGAGCACAGGAGCCCTTTGCACGACCTGGAGCTGCCATGATGGGATGTGTGGTACAAGGCACTAGCAGCTGCTCATATGCATCAGGATGAAGGCACTGGTACAGTACCTGGCCATAGGAGAGGAGGAAAATTAGGTCAAGGAAAACTCAGCAAGGTGCTTTTTCGGCTAAGAGGCCGGAGGGAGAACACCACATTTTTCATTTTCTTTTTTCTCTTCTGCGAACCATCCACCCAAAGCAAGCAATATGGAAATCAACTTAATTCCTTGTAATGCCTGGTTGTGAAAGAGGGTGCAGCTTTCCTTCTGACGGAGGGGCACTCACCAACACCAGCACTTTCATACAGCAAAAGCCACAAGACCTGGAGCTCCTAGCACAGTGACCCCGGGGACGAGGAGCAAGGGGTACACCTGGCACTAAGCTGGACACAAAGGCAAATGTACTAGTAAAATCTAGTGATGTGGGAAGTGCAACAATTGCCCAGCTATTCCTTCCCTACTGAGGATTCAAAATCTGGCTCTGCTCCTCTGTCCTTAGAAACAACAAAATTCAAAGCTTCCTGAGTGAATACCAGATTTTAAAGCAGGGCAGAGTGTAAACACAGAGGAAGACATTTTTTTACATGTAGAGTGGTTAAACAGTAGCACAGGTTGCTCAGCCAAGTGGTCAATGACCTATGCCTGGAAACATTCACAGTGAGGTTGTACCAGGCTCTGAGCAACCTGATCTAGTTGAAGATATCCCTTCTAATTGCAGAAAGGGATTGAACTAGATACCTTTAAAGATTCCTTCCAATACAAACATTCCATGATTCTATGACAACTGAAATTTTATCAGAAATCAGAATTGAGATGAGATGGACATGTCAGTTTTCATGGATTTCATCTAACAGCATTCGCCAGCATGTAGCTCAGTACACAACCCAGCACAGACAGAAGAAAAATTTCTTATTGGGTCCTTGTGGCTCATACTAAATGCTAAGTTTTGTAACCATTGCAATTTTATGCAAGCACCTGTATGCATTAGAAAAAAATGCATTAAATTGCAAAGCTGTGATATCATATCCTTGCTATAAAACAATACAGAAGTGTTGCTGTGTTATTTTCCAGGTGAGCTGTGTACAGAAACTTTAAGCTGTGCACAGGAAGTACAGGAAAAGTTTAGAAGTAGTTGTAGACAAATTGAATTCCCATTTAAACCGTTCTAGAAGACCCTTATGTCTTCTGAAATAAAAAGACCTAGTATGCATTGGAATCAGATTTTGAATATATGGACATTACAGAATATTTTTGAAAGCAGGAAGTTCCAACTAAAATTCAAAGTCTTAGAACTCTGATAGCAATTTTGTTCACAGAATCACAGAATGGGTCAGATTGCAAGGCACCACCGGTGAAATCATCTGGTCCAAACTTCTTGCTCAAGCAGGATCAGCCTAGAGCACATGGCACAGGACTGCATCCAGGCAGTTCTAGAATATCTCCAGTGATGAGACTGCACAATGTCTCTGGGCAGCCTGTTCCAGTACATGGTCACCTGCAGAGTCAGGAAGCCTCTTTCTGCTGATAAGATTTTCCTTGATGCTAGGAAACCTGTACCATGGCTGTTGCTAGCAGAGTGAATGCTGCCTTTTCTTTTCTCATCTGGAATAATCATGTTGGTGTCACTTGTCCCAGTGATGAGGTCCTTGACTGGACTGCAGCTGCCATTCCAAATTTCTATAAACCATTAGAGTCCAAAGTTTGTGCAGCGCCTTAGGTCTAGAAAATGCTTTCAGAAGTAGCAATCTAATTATAAATTTACTCAGTGCCCCTGGACTCCAGGATTTAGTCTCCTGTCTGCTGTGCTATGGAAATAGAAAGATCCTTCAGAGATTTCTTAACCCTCCAGCTCTGATTTGGTGCATAGGTAACATGCAGTGGTATTACAGTTGTTTTTTTTCATAGGTCTTTCACAATAGTTTTGTCTAATGTTTTTAAATTAAATTTAACACCTACACTCAATGTTGTCCAATCAAATCAGTACTTTTGAACAATGTTAAAGATAGATTGGTGTCCAACAGAATGTTGTGTTCCTGGATGAAATCTTTAACATACAGACAAATGAAGTCAGCCTAAGACAAACCATCTTTGCTACCAAGGGCACTTTTATACAGTGGCATCAGTCTCCAGCATGGTACTGGTTCTATTAATCTACCAAAATAAAATCGCTATTTTATCTCACCCACACTTGCAAATCTTCACCCATGCTAAAATGTTTTCTGTGAGTTTTTACAGTGCTGCAATGAAATATTTAAGGGATTGTATGCACATTAAATATAGTTAGATAATTAGGTAGCTGAGCACCCACTGCTGTTTTAAATTATTTAAGGTACAGTCATGTCCATATGTTGAGTTGATCCACAGATACCATAACAGTGTAGTCACATGTCAAAACCCAGAAGTATCATTTTCACATTTTAATTTGGTTTGCAAAGCACTCACTGCATTTCTGCCTAAGCAATAGTATATGGGCTTCACCTTTTCTAGTTTTATAGTGATAACATGTGCAAATACCATGGCTGACTAAAAATTGTCTTAAGCTCTTTTTAAAAAATGAGAGAAGATAACAGTAAATTAGATTAATTTTTAATTCTAAGTGAGGAAAAAAATCCTACTAAACTCCAGATGAACTGGTAAATCACTGGACAAAATATGGCCTTTCATATTCATATAAAAACCAGAGAGTTTTTATACAGATCACAATCAAACCATAGCAAAATTTAACCTGCTTCTTGTCACTCTCATTAAACTACAGAACTGAGAGCTTGTTATATCAAAAGTCTTGAAAATGTCTAGGGAAAAGGAGACACTGAAGAAGAACTTAGATGAAAAAAAGCAGAAAGGTCATAGAAAAACCTCTAATAAGCAATAAACAGCAGGAATGTACCAACAGTGTGAATCCCAAATTTAAATGCTACTGAAAATAGCAGGATAGTTGCTTATTACAAAATTAAATGTAAAATGGTGTCATCAGTGATCTGTGTATAAAATAATGCTGCAGTAACTTCATGTAATGCTACTTTGAAACTTCAAGCATTTCCACTTTCATGGTGAAGTCCTGATCATAGAACCATAGAATCATAGAATCAGCCAGGTTGGAAGGGACCTCCAAGATCATCAAGTCCAACTCTTGATCCAACACTGCTGTGGTTACCAGACCATGGCACTGATGCCACATCCAATCTCATCTTAAAAACCTCCGGGGACGGAGAATCCACAACTTCCCTGGGCAGCCCATTCCAATCCCTGATTACCCTCTCTCTGAAGAACTTCTTCCTAATATCTAACCTAAACCTCCCCTGGCAGAGCTTAAGACCATGCCCTCTTGTCTTACTGATAGTTGCCTGGGAGAAGAGACCAACCCCCACCTGGTTACAACCTCCTGTCAGGTAGTTGCAGAGAGTGATGAGGTCTCCCCTGAGCCTCCTTTTCTCCAGGCTGAACATCCCCAGCTCCCTCAGCCTCTCCTCATAGCCTTGTGCTCAAGTCCCTTCCCCAGCCTTGCTGCTCTTCTCTGGACCTGCTCCAGCACCTCAACGTCCTTCCTGAACTGAGAGGCCCAGAACTGGACACAGTACTCCAGGTGTGGCCTCACCAACGCTGAGTACGGGGGAAGAATCACTTCCTTGGACCTGTTGGCCACACTGTTCCTGATCAGGCCAGGATGCCATTGGCCTTCTTGGCCACCTGCGCACACTGCTGGCTCATGTTCAGCTTTCTGTCAATCCAAACTCCCAGGTCCTTCTCTGCCTGGCTGATAAAAAAAAAAATTGCAATAAACTGTACAAAAATGTTTTGTTCTTGCCAAAAATAACTTCAATCTTACTTCTAGACAAACAGCAAACTCTTATTTTAATCTGTCCTGGGTGAGTTTATAAATAAACATACAATAGGACGTATGGGCTTGTGTCAGAGTTAGGAGGGAGTAAACAGATATAGATGTTTGTGGAATACATTTTCAGTGTCTCTTAGGAATTCCAATACTCCTGCCATGCCTGTTAAAAGCCTAAAGAAATCAACGGTTTGTGTCTCACACAAAGGAATGTAAACAGTCACTGAGGGATTAAAGAGGATGACTCTGCCAAGGAAACCTTAAACATACCCCCGTGTCACTGACATTCACTCACAGAAGAACTGCCCCACACGGGGCTCATGCAACACCTGAACCTGATCAAACCTCTGCAGCCACTTCCAAAAACAGCTGAGGGAAGCAGTAGTTCTCATTACAGCAGTAGTTGTTTCCACATAAATTTTGAAAAATAGACTGAAGCTTTTGCTCACAAAAAGTGTTTCTGCAGAAGTCATTGCTAGGGTTATCCTATAGTGAAGGGGCTCTTTACCTTAAAATTAGTTCTGTGAAAGAAGTTCTGCCAAAGAAGCCTGTGCAGCTCACATACAGTTGCTGAACACCTAAGAAAAGTCATTCTGTACTGACTTCAAATGTCTGTTACAGTAAAAAAGAACAAATTGCATCCTTAAAAAAGATTTTAAGAAACAGTGGCAAAAATTGGGTTATCCTGTTTGCAGGCTGAGTTCCAGGGTAGATTACTTTTGAGATCCTTACTGGACCTCAGCTGCTGTTTCTGAATTGTGTTGTTTATTCAGATCTGGAGTATTTCAAGCAGCAGCAATCTGGAAATAGTCAAAATCTTTCTGTGGTAATTATTCACCTCTAAGAAGTCTGAAAGACCAAAGAAAGGCATTCAAAAAGCTAAATCTTTACTGAAAAGTATTGAAAGGGACAAGACTTGGGAAACTGTTTACTTGATAAAGCCACTTTCCAGTCTGGGCTACCTTCCTCTGTAATACTGTGGTTAAACTGTGTAATGTTGTCAATAAAATTGATATGCCCATTTGAAGAAAAAAAATTAAGTTTATTGCACAAATTGTTCACAGTGATACCTGGAAGAATGCTTCTATTTAACAGAATGCTGTAACTGCTGCCTTTACTAATGAGAAATGAGAAGAATATCTAAAGGAATTTTGGTCCTGTGGAAATCATCTTTTAGATTTTCTCATCCAACATGAGACAATTTATGAAGTCCAAACCTGTGCTGAGTGCAATTTCACTAGTCAAGTGTTCTACACTCCTGTGAAGATTCCAAAAACATTGAAGTTAAAAGCTCACTTAGAATATTTTTCATGAGTAGGAATAAGTATTCCAAAAGTACATCAGCCTTATGATGGACTAATTTTAGCAGAAGGGTAGAAAGTCTATAGGTGGAACATCAATTATTTGCTGATCTGATGCTGTGGCTACTACTCTTTCCAAATAGATTTATAAGGGATATTTACTAAAGATTTTAAAAGAGAAATAATTTTACTATATCCACCAGGCAAAGAGTAACCGTGAATTACTGTTTCTTGGAAGATCAGCCTTGTAATTTGCCTATATTTTTTGCTAAACATATTCCTACTAAAAGTTAAAAAGGCTTGACCATAAGGAAATACATGTAGGCCAAGCACAACCTTGACTAGTTCCTGGAATTGTAATAGAAAACATTATTTTGCATTGCTTCTAACTTAAACTATATATTAGTTATTAAAATGTTATGTTACAAAGTACCAAACACTGCCTCTGTTATTCTGTGAACAAAAAGATACAGAATTCATGGAAAAAAAGGGTACCATCAAATCAATTAGTTTCTTCAGACAATTATGCAAAAAAAACCAAACCTCTCATACACTAGATAGTGTTTACTTACAATTTTATTACTTTTGATTACTAAGTAGAGAGAGATATGAAACCTGCAGCAAATCCCATTTCCAGTTCTTAAAATCTGTATCAAGGCCTTGAGTTATATACAAGATTTTCCAAATGAAGGTATATGGCACCTAAGCCTAGAAATAAATGTTTACAATAAACAAACAAAGCAATCAGCTTTGGATTTCACTCCTTTTCTTTTCTAGTGTTTTAACAGATAGAGTTAAAATTTTTCTATGATTCTAAATTCATATTCACTAGATCATGGCTATTTTTACTTACTGTAAGGATGTCAAGGTGGATTTGTTTCTTTCAGTCCCTAGATTGCTCAAATACTTTCTTTTGACAGAAAATGCAGAAATGAAATACAAGTGAAGAGCACACTGGGAACAGCCCAACGCAGAACTGGAATTCTTGCTGGTGGTGCAGCTCGAGAATGTCTTATCATGTAAAATTGAAAAGCATCAACAAGGAGATATTAACGAAATAGCAAATCTTTAGGAATACAAATAGTGGTCCAAGAAAATTTTTTCTGTATTTCATATCCAACTCTTTGCTAAATAATTTAACGATAATCAACACTAAACAAATTAATTACTTGATTTATACTCTCTGTGGTGGTTAATTTAGAAAACATTGGGCAAAATTTATTCAATGTCAGTCTACAGAGCAGCCCCAGTCAAAACCCAGCAGATTCCAGGCAGCTCTGGCTCACAGACTAGCTTGAGCTCAGGCTCAAGCTGGGCACAGCAGTGCTTATAATTTTATGAACTATACAATCCACTGGTCATGTAGGAGGCAGCAGCCCCTGCTCCAAAAGTAGCCTGCCTTTGCTAACAGGTTCCCAAAAAACATCCAACATAGAACAGTTTAAGGATCAGCAGTTTGCTGCCAAGAAAGACATCCCTACAATTCATCACACTGCATTTTGGACAGCCTTTCCTGCCTTTTATGAATCAACAGTCAAGTGATCCAATCACATGTCTTGTGAGGATAAAAGAGAAGTACACTGAAAAAAAGAGAAAGTCGCTCACGTTCTGGTCAGCTTGCAGCTTCTAAGCAGAAAGTAACTCCTTATGTTATGCTGTTAAAAGTCCCACAAAAATTTTCACCTTAAACCAGCATGTTAGTGGCCAAATGCACATGTTGTCTGATGCAGAGAATCAAAACCCCCAACAAAAATCAAAGTCTGTTCCAACCTTCAGAGCTGCTCTCTTCTTATATTTGATTTAGAAACAAAAATCTACATCCACTATCGTAAGAATTGGGATTAATAAGGAAATCAGGCAAAATTAAGGTATCCACTGAGTAATCAGAGTAAAACAAAATATTCCCCCTCCACAGAAATAATGGAGGTTTAAACCACAAATATCACTGAGTCAGCTGCAATGCTCCTTGTGATGGCTTTTCAGCATTGTTTATATTAAAAGGCTAACAAATTATCACCTGATAGTTGTCAGCAGACCAAGCATTAGCATAAAATATGTGAAGTATTTAATTTACCTTATGGAGCACTAATAAAGTCTGTGAGCTTTCAGCTCTGTAAATAGCTAAAAAACATCCTGGTTTCCTATTTCATTGAACTGGCTAATGGAGAGAGTCAGCAGACGTGCTGTTTAACCTTCCTTTCTTAGTATTATGTTGCCTAATGTTGGCTAACTCAGCTAGTTCCCAGCTGATTCTTCTGGAATGGGAAAGGACACCAAAGTTTGAAGGTGCCTTTTTTTTTTTTCTCTCCTCAATTTAGTGTTCTTTGTGAGCATCTGGCAAAGCATAGGAAGGAGAAGGTCTTTGAAAAATAAACATCCATCCCATCCTGAAGATAAGGCTTACATGTCCTCTGTAATGATCCTCTTCAGAGACTTTCAAGGAAACAAAACAAAATAAAACAGGAGGGAAAGAGACCTTGAGAGGTCTGTAAGATCAACCTCCTGCTCTGACCAGGGTCATGCATGAGATCAGATGTGGTTGCTCGGGGCTTTATCCAGTTAAGGTTTGAGTATCTCCCTTGGTTTCACCTCCCTGTGCTGTCCATGCTGCGGAAAAAAGCTTTTGCTTACCTGCAGGCTCTGGCCTAGCTCGGCTAACTGTGTTCCAGAGCACAGAACTGCCCTTGATCCCAGTGGCATTACTGTCTACTCTGCCTGCCTGAGGAAGGGCTGCCCTCTGCTCGGGGGCGAGAGTGCCCCTTTCTCGCTCTGTCCCAGCCTCTCCATAGGGCAGCCCTGCTCTGTTGCATATTGACTGGTCTGTTTCCATTTGGGGTTATCTGCAGTTAACCAATATTTGCAATGAGTGATTTTCTTTTTTTTTTTTTTTTAAGTATGTCAAATCAAGCTTAAGAAACTTCTTTGGAAACCTGAAAGGAAACGAAAGAAAAGAAAGAAAGAAATAAGAGATAAGAAGGCAAAAGCAAATCACTTCCTTAAATATGTCATTCATAACCACGTGCCTATTGCCAAATGTCGTAGTAGACATCTGAAACTTTGTGTGTTTTGAACAGAATCTAGGCAAGCAATCTTGTCAAAAAACCCCAGGGGCTAGACCTCTATCATGCAAATTCACGCATATAAACTAAAGACAGCTGAGCCATGTTGAATTTGTACATGCTGCAGAAATGGCCACAAAAACTGTGAAATTTTGAAAATTTTCTTCCTTCTCCTGAACAAGCAAATCTCCTGGAAGGTGGTGTTTCTAGTTTAAAAACAACATTCTTAGCAAACCTGTCTTCCAGTCTGAGAGATCTCATGAGAAGAATTTTAGCAGCTATTCAGAATTTCAGGAGGGCAAAAAGGCAGAGGTATGGGCAGAAAGGGATCACTACAAACCTCACATCCAGTTTCCTGCACAAGGCTGTGTTGCCTTCAGCACCAGGTCACGTTGATCAGGGCTTTATTCAGGCTGGTTTTGAAAGCTCCTAAGGGAAATTCCACTTCCTCTTTCAGCACTGTGCTCCACTGCTTCACCATCCTCAAGGCAAATTATTTTGCCTTTGTGTGTAGCCAGAATTTGCATTACTGCAACTTTTTACAGTTGTTTTTGCTGTACACTGCTGAAAACTGTATGGTTCTGTCTTCTTTATAATGCTCCTTTAGTCTTAGCAGAGAAGATGGTAGTCACTGCCCCTGATCCTCTGGCTGTATTCCTGCCTGTACAGCCCTCATGCAACCATAAAACTTGAAGATATTCAAGGGAAAAAGCTCAAAGTCTGGATAGCAACATACAACCTTGGCTAGAAGTACCTATCTACGCTCCTGTTTAGCACCCTACCTTCAGAGGGATCAAGTGCCCATATGTTGAAGCAATACTGTTCCTTGCTGTGAGCAAGGACACATCACACCTCCTTGATCCAGAGCAAGCAGCCCTGTGAGCTGGGAGATCTGGGAGCCTGGGCACAGCAGGGTGCATCGCTGCTGGCCCTGTAACTGTGCTGCAAGACCAAGCAGTCACAGGTGTACAGCAATCATTCCTGTCCAGAAAATGGGAGAGCTTCACTGAGAACGGGAAGGAAGAAGCTCAGATCCTTGGCATTCCCATCTTCACTCATGTGCTGGCAGATCCTTTGCAATGATGAGAGAGGAGAGAAATATGTTGCTTGCAAGGCATTTCCTTGGCCAGGAACCGCAGAGGATACAGTTTGTCACTGCCTCCCCCGCCGCTCCTGCCCAGGATCCAACATCTGCAGAGATACAAACCAGGATCCAATACAGCAGAGTTGTGCCTGCCTTCTTAAATCTGTGTTCCTGCTAAAGCGGGTTTGGGAACTGACTATGGCACTTTGAAATTACTGGAAGATGAGGTTTAGTTGTACGGTCAGCCCTTGGACAAAACCTCTTTAGACTTCAGAAAGGGTTTGCTCCTGGGGGAGGAAGATAGCACATGGCATTTGTTACTGCTGTATGTCTGTGTCAGCGAAATGAGGCTCAGTAACTCCAATTTTTGAGTAGCAAGAAGTACAGAAATTCACACATTCCCTTGCAACTCACACGGTTTTCGAGGCTCCCTCAAAGTCTCAAACAGAGGCAATATCTAGGCATCCCTGTCTTCATGATCCTTCACAGTTGTGGCAGGCTTAGGAGTCAGTAGCTATGTGTCCAAGGTCTTAGATGTTTTGCTTCTGCAATATGCTGTCCCTGTTCCCAAATCTTCATTCATGAATCCTAGCCATGATGATGATGCTGTCCCTCACATGCCATGACCTCCCTAGGAAGGTCTCCCATCTATCAAGTATCTTTTCATAGCTTTAGCCTTCCAGGTGTGAACATCAACTTAGTTTCCTTGACGTCTATGTAAGGCAAGCACCCATCTGCTGTTCAGAAATGACTACTCACGCATGTACAAGTGATGATCCAATTGTCAATCGTCCTTTTCCATAACCTGAGGTGTCACAGGGGGCTTGATTTCTGCATCACTGAGCAACGAGGGTGGAAGGAGGCAAATCTTATGGAGAAACTTCACACTATGAGTATGCAATTGCAATATTGCCCTTGAGGAAAGTGCAGAGATTTCCGAACCACAGTTAACTTTAAACACAAGCTTGACTGTCTTCCTTCTACTCCCTCAACAGGCAGAAAAGGAAGACACCTGATTGAAAGACTTTTACAAGGATAGGCAGCAATCCGCTAATGAGTCAGGCTCCTGCCTACATGTGTACAGCCAGCCAGGGATTTTAACATTTTCCCTGTATAAATATCACCTTTCAAATCCTGCAGACTCCTTCCGATCTTTTACTAGAGGATCTTTGTTAATGAATTCTCTAAGGACTTGTAAACATTTCTGCACCTCATTATTTGCCGCTTCTGGATAGAAGTCTGCTTGGAGCTTCATTAACAAAGATTATCATTGTGAACCATGACTAATTCCTCCCCAAGAACTTCCATCTCTCATGATCATTTCTAGGTTTAAAAATAAATGCCAGCTGTCCCTTTGCTGGAGCTTGTGTAAAGTACAATAGCAGCCTGATAAGATTATTGCAGGGCTGATCACATGGTTTGTGTCAGAGGTTCCAAAAGGGGCTTTATTTTGCTTTACAAGAATTTCTTGAAGCTCTACAGGAAATAGAAAATGACAAGTTTGCCCTTATGCTGCCAAACATGCATGTCATGCTGTTGTTATGTCATGTTGTTATATGACCTTGTAAATTTGCAAAAATGGAGGGACCAAAAGGTAAACAATTATTGAATCACTTGAAAGAAGACAGAAAAAACTGTGACTAGTTGGAGCATGCAATAATAATTCTTAAATTTCAGTTTGCAGTCACCATTATCCAAACCAACCTAGAACATGGGAAAAAAAGCCATTTTGCTTCCTTACCTGCAAAGCCACACTGTTGGGCTTTATATTTTGCTATTGTTTTTTAAAAGTGCAACCTACATAGCTATGTACAGAAGGCTAAGCCAAACAGATTACACAGTACCAGTTTAACTCAAGTTCTCCACCGCTTGTATTTCAAGAACTGATAGGTTTGGAAAGAAGGGGTGTCCCACACTGTCTTCAATAGGCCATCTATCAGCAACTGAGTTGTCTCTTCTTAAAGTTGCTGTGACTAGGCTGATTGATACCAACAGGGACAAGCATCACCATTTTAAGATGCCCTTCAGCACAGATTCCTAGTAATTCTTAATAAAAGCTTCTACTGCTTAAGGAGATCTTCATACTCATCTGACAACTTTGAGAAGAAGCACAATGTTTGACTGCCCGTGGGAAGCAACACCTCCACTTCTGAAGTAGGTGGCCAAGCCTGGCATCCCATGTAGTAACTTGGTGGCAATGAGTGTGTTTGGTTATGCTGCAAGAACATGAGGCCACTGGCCATAGCTATAATTCATTGTCCTCCTGGGTTTGTGATTAAAAAAAAATAGATATAATAGAACTCTCATGCTGATCAAAGGCTGACTATTTACATCTTCCCAATGCAACCAGGATAAAAGCGGAGGCCATGGAACGATGCTCCTAAAGATATTTTTGTTATGCAGGTGACTGTTTTAATGTTTTTCAAATATTTCAGAGATTTCAGAGCATCAGACAAAAACTGTGTATTTACTGGCTTTGCTATTGTTGGTCGTTGAGGGGTTTTTTTAGACTATGTTGATACTTTGCACAGAAGCATTAGACATATGATTTCTTGGCTTGACTAGAGTAGAACGGCAATATGAGTTGACATGATTGGAACAGATTCAGAAAGGTTTCTGCAAAGAATGGTAACAATGGAAAAATATTTTCTCTTTCTTTGGAGAACTGATTCATGGTTCCTTTCTGTCATCAGCTGCCACCTGGAAACAGGAAGCTGTTTCCTGCTGACGTGGAGATGGCCATGTGGTTCATTGACAGCCTTGGTGTACACAGGGCTCTGTGCTAGAAGTCTGAACTTGAACAGCTCTCCCAAGAATCTGTGGTGTTTAATTTGAATTTTCAGGTGTTTGCAGAAGTAATTTTGCCCACTTGCACACATGAATAAAACAAGAAAACTTGTTTTCTCCCACTATTTCAATAGAAACTTTAAAAAGAAATCTAAATCCTTTTCCTAAAGTCACAGTTTTCTTCTGGGATGGCCACTGTGAGATTTTCACCCTTCCAATGTAGCCTTCACACAGTTTCAGGCTGTAAAACTCATGCTGAGTATCAAGGTGTCATGGTGCTGGATAAATATAGCAGAGCAACCTGTATCTCTTACTTGCTCCTTTCTTACCAACGTCACCTGCCACATGCCACCCCCAGCTCATGTCCAGCCTTTGCACCACCCCCATATCTGCACAAGCAAACCTTACCAGCCACCAAACGGGTTCTGTTATCAAATAGCAGATATGTAGCTCTATAGCATAAACACAGCCTCTCAAGTTTCAAGAGGCTACCGGATTGCTTCTATTGTCTCTTAAATAGCTCTTCACCAAGTTTTTCTACCCCTTTTTTCCCATTTTAATATGATTTATTCACTTGTTCACTTTCTCTGGGGTGAGCCTTACTGCTGCAGTGCTGAAGGCTGTTTCTAAAAGTGAAGGTGAGGCTCAAGCATGTTCAAGTGCTGATCTGGCTTGGATTTCTGCACCTGTTACAACTGCAAACTTTTCTCCACTCAATGATATTACTCGCTTTTCGCAAAAAAAAAAAAAATTACAAGAAAATTATTTTCAGACCAGTTCTTTCAGTTTATCTCCCTTTCCCTGTTTCAGCTACACCTCTTCTTCACTGAGATATTTTCTTTCCTGGGAGAGCATCTGGAAGGAGTTGTTTTCTGTGTAGATCTTTTAGATCTTAGTGTTTTCAGACGCTGTCAGGCATCTCAGGGGAGACTGAGAGAAAATACCAGTCACTCTGGGCTAAATGTGCTAAAAGTCTTTGTTTCTTTGGCAGGCACTTGAGGCTTGGCCCTCCCAGCTTGGTGCAGTGGGGTGGACTGTTTTCATGCACGTGTGCCACATTAGAGGCTCATGAAAGACTTGAACATCTCTTGAAACAGCAATTTGGAGACAGAACAAGTGGACATTGTTAGCTTGCACTTTGAAAACATGGGCAGTTATGCAGGCAGAGAGGCAGGCTCTGTGCCTTTGCCCATACCCTAGGAACCGTATTACATACATGAATGTATATAGAAGCTATAATAAAAGATACAATAGTGGGCCATCAGAATGAGCCACGAAACCAGCTCTTTTTGAAGCCGAGGTAGGCTATACCTTTGGTTGAGATGTAGGTAGGATCACTGAATCTTAGAAGTAGACAGGTGAGCACTAAAATCACATCTGCCATTCATTCTACTTTCACTCCCATGCTAGGATCAAAACCCTGGTTTGGACTCTGTGGCAAAAAGAAGGTGGTTACTTTCTGAAGATTTACCAGTTTCACCACCTAGCCAAGCTTCTTTTCCTAAACATCTAAGATTTTACTAACTTTCACATTGTTCTTCTTAAGTAGGTAAAAAAAAATCTGTCATCTTTTTCTCTGCTCTCTTTCTTCCCCCCCCCCCCCCCCCCCCCCGAGCTTCCAGGAGAATTAACAGATTTCTGCATGTTGTATTAATGCAATTCCACTATCCAAATGTTGCTCACTACCCCCTTCCCCCACATGCTTTTTCACAGTCATCTGTTTTGTTTATATTTGTTTTATATTTGTTTATCTGTGATAATGTCCTTTGCACAATAAAATTATTCTGTAAGATCAAAACACTATGAGTGACTCAATTTCCCCAGCTTAATCAGTCTCAAAGATTTGTTTTTCCTTGCTCAGAGTACCACATCTTACTGTACCATTGACTTACAGAGGTGACACTGAGATTCAGCTGTGCAACGATTTCCTGATGTGAACTGGAAAGAAATCTGTGAGCACAAGGATGCCATGGGGGGGGAAGGTTCAAAGTCCCAAGGATGTTTGTGAAAAGAAATAATGTTTGCTTCATGACGTTGCAACTCATTCCTACTTTCTGTCCCTACCTGTTGTTCCAAACCACCACACAAAAAATGATGAAGTGGGAAGCATTTAATTTTGTCCCATGGTAAAATTCTTCTCCCATTTCACAGAGATTTGTGCTTGTAAATCACATTAAAATGCCTATGCAGAAGTGTGGGGTTTCTTCTTTTCTGAGGGGAAGTGTGTTTGCTTCTTTTACCTAACAAAGTTCAAGAAGGATCTCCTGAGGAATTGCTAACTGTTCACAGAGGTCCTTTTCCAGCTGCTCCGCACTCCTTTCTGCCTGTCCCCACCACGGCTGGAAGTGCTACAAGGAAGTCTCAGGCTGCTTGTACCCTCCAGCTCCTGTGGTACACACAAACATCTCTGCACTCTGGTACTTGCATTTGAGCTCAAAGATATGCACCGTTGGCAACAAGAAAAGCTGGTATATGTGTTATGTCTGTACATAGACACCAGATCAGGTATATTGCAACATGGAAAGATTAAAAGCTTAGCTATCCCTAATACCTGGCTTCAGTTGCATGACAGCTCTCAGTTGATCCCAAGCTGCAGCTGAATGCGGGTGCTCTGGGGAGAGATACCTCTCCTCCACACTTCCGGCCCTCGGGCTCTGCTCCCCCTCCAGACACCAGCCCAGAGCTCCTGTGCCTTGCTAACACTACAGAAAACTACCCACCTCTAGCTTGGTATCCTTCAGGAGTACTTAGCAAACAGAAATCAAACAGCTTCCCTGACAAGACTAGCTCTGGGGGAGGGACACCTTTTTAGAAACATTCAGAAGCTTTTTTGTTTGACTGGGAGGAACACCTCAAACTTTTATTTGCTTAGACAACTGCCTTCTTACTTTTATTCTGGTCATTTTAACTACTCCCTTGCTCTTCAAACAAAGCAGTTTTGAGTCACAGGAAACCTATGTTCTTTCAGTGTCTGTTTATTTTGGGAGCTGCCCAACACCACAGAAAACATGCATTAAAGATCCAGTGATTTCAGGGAAGCTGGGATGGGCTGGGATTTCTCTTCTCCCATAAGGGACATTCAGAAACGTAAGAGCCACAGGACAACAATCATATATGTTTTAGGAACCAATTTTTTGTGGGTCAGTCACAGGAGTGATGAGTGCACAGTGAGTCACCTGCACATGCTTCTCTCTGGGACAGGCAAGGGCGAACAAACGCAGACTGAAGAAAAGTCCCTGAGAATATTCAGTGTAATTACAACAAACCAGAGTGCCAACATGTACTGCCAGTGTCCCCTGGGATCTCTCACCTTTCTTCCTTTGCTAGGGGTCTCAGTGTTAGCTTGTGCCAATGACAGATGCTGAACAGTGGTTGCTGGCTTCTGCTGTACCTATGCTTGAAACCATCATCTTTACCACAGAAACAGCATGCTTGCTGTTTGAACAGCCCTGCTATCACTTAATTAGCAGCCTGGGACGATTCATAATTAGGTTGTAATTTTGCCCTGCTTTCTGTACTAGATTTCTAAAAGGTCTAAATAACAGAGTCCAGGTGGCAGCAGGACAGATGTTTCCCTGGCTTCGCAATAATTAGCAAGTTGAATCAGTGAAGCCTGATTTCCCTCGTTAATATGTCCGCCTAATGGTTGAGTTCACAGAGTTACTCTGTGAGTGCTGTGAGGACTGATGCAGGCTAAACAATTGTTGAGTGGGGAATGCTTGGAGAAGAAGATGGTATTTTTTAGTGAGAAAGGTAAGAACTTATATTGCCTACGACCACAGACCCTCAGACAAATGCAGTCAACACTGTCAAGATGTGTTCAAGACAGACGAATCATCAGTTGGTCTCTGCCATTGTATTCATCTAATGTTACAGAGTAATATGAAAACTCTCTTCTTTTTCCTTCCCCTTCTCCACATGAGAAACTAAGATAATTATTTTGCTTTTCATGCTTATATTTGCAGGTTTACTCCCTGATGTGAGTCTCTTGCAGTGCCCAGAGCCATTAGCAACAAACACCCTCCCACCCCAACCCTCATTTACATTTTAAGAAAATCCTATTTTGCTTAACCTCTAACTGTAATTAAGTAAAATATATTATGAGGATATTTTCATCTGGGCTGGACTTCTTCCTAGTCCACTGAAGAAAATTGTAAATACTTGGTGAGTTATGTAACCTGAGGACCCAAACTTCAGATCTTCAGCAGAAAGAGATACCAAAAAAAGATTGCCTTGAGATCAGAGAATCACATAATATGCCGAGTTGGATGGGACCAACAGGGATCATTGAGTCCAACTCCTAGCTCTGGACAGGATCATCTCCAAGAGTAACACCGTGTGCCCAAGAGTATCATCCAAATTCTTCTTGAAATCTGTCAGGTTTGGTGCTGTGTCCACTTCCCCAGGGAGACTGTTCCAGTGCCCAAGCACCCTCTGGGGGAAGAACCTCTTTCTAATATCCAACCTGAACCTCCCCTGACACAACTTCAGGCCATTCCCTTGGGTCCTGTAACTGGTCACCACAAAGAAGAAATCAATGCCTGCCCCTCCTCTTCCTCTCACAAGGAAGTTGTAACTGCAGTGAGGTCTCCCCTCAGTCTCCTCTTCTCCAGCCTGAACAGGTCAAGTGCCTTCAGCCACTCCTCATGTGGCTTCCCCTCAAGGCCCTTCACCATCTTCGTTGCCCTCCTTTGGACACTCCTCTAGGTCTTCAAGGTATTCTGGCTTCCAGAGAGAAAAGAATAGAATTAGTGCATGAATCAATCTTGACTTTACTTACTGTTGATACAGCCTAAAAAGATCTAAATTGATCCAGATTCATTATGACTCTCGATCACGTCCATGCACCACCTCTGCACCATTATTTGGAAGTTTCTTTTTGTTAAATCATTGTTCCAGCTGTGAAGGTCTTTCTAGCATAGATCAAGAATGGAAAGCACCTACATCAGACACTGACAGGAGTTAACTGCTTAGATTGTCAAAGTCTTTCTTTAACACAATTTAGAAAACAGTCTCCTTCTGAAAAAAAAATGGTCCAAGACACAACCAAAGGGTGCTGAATTGCAGATGTCCTCAAGAACTACATGGTAGTCAATAGAAAACTTACTGTGCAAGCACATAAACACTGACCTTCGTGCCACTGTGTACACATTAAATCAGTAGTTTTGTGCAACAGAAATGTAAAAAGGCACATACACATTCAAGTTCCACTGTACTTTTTCTTTAGCAAAGAAATGTTGTGTTTTGTGGTGTGGTGGCTAGGGAACTCCTTGAGGTTTACTGTCTGTGTACCACACCATTTCAAGGGGCTGCTAACTGTAGCCATTTCTGAGAGAACATTAACTGACAAAAACTGTGGAAATAAGTGTATTCTATGCTTTTTCCAGAGAATTAGTTTCTACCTTCTCTGTTTTTTCATTTACTTCCATTTTCTCAACCCAAATGAAAAATCTTTCATATAGAGGATCTTACCCATTGCCTTGCTACGATTTTTGGGCCCAAGACATTGCATAGCTATTCTGTGGCTTTGGGTTCCTTCTATATATTCCTGGTTTTTTGATTGCTGTCCTCTGATTCTGGCCTACATGTGCCTGAGATTGTGTTGCCTTGGCACAGCAGCAGCCCTGTGGTGATGGTAAAGGGCGCCTGGCAGTCAGCTGTTAACATACCCTCTATTCTGGTTATATCAGATCCTGTAAATCAGAGCCTGTAAATGGAAAAGTGAAACTGCTGAACACTGAGACTGCTGCCATAATCCTTCCTTCAAACAGAAAACTCAGGGTGGTGACAGCTCTGAATTACACAGCTTGGACATCATCCTGACCAGGTTTGTATCTCATCCAAATTTTGTTGGTTTACTTATCTATTTTACATCAGATGAGTAATGTGGAGATAGGTCACAGAGCACATAAAAAATCCACACTGAGATCAGCTGGAGCATGGAAAAACAGACCTTGTCCAATTCTTGAACTCTGTGGCTCTTCCTGGCCTCAGGGATGAGTGTTTCTCTAGTGGGTGTGTTTCTCTCAGGGATGTGGATGTGGCTGGATGTGGCTATAGTCACAGGTAGCTACAACAGGGCAGTGATTACAGGCAACACAAGGAAGCAGCAAGACTAGTTTTTGTAAGAAAAGCAGACTCTACTGGGCATGGGGCTCTGCAAGTTCATGAAACCCTTCGGAGAGGTTCCTTTTTTCTTTGTCATGGTTTTCAAATGCACATTGTACTTCCCATGTTTCCCACAGCACTTGCAAGAGCCTGAGGGTCAGAGCATGGACAGGTCTGAAAGGCTTACCGGATCATCCATCTGCTTCTTAAATTTCTAGCATGTAAAAAGCAAGCAAACATGAACAATTAAATTCATCACCCTAGCTGCTGCTCAGGGAGCACAGACCTGGCATGGACCTGGTTTCTCCCACCCCTTTGCTGTGTTACTGTTATGAGCATAGTACGAAACTCACCATGTGAAGTCTGAAGGTCAATAAGGCTCTGGAAAACCCAGATTCACTCAGACAGCATGACTGAGAGCTGTTGTTAGCAGGTCTCTGAACTGCAAGTGCATCTGGCAGAGCAGGAAATCTCCTGCTGTGAGGAACAGCTGTGCACAATCCAGCTGTTTTAGCACAGACTACACAAGAAGTGTTTGTGTGACACTGGGTTGCAGTGCTTCTGGGAACAAGATACCACCAGGGCCACACCAAAAACTGTTTACGCTCAGACATCTCGGAGAGGAGGAACAGTATAGCACATATAGGATCTCCCAACCTGAATTGTCCTGAGATCCTGTGACCTCCTTATTCCAAAGAAACCTGCATGCTGGAACATGCCACGTAAGGTCCACACTGCCCTCACTTTGTGCAGTGGTGCGTGCAATTTACCAACTGCAGGGGTGGCGGAGCAAAGGTTGAAATATTAAAGGGGCTTTATGATTCAGGTTTGGCTTTCTCACCTGTTTTCTGGGAGTCAGTCCAACACCACCAGACAAACCTTTGGTTTACAGCGAAAGTACAGCCTCCAAACCTGAGACCATCTGCTGATTGAACTCCTTTATCTCCACTGAATTGGCGGGGCAACACTGACTTGCATTGATCAAGTCATGGTTTGATCAAATGTAGCAGCTGGTGTCAGGCCAGACAGACAACTCCAGATGACCCTATCAACTTCATCATAGATGTTACTAACAAACCCTTGTATGGTTTATTTTTTTCATGATGTCATGAAAGCTGTTCCTATATTGTATGTATAACTCCAGAGATGCTCCGCTGCTATCAGGCATGATAGCAACCAAAGCTGCTATTTTTAACCAGAATTTTAACTTTCTGTGATGGCTGCCATCAGCCCTCTCTGGCCCTCTTGTGCCATTTTTTCAGTATTTGGATCTGCTTGTTCTCCCTTGACATAAAAAGTGGAGGCTGTGATAAGTGGATGGATAGATGAAGAAGGCTTCACAGCTTCAAAGAGGCCTTTTTTATTCCCTGAGCAGAAACTTGCAGATTTTGTAAAGACCTGCTCTGAGTACAGACTAGCATCTCAAGTTGTTTTCACACAGTCTGGGCTTTCCACCTGTGCAAGTTGCATGACCTGCAGCACTTTGGAATTTGTTCTAACAATAAAAGACTGAAAAGGCTTCCTACAACCCAAGGTTTGCCTGGATTACCTGGTCACCACATTCCACGTGTCCCGTGGAAACCATGAGCACTTGCCTGCCTGGACCAAGATAAGAAGTTGTCTTGCCCTGCTTTTGGGAAGGGAAAGCCAAAGTGTGTGCTTAGGCTCCACTTGTACTAGATGCACTTAGTCGGCCTGGAAAGGTACAGTGTTTCCTGCAGCTCCATCCACCAGATGGAATTATCAATTTGCCTTTATAGCGTGTATACAGTGGCTCTGCAGACAGCAGCTAGACACCTGTGCAGGTCTTAGAGGGAAATGCAGATGGGCTTTGTAGGCTTCAAAACCTGAAACCTTGAAGTTACTACAAGAAAAAGAAAATTAACTGCAACCCTTATATCTGAAGGCAGGAGTGTCCTACGCTTGTTTATACTTTTCCAGCTTGACACCTAGCAAGATGAATTGAACCCATAGGTTGCATTCCTTATACTTCCACAAACACTTATTGTATTTGGCAGGTCACTGCCACTACCCATAATCTCAAGTTTCAGAATTATGAGCTTTGCATATGATCCTAGAAATAGCAGCTTTTCAAGGGGTTTGGGAGGAAAAAGATTGCAAATGAACCTTTGAGTGCTGAGCCATTTTTCTCTGCTGGTGGCAGAGCCTGCAAGACTCAGAGCGAGATGTTCCCATGTCCCTGGGTATTAATGGGTTGGGAGAGGGAGCAGGCAGGACACCTCCCTGTTGTGATCACTGCGCAGAAAGTCTTTGGAGAAACAGAAAAGTGGTAACAAAACAATTAAGAGAAGCAGCCAAGTGAGCAAAGTCACTGGGGTGGAAACAGAAGAAGCAAATCAGTGATTGGAAAGCTGTGGCCAGCACATGCTGGTGTTCACAACATCCCAGACCAGGCTAGTGCCTCTGTTGCAATGTTGCCTTTTAGCTGTAAAATTAAAAACTTGTTTACTGGCACATTTAAATAAAACACAGCTCATGGTAATGGCTCATGGTAATGGCTCATGGCTTAGCAGAGCAATTTACGGAATCAATGTTGAGCTTGTGGTTAGCTGTTTTGTGTTTGTTGAACTGAGACCAGGGCTAACCTCCCTCTCTGCACTGAGATAGCTGTTTCTCCTAATGAGTCTCAGTCACAGCAGTGTAGGCAATTTGGAGATGACTGTATTGTCCCTTCCTGTGATATATATTGATTCTGTGGCTAAAGTGGGGACTTCCTTCTCTCTGCTGGGCCAGCAGCTACAATAGGCCATAACACACGAGTGTAATGTGCATTAGCTGCTGTAAGCATGAAAGAACCCTCAAAATAAATCAATAGAGGACTATAAATACTCCTAGTCTCTGCTTTGCTTTCCTCAGCTCAACATAATCTGACACAAAGTATTTCAAAAGCCATGTAAGATAACCTGCTTGGATAGGCAAAGTTAAGAAAGAGCAGGATCTGGAGTTCCCCTGGATTTGCATGCAGCAGAGGAAAGCAGAAGTGAGTCTTGTTAAAAACCTGTTGATTAAAATGGTTCAACTAGGAGGGAAAGATTAAACTTTTTTTTCTTGTTTTTCAGCACTGACAATGGAAATTACCTCTATTGTTTGTAGGGACTGGATTTATACAGCTGTTGCTGAAGTTGTTCAGAAAGTAATACACTTAACACACAAAATGCCGTATCACCCCAGGCAAAAGGCAAACTGTGTGGAAACCCATGGGGCTTTTTTCGCGGATCTGGAATCTGCCTGAAATCCACAGCAGGTCTAACCAACTACAGAGTCATTGCCCTTGACAATTCTAGGTCTTTGATTGAACCCTGAATTACAGGGGGATGTCCTGAGGGCTTGCTGGGGATGGGGAAAGGGTGTGTGCTGTGAGAAAGATGGGTGCAGAGAAGGTAGAGAAGGACTGCTGCTTTGCTGCAAGCAAGCAGGGATGTGTTAGGCAGAGGAGGGGGCCGTTTGGGGGAGGAAGCGTGCCTGGGGGCTGCACTGAGTGTGTGCACGTGCCCCCACCACATGCATCCATGCTGGATGGGCACCTCCTCAAGGGAACAGCCATGGAAAGGGGTTTTCAACTGTATTTGTGGTTTTTGTGATCTACAGCACTTTACGTACAGACAAAAAGAGCAATAAGGATGTGTACTACAACGCTACCTGAGAGAGGGAAAGCAGCTGTGTTGGATAAATGCCTGAGCCCAAAAGATGCTGGAGAGATGGCAGCCCCGGGAGTTCTGGTTGTGCACTGCAAAGAACCTCCAGGGTCAGACTGTCTTAGTTTTGGCTGTCTCATGCTTGCTGTCCTGCACCAGTAGCCACCAAGTGTTTGACAGGGATAACAGTATTGGTCTCTGCAGCCTTACAATCACTGTTTAACACAACAGACTCTGAACTGGTGTCCTCACTAAAGGAAAACTAAAATGTGTGGGCTAGTCCACGTTCTGTGGCAGGGAGGGGATCCCACCTCGCTCATGGTGAGGAGACCTGTGTACCCTGAGATGCTGCATCCCCTCTTCCTTCCTTCACCTGCAAAATCACCCTCTCCATTGGCTGGTCCCAGGAGCATCACTGAGGGGCAAGGCAGGAGGGCCAGGGAGCTGCTGTTTGCCAGTGGTAACGCAAAGGGACCCCAGGGAGCTGGCATTGCTTCTACCTCCCCTTCTGCCTTCCTCCTCCTTCCTAGGTTAGCAATCCCAGCCTTCTAACCTACCCAGACCCTACTCTCTGGTGCCCCGACCATCAGGGAGGTGATGCACACAGAAGAGCAGTGATGGGGAAGGAAGCCAGGGAGCTCCAAAAAGCACAGAAATATTTACATTAAATAGCTCAAGTGAATTCTGAAATCCCAAAGATGTATTTCTCAGTTTTTCCCAAGCCTTCTTGTTCTTTTGACCTCCCTCCCTCACCAGGGTAACTGAGGTGCTTTATGCTTGTATTTATGAAGAAAAAGTCTGATCTTTCTCTCCCAACCCAGTTTTCAAACACAACATAATGAAGAAAAATCTCTTGTGCTTATCCTGGGACTCATGTTTGCAAAGGGAGGTGTGTGTGGGAGGCAAGCAAAGCAAATAAACACAAACAGAGAAAGAGGAGGAGGCAGGGAAATGTGTGTTAAGCTCTGTGGTGTTTCCTCTTGGTTCACTCACAGTCCCTTTCTCTTTTTTCTTTTTCTCTCCTTTATAATTTTAAAAATCTCTTCAAAACAAGGAATTTGGGCTCAGTCAAGTAAAGAGGCCTTGTAAAAACCAATAAGCCATTTTAGAAAGACCAGATCTTTTCTTTTAATAAAATAAGTCACACTTCTTGGGTTAACAAACTTATAATCTTTTTGTACTGCATGCATTATAAACAGGAAGTTAAAATCTGGCATGTAACAATAATGAGAAAAAAACATGCAGGTAGGAAAATCAGAAATATTACAGGCAGAGAGCTTTGCTTGCCACAGTCCAGGTTATAACTTGTGATGAACTTCTAAGTATTTCTCACCGTTTAGACTGGCTGCAATAAAACATGTATGCCTTAAAGAATGAGAGGACATTAGCTACCCAAAAGGTTTTCTGGTGCAAGCTACCTCTGACCGAAGAACTATGGAAAATGGCACTGTTGCTAAGCTTGTAAGCCTCTCCTTCTTTTTATCAGCATTTATATTTTCTTTGAGTCATGCTCACAACTCACAGTGAAGCGTCTACCTGCTTGTGAATCACAAAAATAAAAATACCCAAGAAGAATAATAATGACAGACAGAGCATGTCTGCCGGTTTTGTCGTGGAAAATGGTTCTGTTCTTCTAAGGCAAGCTAACAGGGACTTTTAAAATCCCTGTAGATACACCAGAACTGTTTGACTGCACCATAGGAAATCCCTGTTCATTTGCTCATGCACTGCATGCGGAGGGTGTGAGGGTATGGGGTGGGCAGCAGGTGGGCACACACCAGTGGAGCATTGTGGGTGCACCCTGCCCAGCTCAGCCAGCACTCACTGCTTGCTGGTTCTGAACCCCAAAATATTATCCTTCCAGGGTTTGCTTTTCAAAACACCAGCCACAATCCCTCTACAGCTCAAATACGTATGTGGCAGACTGAGGCATGTAAAAACCTTGTGGGGATGTGGCATTGCCCCTGTGCATGTGTGAAACTACTACCTTGTTGTTCAGCTCTGGAAAGGCTGCCTGATAACCTCCCTGTGGAGGTTCAACCCCTAGGGATATCCACACATGGGAACACATCTAATTTCCTCAAGCTGCCCAAGGCGGTGTTTACATACCACATCAGAATGATTTAAGCAACCCTCCTTGTGTGTTTGAAAGTCAAATAATTTCATTTCATAACATTTGCCATTTTATACAAATAGAACTGATTACCAGCTATTAATGCCTAATTTTTTCTCCCCCTCTTTGGATGGTTTTCAATGAAGACATGGACAACTTGAAGTCCCTCAAACAACCTGTGTGGGAGACAGATGGTGCTAGAAACAATTTTTCAGCAGCCATCTGTCAGATAAGTCCCATGTCTCAAATTGAAAAGCTGCTGCACACAGCTGAGGCACCCTAGGAAGTCAGTATCTGAAAATGGTTAATGTCACTGATGTGCCCAGTACATACCGCAAATCCAGAGTGCCAGGGCCCAAGGCTGTGCTCCTTGGGGTAAAGCATGAAGGCCCCAGCTTTCTGGTAGCATCAAAGGTGGACCGGGTATAGCAGATGATGCTGCAGAGCAGTGAATACACACCTGTGTAAATAACCACGTATAACTCCTTGCTTCCACCATCAAGTCAGGATGATGATTTCGCTGTGCTCCCTGTGGATCACTTCCATTCTTATCCTGGACTAGTCAGGTCCATGTCAAGTGGCTTTGCACCAGCTGCGAAAGTTCATCCTTCCTCCATCCCCCTGAAAGTTTTGATCCTTTAGGGACAGTGTCCTGGAGCAAGTGATTGAGTTTTCCCTCTGGAGACCTGCCCATACATCTCAGATGCGCTACCCCAAGCCAGGCAGCCAACAGCAGATGTGATCCAGAGGGAAGGTGCTGACTTAATCTTCATCAGTCACTCTGGTTTACATTTCTTTTCCACAATTCTGAACACACATTCACTGAAATCCTTGCTGAAAGCATCGATTGCCAGTGAAAGATAGTTATGCTCATTTCATTAACGTTTCTGATAAATGTGGACAGGAGGAGGTTCAATTTTTCATACACATTAATTGATCATATTTCAGCCCATTCCTAAAAACACTACAGGTAGCAGAAGGGGAAGAACTGGTCCCCCATGTTCCCCTTTTCCAGTATCAGTAAACATGTCAGGACAAATGTAATGGGACAAATTTTACACTGTGAAATTGCCAGAATGCAAGTGCTGCATGCTGTGATGTCATGTCAGCAAACATCGCAATTTCAGGTCAGCTGGGCAGTCATTTTTATTTTAGCTGCTTCTTCAAGGTAAGTTTTAAACATCCTCACATCTTTTGTGTTCATATAGGAAGCAGTTCTGAAAAGTGCTGGTGCTATGTAGAAGCAGCTAAAAGCTGGTGTTTCTGTGAAACACCATGTAAGACTGATGGGGCAGACCTTGAGTTGTTTGTTAAAAAGCCTTACTGTTCTCCTAAGTGTTAGTTCCTTTTGACATCTCTTATGTACATGGCATTTGTGTATTTTTAAGAAGTCACTGAACAATGTGAATAAAAAAAGGTTTTGCAAATAATTATTTTCTGAACACACCCATAAGGATTCCCCAAATAACCAAATTTACAGTGGGCAGCCTATCCCTGAATCGAAAACTCAGCTGACATCAGAGTAGGAGGGTACAATGTCATAATTTATAGGTTTTAGAAATGACAAACACTATCAAGCTGTTTTCCTTCCTCTGTCTCTCCCTCCTTCCATTGTTCTCAATTTGCAGGAACCTGCTAGGCGAAACCAACCAAAATCTTAAACCCTGCTGACAGAGAAACTTCTCTCAGTCCCCCTTACTGACACTGCAGGCACCAAAGAGCTAAAAAATATCCTTAGTGACCCTTCAGCTCTAATCTCCATCAAAATAAAAGAGTGGCCAGTCCTCCCTCCCTCCCTTCCATCCTCCCTCCCTCCCTCTTTCCTTCCTTCCTTCCCTCCCTTCTCTTTTTTGTTTCCCATGCCACTCCCAAGCACTCTGAATCAAAGATAGGCTTGACTTCTCTGCAGAAATTTGTCTTTCTCTTTTATTTCAAGCTCCTGTTTTTTAAACTACAGTAATACACTGTTCTCACAACAGGATCTTGTGATCTAGTACTTATTTTACCAAACGGTAACTGCAGAGACTTACTATGTTCTTGACGTTGCTTTGTACATAAAGTCAACACTGAAGTTCCTGTTGGTCAAAGATCCTGTCTACAGGTATGGCTGTAGCTCATCAGTATCACGGCACTGAGCAGGAAGCCCAGCAGTAGGATTCTGTCATTTGTTCAAAAGACATTTTGGAGGTTAAAAAAACTATTTGAAGAAAGACAAGTGGAGGCCACCAGGTAAACCCGCGGTGCCCTGGTGCTAACAAAGAGGCAGTGATGTGAGAGAAGGCACAGGCATGCAGAGAGTGGTGTGCTTCTTTTTCCAGGATGTGTTTTATGAGAGAAAGCCCTACTCACACATCCAAACCTTCCAGTATCTCTTTTGGGAAAGAAGGGCAACACCTGGGAACTGACTAATGGCAGCCAGGACCAAACCTCCACCTGGATTTCCAGCCTGGTCTGTTTTACCACTCTCCTATAATGTACAGAGACTAAATGATCTCCAAGCCTTGACGCTTCCTGATCTGATCACCAGCTGGGCATGTGTTTGAAGACTGTATTTCACAGTAGTAAGGTGGTAGGCCAGGGTTCTTCTTATTGACACAGAAATATCCATGTAAGCGATGAAATACCAGTGCTCACCTGGCACTGTGCCGGTGTAGTGGCTATTGCATGACCCTGACAACATGCTATCTTCCTGCCAGGGTGCTGATTTTTTGAGATTACTTGGAAAGAGAAACCTTTGCTAAGGTACAAAGTTTCTATAGAAAACCATTTCAAAACAACAGCCAGTAGGGAAGATGTCTTGGGATGAATGGCCCACAAGATAAGCTTATTACACTGCTGTTGATAGTTTTGCTGGAAAAACCACTGACGTCCACTTAAGGGAAGCGATAAAAGAGCAATGTTTGTGCAACAGGAAAGATGGGGAAAGAGCAAGATAGAGACAACCAGGAAAACTCCCTTACTTGGACAATAGTTTCAGTACCACTACTCTAATTTCTTTTTTAATTTTCTCTCTCTCCCATCCTCTGACATATGATCTTCCTGCTTCAGCAGAGCAGCTGTGACTTCAGCTGAGGTGATTTGAATCATGAGGCCTTTAGCTGGTAGCCTGCCAAAACCATCCTTTTGCAGACCACAAGGACCACACCAGCTCAAAGCACAAGCTGGAGCAGCACTGTGGTCATTCTAACTTCCACTGGTGAAGACATCCCACCGAAAAGCTACTGCACTGAGGGAGCACACAGCCCTACTTGGCCCCAGGTCACAAAAAACAGGATGGTCAGGCAGAAGTGGCAAACATCACATAGTGACACCACCAGAGCCACTGAGAGTGCTGCAACACCAGCAAATTCCTGCCTTGCTGCTTAAAACTATTTTGATACAGTTTCTTCCTGCATCACACTTCTCTTAAACCTCCAGTACATAAAACCACAAGAGGTAAGGTCTAACCAAAACCAAAAAGGTCTGCAAAAAGTCCATGATGTGAATTTCAATGTTTCCCAATAGGTATTAAGAAATGTTCATTTGACAAAAGGATTAAAGCCAGTGAGGCCTTTAGGATTGGTTTAGGGAGCATTTTTAATCAATCAGTTTTACTGACATCTCCACACAGGCCTCCAGGCCTGGGTCTGTCATGCTTTTTCATAAGAACTGGAGGTAAGTCATGAGTTCAGGATGCTGTGCTTGCGCAAGTGAGACGTTTCTGCTCCTGGGTGGAGCACCAGAACCAGAGCTTAGAGTTTGCTTGACACAGGGAGCCCTGCAGTAGTCAGACCCGAAGGAAATGGGTAGGTGAAACTCCCAGAAGAGTCAGAGCTGAAGGCCAGGCATTGAGGCATCATGCTTTCACAAGGAAGCTTGCTCATGTTCTTGCTTCTCAAATGATTGATTTATTGGTAAGGATGGGAAAGGGTGTGTGGAAAACGATGCATGGGTGTTGTCCCCTGAAGGAATGCTGGAGCGCAAGCCAGACACACGGTGGTTTCAATCCCTGCTGCAGAGGGGCTGCAGGGATGGGCACAAGAGGCTGCTAAGAGCCAGTATGCACCCACCTTTACCATGGTCAGCTGCAACAGCTAGAACAGCCCTTGTACCCTGTTGCTTTTCTCCATTACCATCCTGCTTCACTGCCTTTGCTACACTTGCAGTGATGTGAGCCTCCCATGAGCGGAAAGGAGGTCAGCTGGCCAGAGCTGTTCATGCACAGGGCCCAAAACCCAGACACACTAAAAACAATTGCTGACATCTGGGGTCAGGGAGGAAAGCACTGATGCATACTACACCCAAGTGCCCTATGCCTTCACAGCATGGCATGGATGTTTCCTACTGCTTAGACTCCTACAGTCCAATAACCAAAGGAAAGCATCTGAGTGCTACTGGTCTCCTGGAAGAGTTGAAATGAAGTCAGCTCTGCATTACTGTTGGCTGTTGCAGGTTCTATCTGTGCCACCAGTAACAATTCTAATTTCTTTATGCTAAAAGAGACTCTGCTGACCTCCAGTCTCCCTCATACATCCAATACACCAGGGACCACCTGGAAATAGGTACATCATCGTGACTAACTCATGAGAAGTCAATGGATGAATTTTTGCTGCTGTCCTTGATGTGATTTTCAAGCTGTCATCTTTCTCTGGTAAACCAGCATTTGGAGCAAAACAGAGTATTTCTTGGACTGCAGACACACCAAGAACTCAAAATGGGTGACAGCACCTTCCTTGCTTCTGCCAGGCTGCATCATCCCACCCCCACGGTACTGAGCCATGGCACTGAATCATGCTGGGGAGGTGTCAAGCCAGTAGAGAGGTTGTGTCACTGCTAATCCATTCTTGTGAGAGAGGTATCCAGAGGTGTATGCAAAACGCTGATGCTGAGTAAAAATAGAACGAGGAGGAATGGATGTCGTCAAAGTGCAGCAACTCCTCTTTCAATTCAGTCAACTAGTCTGAGTCAGGTAAATCCTTTTTTTAGGCGGAACTTTCCTGTAGTGTGGCAATAAGTAATTGCACATCTGCTGAGTTGCATCAGTTCAAGCAAAGAGAACACACATGTCCACAACAGGTGCTACCAAAGTAGTGGAAAAAGGCATCATCACCAGAAGTTGTAGGCAAATTCATTATCCATGGTGAGAAGTTAAGCAATATCATCTGGAGAGAGGAAGAAATAGGATTTGCATATCTTTTCAGACTGTTTTAAAATGTTTCACCTGACTAAAGAGATGTGGAATATCCCTTTGGTCAGTTCGGGGTACTTGTCCCAGGTATGCTCCATCCATTTTGTGTACCTCCTCATTGGCAGAGGATGAGACAAGAAAAAAAAGTCTTTGATTTAGGAGAAACACGACTTAGCATAAAAACAAAACATCAGTGTGTTCTCAACACCATTCTCATTCTGAATCGAAACCACAGCACCATAACAACTACTGAGAAGTTAACTCTATGCTAGCTGAAACCACTCTTATAGGTGCTGACTATTACATGTCCCTGTATGTGGACTTGGCATCATTTATTTTTGCATTACAAAAACATTTTTTTCTCACAACCAATATGATACTGAGAGCCATTGTTGTAGGAAAGATAAAGAGCAAAGCAGTTTTTTGCCTTATTTCCTATTTCATGGCATGTTGGAGTGATACTTAGAGAGAGGCAGCCCAGCCATAAAAGACCCAGAACACTTATTTTCACATTTCTTCCCATCTTCTGACCCTCAGATGTGGGTGAACAAGGATCAGAGAGGTAGCAGAAAGAGGAGCAAATGCTCAAAAAAGTGTAATGGCAGCAGAAGGGTCCCACAGCACTCCCTCAAAGCAAAGCCACACAAGTTTCAGAGTCCCTGTGCATTTCACCGCAGCACTGCTGCTGTGTCTACAGGCAGTTGGAAAACTGAGTTGGTGGCATCAGTCACGGACAGGGCCAAGGCAAAATCAATGTTGTTTAGTCCCCTGAGCCCCCTTATACAGACTCTTTCTCATACAGAGACTAGACTTTGGCTGAGAGATGTATCCGGGGCCAGACATTCCTGTGCCATCGGGAACATGGTGCTACCAAACACAAATGCTGGTACAAAAATCACTTGCATGACTAATGGGTTGAGCATTGCTCTCACAGCTCCCCAGCCCTGTTTCCCAATCAAGACGCAGAATCAGGTTGAGGAGGAAAAGGAGGTGACATGAAAGGCAGGAGGGGGATGAAGGGATCCTGTGTGAGGCAGAAGAGGTGGAAAGAGATATGCTGTGTGAGAAGAGCACAGGGAGTAGCGATCCACAGCAGTGTCCATAAAATTTCTACAGAGACCAGCAGATGGAAGGTAGAGGTCTGTGTGCCTACATTTAGCTGATGGAAATAAGAGATAATCTGTTATTAGCTTAGCCTGTAATAAAAGGACATTGCACAATGTTGTTCATGTCACAGGCAGAGCGTGTTCTCTGACATTCACAGCAGCTTGGCTTATGTTCAGTGATTTCACACAAATGTTGCCAATTAACATCTTTCATTCCTGTACTCAATGTCAGAAACAGCAACAGATCAGCTGTTGATGATTTGTGCAGGGTCTAGGTTCATGCTACTCGGACCCCTGGCATTGTTCTTATTAAAAATAGTATTACTTCAGTAAAGAAAATTACCATTAAATTGAGAACCAAAAGCTCTGAAGTGTGCCACTGGTGATACAGCCATGAAGAAACTGATGTACGCTGCCTCCAAAACACATCACGCTAAAAAGGTAGCATGGAAATACAATAGCAGAAGAGCAAATCAGCAGAATTAGGTATGCTTCTGTTCATCCAAAAGTGGGAGAAATAAGTCAACAGGAAGTGGGGACTAGAGAGGCAGAAGAAAAATAAATATTTCTCCAGAATAAAATGAGGTTATGTCTACTGCTGATACAGTAGGGTCTATCCAGCTAGATTAAAAACAGAGATTATTTCACAAGGAAGAAGGATCTCAAGCAAAACCCATAGGAGATCCCAGAGGTCCAGAATATCTTGACAAGACAGTCTTACACCACACACAGCCATTGCAGTAGTCTGAGTCTCTCTCTCCCTTCTACATGTGGTCCAGATGCCCGTGTCCAGAGCTACCACAGCTGCAGATCTGGCTGCATTTTCACAATGGCTCCCATTTAGTATTTGAGATTTTGTAAAAGTAGCCAGTGGATGGGTCAAGTTCATCTCCGGGACTGCCTCAGGTCAGACAGTTGAGGTTGGAGATTAAGAAGCGAGTTGTGCAAATATGTGTGAGC
Source organism: Corapipo altera (assembly GCF_003945725.1). Taxonomy (NCBI): domain Eukaryota; kingdom Metazoa; phylum Chordata; class Aves; order Passeriformes; family Pipridae; genus Corapipo; species Corapipo altera. The sequence continues at coordinate 6,354,105 of NW_020884907.1, forward strand.
AAATGTGTGTTTGGAGGAAGCCTTCCAATAGTCCAAAGAGGGGCTATGTTTTTCTAGGTGCAGAAAATGTTCAGGTCCACATGGTATTGGTCTGATGACAAAAATTTCACTTTGTGGTAGTTTGATATTACAACAGGTGACATAAAATTCTGCCTTGTTCAAGCTGATAATGGTCTCTTCTGATTTCAAATAACTCGTTCTTGAGAACTTTATAAGTATTAGCTATTTTAGTCTCACTTCACCTCAGAAGACATTTCTTCAGCTTTATAGAGTTTGGATTCATGGCCCTTGTTTGCCTCAGCTGCATAGAAATTTTTTCGCTTTGCATTTTGTCCTCAACTAAAAAGTCCTCCCTCCTGAGACCAGAGGGTCATGAGCAAAGAGCAAATACACTCATGCCATTTTTATCACACCTGCATTGCTTCTGGTGTGCATTGCTAATGGTTTTGCCTGTTGACTGCAATCAGACACTTCTCTTTCTCTATGTTCAGACCATAATCCCTGCCTGCTGGGAGAGAGTCTTACAGAAGGCAGATGATAGTAGCTGGCAAGGTGGGGGGAGGATAAAGACTGTCCCAGCTCACTGAAAATGGAGGAGGGGAAACCCACCTGTAGTTAATACTAACTTGCCTGAAAAAGAAACTGTTGGTCTTTAGTCACGACCACAGGAACTGGCAATCCCCAAACTGAAGAAGAGCATGTGCTGAATGGGATGTTTATAAGGATGTGGTGGTAGGGTTGGTTAAATCATTTGGTAATGATAGCAGAGGTCACAGCTATGTGAGGAGAGATCCAGAAGCGTGCACTGACAGCTACCTGTCCATGACCAGTTCTTGTGCAGGACTGCTGCTTATATGTGGGTAGCCCTCCACTGCTGTAGAGGAGGATAAAGTCAATGTTGTGACTGCAGCAAGGCTAGTCTCTCAAAGTAGGCACCATGCAGTGGGGCAGAGGCTTCTAGAAGAAACAGAGGTGGGGTAAAGTAGCTTGCAAAGCCAAACCTTCATTCCTGTGAGTCTGTCCTGGTTTCAGCTGGGATACAATTAATTTTCTTCTTAATAGCTGGTACAGTGCTGTGTTTTGGACTCAGTGTGAGAATAATGTTGATAACATACTGATGCTTTGGCTGCTGTTTGACTAGTGTTTACCCTAATGAAAGACTGTTTAGTTCAACACATGGTTTTGAGGCTGGTGACATCAACAAGATTTTGGGTTTTTTGATCATGGGATGGTCTACAACACTGGGCTGTTGATAGATGGTGGGATGCACTGTTCTCAAAAGGAGAAAAGGCTTTTTTTTAGCAGGAATTAGCAGGGCTGATTTTTAGAGCTTTAAACTAGATTGGAAGGGGGAATGGGGCAAAACTTTTCCAGTAATATGCAACGGGGTGCATATGCACCAAAACTTGAGGGACAGAGCACTAGTGAGATCCTTCAGTCTGCACCACAAGGTTTGGCTACAATGAGCCACACTTGAAACGTTTCTGTACCAACACAAGAGCATTAGGAACAAGCAAGAGGAGCTCGAAGTTTTGGCCCAGTCCCAGAGATATGACATCACTGGGATAAGAAAAAACTGATGGGATGATGCCTGTGACTGGTGTGCTAGGATGGGATAATAACAGGCTCTTCAGGAGGGACAGGATGGGCAGGTGAGGTGGCAGGGGGTGGTGGCACTCTATGTAAAGGAGGGGCTTGAGTGTGTATGGAGTTTGCAGTTGTAATGGCATGGCTGAGAGCCCCTGCTTAAGGACTAATGGACAAATAAATAATGCAGATGTCATTGTGGGAGGCCCTGCAGAGAGACTTCAACAAATTAGAGGACTGGGCAGTCACCAAACGTATAAATTTTAATAAGGGCAAGGGCTGGACTCTGCACCTGGGATGGGCCAATCCCGGATGTACAGACAGACTAGGGAATGAGAGGCTGAAAAGCAGTGCCATGGAAAGGGATCTACGGGTCCTGGCTGATGGCAAGTTGAATCTGAGTCAGCAGTGCCCTGGCAGCCAGGAGGGCCAACTGTGTCCTGGGGGCATCAGGCAAAGCATCCCCAGCGAGTCAAGGGACGGGATTGTCCCGCTCTGCTCTGCACTGGGGCAGCCTCAGCTGGAATATTGTGTACAGTTTTGGGTGTCACAACATAAGAGAGACATTAAGCTATTAGAGAGTGTCCAAAGGAGGGCAACATAGAGTGAAGGGCCTTGAGGGGAAGCCGTATGAGAAGTGTCTGAGGTCACTTGGTCTGTTCAGCCTGAAGGAGACCTCATAGCAGTCAACAGCTTCGTCACAGGGGGAAGCAGAGGGGCAGGCACTGATCTCTTCTCTGTGGTACCCAGTGATAGAACCAGAGGGAATGTCATGAAGCTGTGTCGGGGAGGTTTAGGTTGGAATTTTACTTTTCTTTCCAATTCTCCTCCCCATCGGGGTCAGGGGAGAGTGAGTGAGCACCTGTGTGGCCCTTAGTTGCTGTTAAATTGGGGATAAACCATGAGAGAAATCCACCTGCTTTGCATGCGCTGTTAAAACTGTAAAGCAGCTTCCCCATCAACTTGTCTCTCTAGGGTACTGCTCTCCAACAGCAGACATATCCCTAAGTTCTCTATATGCTTTACTCAGCTTCTCTTGCTTCTTCTTCAGCACACACTTGCCTCCTGCACCCATCACAAGATGCTGAAGGATTCTCTGCCCAGAAAACCCAGGGCTTAAATTTCCCCAGTAAACCTGGCCAGTATGCCTAGATTACTATTAACTGACAGTAACTTGTTGGTCATTGTAGAAAAATCTTTATGGGACTGTGATGACTGCTCAAAAATCCAGGGGTTCAGTGGTGACTCATTACGGAAAGACCAAGACTAGTTGGTGGAAATCAGACCAAAACTTTCCATTGATTACCAGCTGAAAAAAACCCTGTGATTCTCCTCTGAACTGTGGCAATACCTAAATAAGACACAAGGCAGATAAGACCGAAACCTTACCACTTCATGTGAACAATATTAACCTTTGCCAGCTGTATACGAACTGTATTAACCTTTTCCAGCTGAATAGAAGGAAGCTGCACACACAACAGCAGTTAAGTGATAATGTAAACTTCACTTACAGGAAAAAAGGGAACAGACTGACTTATACTGAAATTATCTTGTTGAGATAAAAATGTCTTTCAACAGAAGATACAAGGCTTCTATCATAATGAGTTCAACACACAGTTTGAGTCTTAGGGTCACCAAACCAAAGCCTCTGTCCTGGAGCTGGGTCCTCAGAGGAGCAGCTGGCAAACATAAGCACCAGCAGATGATATTTTGGAGGAATACATAGTAAAACCAGCAGAGAACGAGGCAGTTGATTAATGGCAGGGAGAACCCAGCACAGGAGAGACCTGGTATCACAGAAGAAAACCTGCAGTAGTATGAACACAAACCATGCTGCAAGAGGCTCTGGTGAAAATCACTGCCTGAACCATGTCAAAGGTTAGAGGAAGCAGCTCTGGAAATAAAAATTACTTGAGAGCAACTGCAGTCATTGCTTAATCATATGAGGGCACATAATCATAAAGGTGAATATAAGGTTTCATTAAACTGCAAAGTTGTGCAATCTAACCTTAGTGATAAGGAAAACTGCAGCCTTTGCAAACATTTCTGTCTTGAGCACATGAGTACAACACCCAGTTTGAGTCTTAAATTCACCAGACTACTGCATCTTCAGCAAAGTTATCTCTAGACTAAGTTCTTTTTCTTGTACCAAACACACACACACACCCACCCCATCCCCTCCACTGCCATTCCCTGACTACTCAGCCAATGAAGTTCAGCTACGATGACTATCACATCACACCACATCACATCACATCACTTCATAGCATGCCAGCTTCAGGTTGCTGTACTTTTTCCACTGAACCTAAAAAAACCCCAACCAACCAAACAAAACCAAACAAATAAAAAACCAACCAACCAAACAAAAAACCCCCACCACATCCCAGACCATTCATTTCAAATTTTTTTTTCACATTTTCATCCATACATGCCAAATTCCCTCCACTTTCCACTTTTAGATTCACTTTGCAAACCACTTCAGCTTATTCTCTCACTTCAGCTTAAACCTTTCAAAGTAGTATCAGACACAGTTGTCACGTTTTCTTGCAACTACAGGATAAATCAACTTGAAATTAATGTATAGGAAAAAATAAGGAAAACAGTACACTGAGGTATAAACTCAAAAGGAACACAGCACAGTCATCCAGAATATCACTGGACAGTATTATTGGTGCTGTGTACAGCAGGGCTAAATCCAGTACTATAAAATGTCAGAGAACTTCTGTAAAAAAAAACTAAATGGGAAATCAGACCTTCCTTTATGCTCTTTAAGACACTGTTTGTTTTCTCATCTTTTGAACTACCTCCCACCATGCTAACTTAAGAAAGAGAATGCTGAATAATCTTGTCTTTCTGTGGCCAAGACTTAAGCAAACCCTCCAGATCAGATCCAGAGGAGGAATTCAGGGAATGACTATACTCACTGAACTAAAATACACATGTATGTGGGCATATATATATGCATGTGTATATATATATACGTCACGGTGGCTTCCGGTGTCCCTGGGGCACCCTCAGAGAGAAGTAACACAAACTTAATTCCCTTAATCCAAATGAACCTCCATGGATACATTTTCCACATGCAACAGTTCCATTTGGTAGTTGTCTTTGGCCTGTTCTTGAACTTTTGACCCTTTTCCACTGTTTGTTGTAGAAAATTTTAACAAACGTAAAATAGCTGCAGTGAGAGAGGAAGAGAGAATAAAACTGAGGCGCCAAACATTTAGGAAAACCTGACTGCATGGCAAATGGATGCACAATCAATAATAGAGAGAGAGAAACACATTGTACAAACACATTGAGAAGTATTCCAGATGTCAGCAACACTAAGCCGCAGACGTCAGATAACAACTGCAAGAGTACACTCGTGCTTTGATGTCCAGCTCTACTTTGGGCTGAAGGTTGTTACCATTCTTTTTTTAGCAAGTAATATTTGCTAACACAAATTTGAATACTGTGGGGTTTTTCCTATGGTATTTTGGTAGTGACACGGTAAGTTAGGTAAGTTAAGATTGGATGTTTTCGTACAACCTGTCTCGGTACAATCCTAAACATCCACTGGGCAGATTATGTGACCAATACATCTGTTCTAGAACAAGCAGCAGTCACAAGTATTGAGGCCGTGTTAATGAGAACACAGCTGCGTTGGGCAGGGTACGTCTCAAGGATGAAGGACCAACCACCACCTCCCTGAGATCCTGCTTTATGGTGAACTTGCCACTGGCTGCCACAAGAGAGGAGCCCCAAAGAGAAGATACAAGGACTCCCTGAAACAACATCTCAGCCTTGGCCATATTGATCAACATAACTGGTCTACTCTGGCCTCCAATCAGGAGGTCTGGAGACACACCATCTATAATGCTGCTGATGCTTTTGAGAAAGCACGCAGGATCACTCTTGAGGAGAAAAGACAATGCAGAAAGAATCGTGCCTTGCAGAATATACCACCTAAGGAGTCTTCCTGCTGTGCCTTTTGCAACCGGACATGTCTATCTCATATTGGCCTTTTTAGCTGCCAACACGCTTGCAACAAACGTGGGTAGTGCCCTTCCCAAATCTTCATTCGCAAAGCCCAGCCATGATGATGATGATTATATATATATATATATATATATATGTATACACACACAACACATACACACACACACATAAGTATTACGCATGCATCTCCTTGCTGGTGCAGGTCCAGAACTGAAGATTATTTTTGAAGGTGTTTAATCTATCAGCTGTCAAATGATGTTGTTCTAAACCTCAAGTTTAAAACTATGTTTTAAACATATGTTTTTATGTTATGAAACTAAGTTTAAAACAGCTATGATGGATCGTCCTGCTGTAAATGACACTGGAGCATTACCAATCCAGAGCAGAAAAGGTAGACTCTTCACCTTTAGCAAGTACATTCAGACAGGCAAAATGCAGCATAGCATGCAGGTCAGGCCAACTTCACTGTCAGACTCTCCTTTTTGGTGATGTGGGGTTTTTTTTGTCTGTGTGTGTGTGAAAGCTAATCCAGCACATATATGGTGTTCTCTAAGGGAACACAGTGAAAATGTGTAAATCTGTGCTTAGACAGAAACAGTTGTTCTTGAATTAGACAGAGGGCAGTCACTTAAACCATTGTTATGACTGCCTGCAAATACATTCCTGACCGTGTAAAGGCAAAATTTGCAGCTCTGAGGGCAAGTACTTTCCTGAAAGGAACCAAAATTAGCAAATTAGCTACCATCCAGTCAATTTTGTGAGCCACATATTAGACACTATTCCAGAGACAGAAATGCAAATTGAGGCATCAGCTGCAAAAGATTGGTTTTTCCTGAAGCTTCTCTCCCTCGTCCCTCCACCCCAAGGAGGTTACACTGTCTACAGCTTTGTGTGTTCTGTGTTTTCAGAGACCAGATATGGCATTTTTAATTTACCCTTTGCCTTCTCGTCACAAAAGATTTATACTTTTCTTTTATTCCAAGTCGCTGTAGATTAAAAAAAGGTGTGACTTTAAAAATCACATAATTAAATCAGTACAGAACTCACACATCAACACTGTGAAACAGACAAAACTTCTTTAAACCCACAAAATCAAAATGAGTTGAAACCTTGGTTTACACTGAATTCAGAACATTCCAGTTCTTAACCACTGTCAAGTGCTTTAGAACTAGCCGGAGGAGGACAGGACCAAGTCTGAAAGCATGGGATTTAGCTTTCAACAAGAGGAAATTTATTGTGCATCTCAGTAAGGTAGGTCAGCTGCTGTAGTGACAGGCAGCCTTGCAGGTTGTGGCAGCCCTGTTCTGGAAGACAGGTGACATTTAAAGGGAACAACCGGTTTCAATGCAGCACTACAGCCTGAGCTGCAGGAGGACAGGTGAGATTCTTTGGGGAGCAGCAATATAGAACTGGAGAACTCTCTTTTTTTAAGTACATGATAGAATAACTCCTGAACACTGTCCTGCACACTGCCTTTGAGCAGTTTCACCATGGTGGGACAATGGTGACCAGTGTGGCAGGGGGACTGCACAGCCACCCACAGAGCACCATCGCCCCAGCTACCACTGCTCCTCAAATCACTGCAGGCAAGAGTAACCATTAACATTTTTACCCTTTGCTCTGATGAGGCTATGGGAGTGTCAGAGGGCAGCAGCCTCCTCACCAGTCCTTTGCGTAAGGGAAATGAGGGGAGTGGTTTGTAATCCTGTACCAGTACTTCCATTTGCAATCGTCTGGGATCCTGCACACACATGCACACTGACACAAACAAATACATATCTTCATACTGCTGCTGTAAATATCACTTGCAGCTACTGAACTTCTGCTTGAGTTTGACACTAACCTTCTGAAGGGAAAAGGTTTATTACAGCCTGTAATCATACAGACTGCTTTGTCAGATAATTTGAATCACTAAGAAGAGATGAAGTTCTTTTAAAGAGGTATTTTATTTGAACAGTGCTTTATCTGTGCTTAAAATACCCACAATTAAATACCTACAGATATACATATGTGTTTGGTTTTACATAAAGTTAGATAGTACATTCCCTCCAGAATTTCAAGATGTAAACTGTTAGATGATCTGTAAGCTTCTTAAAATTCACAATAAACTTTGTAACACAGCAAGAAGAATCAGAAAGACAAAAAAAATTGGATTTAAAAATTAGAGAAAAGTGGTAAACCCAGTAAAAGTGTAGACAGGTCCTGGCAGAAGCCAGAAAGTGTCTCTCAGACTGCCACACCAGAGTCGAGCTCTCAAGTAACAGATGGCTGCAGTAAGTTTTTGCAGTTCTGAGCAGATGAATCAGTAACTCTGAGAACACGCTGGACACATGCAAGAATCAGAATCACCCTCTTGAAGGACAGCCCTGGGGACAAGCAGCTCATACCATTTGTAATTACCAAACACTACACGATTTGTAATTTGCCCAAGCCCTGGTGTTTTCATTCAGCTGAAACTATGAAACCAGCATGAGCTCCCAGCAGATCCAAAACATTAAGGAGTTAAAGAAGACAAATGTGCATGTCCTAGTTATCTTCCTTTAGAATATGTTATATGATGTCATGTGACAACATACATTGTCACACACACTCTGGACTCCTGTATGAGAAGAGCAATAAGCTGAAGCTGCCAAAGCTGGCAGGCCTTACTCTCTCCTGCAGGAGGGTCAGTACTTGTTGCTGTGGATGGTGCCCTAGTACCTTTGGGCACAGACAGGACCCTGGCCTCGTTGAGTAGAAGGAATTCCAGCCATCCTGGCCACCCAGCCCCACAGCACGAAGACCTCTGAACACCCTCATACTTATTCAGAAAACAAAGAAAAAAGGAAGTACTTTTATCAGCATTTACCAGAAAGCACACTTACTCTAAGGTAAGAGTCTGGAAGTCAGTAGTAAAAGGGATCAAAAGTTTTGCAACCTGCGTTTGAGGACTGCAGCCCATTTCTCCCTCTTCTTGGGAAAGCACAGTGCAGGGCTGCATCGCATGAAGTGTTTCCCATGCCTGTGCTCCCTCCCACTGGTTTTACCCACCCTGAAAGGTCCACCCTCTGCACACTACCCCTGCCCCTCATATCTGTCATCCTCAACCACCAGCCAGCAGATCTCCATCATATTTCTGGAGCTGTAATATTCTCTACTTTGTTAAGTCAAAATTTTAACTATATCTTTACAGATACATGTTTTTAACTCCTCAAGGCCAGAAAGTTATCCTAAGTGCTTTGCCTTTACCTGGACCCTTGGAGAGAGGTGAGAAAAACAGGGAATTTCAAGACTTCTGGAAAACAGCAGCTTTACCAACTACTCTCCAAAATAGGTATGTTTCTCTTTTGAAGTGAAACCATTAGCTGAATTACTCACCAGAGTGAATTTTATGTGTGCTCATTACTTCACTGGAAGAAGTCTTGGGAAGAAAAACCACAAGGAGGCTAAGCTATTTCCTCTCTTACAAACCAGTAAAAACACAACCGTGATTTGACACACAGATAAAAATACTAATATTCCATTTCTATCCTAAGCCACCTCAAGTAAGCAGTGTTATGATGGTTGTACAGTTAGAAAACTGTACTACTCACAAATTTTTCCTGTAGTCATTGCACACAAGCAGGCTGTGACACATGAATATATCAGAGCAGTTTGCAAAGATGTGTTGTGCAGTAAAGGGCAGGCTTCCTTCCTGTTGCCATTTGGTGCCACAGAGGCCTTAAACCAAGACTAAGCTCTTTGATGCAGCCTAGCTCCTATCTGCCTGAAATGATCTTGTCCAGGGTGGGGCATCAAGAGAAAACAATCCTCTGTCACCATTTGCAGCACAAATAAAAGGACCAGTTTCTACACAGCAGCAGTTAAAGCCACCAACAGTGTGACTACTTACAGTCCAGGACAGATGGGAGCAAGAATTCCTAAGATCTGCTTCCAATGTGCCCGGGTTCTTCTGGTAGCAAATGCTGAACAAAATACGCAGTGCAACCACGACCAGAGATATTTTGGGTTGGCATATGACTTCTCTTGGGAAGTTTCTTAATGAAAGGCCCCTCTATGACGTGGAATTGTTAAGCGTTGTTCCATAGGCTTGTCCCAGCTCATTGCCATGAGCTGGTATGCAAGAGATTCCTTCTGGGCTGCAACCCAAAGTTTTTTGACAGATCTGATTTCATGCAGAAGTTCCAGGGTTTTGCAGCTTTTTGTGCCTTTTTGGTTTTTTGTTTGTTTCATTAACAGAAACATTTATTTGAAACAATTTCCTTCTAAAATTATCTCAGCTTGAGGAATCACATTGCAGGTAGCTTCCATGCCTGTATATCCTACACACTTACTATTTTCGTTCCTTACACAAAGCTGTTATTTATGCCCCACCACATTGCAAAACCACAGTAAGACAAGGACAAGGAGTGTTTCAAGACAAGTGGTACTAAAGATATACACATGCAGGCTGCATCCTTTCTCAGGAAGACCATGCTGTTGCTTGTCTCTCTTTGTCTTTCTTTTTCTTTCTGCTCTGTTCAGCAAGATGAAGTCAATCAGTGCTGCTGGTAAAACAGAAATCCAGAAGGCAACAGTAATTACCAGCCACAGACTTGCATCAGTCAGGCTCAGTGCTTAGGGAGCTATTTTACTTTATACTGGAGCCTCAGGTCTGACCTCCCCCTCCTTTCTCAGGCATTTTCAATGGCGGGAGCTGAGCTTAGCCATTTTGCATTTCTGTGCGGCTGATACAGGAGTCTGTGACAGAAAAATGACCATAGAAAGGTACTGTAGTAATCAAATATTGACCTTTTTGTCCTGGCTGAACATTATGTGGGTTGAAAATTTTATTATAGTGTTCCTAGCCCCCTTGGCCAGTGTCCAGTAGGCAACATCAGGGATGGGCCAGCAACACATTTTCTCACTGACAGAAAGTATGTCTCATAGCATTGCTACCTGTGAGTGCAGCTGACTGTGGGATGCTGCTCACATACCCATGAGTTTGCTGGTCTTTAACTATTTCCTGATAATCAGCAGCTTCCTGAGATGTGAGGTGTTGCCCTCCAGCCTAAGAGATGTTGTGGAAAAACACACCTGGAAAACATTTGCTTCATGCAGCTATACCTGAGCTCCTGGCTGTGGTTAAACACTGGCTCTCCTATCCCTGACGACTTGCTATTTTGTCTGGCATCTGCAAACAATTTTCATGCTCCAAAATGCAAGTCCATAATGTCTGAGAATCCCTGCAAGCTGATCAGCAACTCCAGAGAGGTGTGAACCTTCTCCCCAGCTGCATGGATTACAGGCCTTTGTCACTTCTCTGGAAGTATACAGAGCTTTATAGGAACTAGACTTGCACAAAACAGATGTGTTATCTGGCAGTGGGTTGGAATAATCTGCTGAGTATTGCTGTTTCCTATCTAGACTGCATGGAGAAGATGAGTAATATGTACACAACAAGAGCAGCTGGGCAGAGGATGTTGTTCACGTGCTTCTCCTAAATGGTCTGGCGTTATTGCCACAAACCTCACTCTCTTCAGTATGCTTCAGAAAGCCCCATCTGCTGGAAATGCCATCACCTTCTTCCTTTGTGGGGAAAAAAAAAAATCAGGAAAGAGCAAAACAGACCTTTGTGATATTCAGCCTGTGCAATCGAACAACTGGCACTGCTGTGGTTTCTCTAAAATGACTGAGTTGTGGCAAAGGCTGTGCAACGTTACAGCACCATTTGCCGCGACAAGAGTTTGGTAGTTTCCCGTGCCTGACCTCACAGCAGAGACTTCCAGGAGCATGAGAAAGTAAAGAACACTTAGATGAGGGTGAGTAACAAAAGAATTTACTTCCCTCACTAGGAGGTGTCCATTCATCAAGACTTCTGGAGAGTGGGCACCTGATTTTGGGAGCCTGCTGCACCACAGATAGGGCCCCATGCAACATAGCACCACTGGTGGCTATGAAGGCTGCAGAGGTCCTTGTTTCATGATCCCTGATGATCAGAGCTAGCAATAGTGTAGCTGTGCCCACAGAATAAGGAACAGCGTATTCTCTGATAAAAGGATACATGTTGCTCCCAACCCTTCCCTCCAGGATGCTGCCCCTTGCATGAGTACAAGGCAGCTGGCTCTGTCTGCAGCCCAGATTTAGTAAAATTTTTAGGTAACAGCTCATATCACAAGTGTTGTCCACACCTCCTGCAGGTGACACCAATATTCAACATTGGGACCCCCTAAGACATCACAAAGAGTTGGTGCTGCACAGGCTGTGGGGAACTGGTGCTGAATTGGCACCTCTTGGGTAGCAAAGAGACTTCATCAGCAGCAATTCCTTGGAGAAATGGAAATCTAATTATACAACCCTGCCACAGGGGCCCAAGGGCAGCACCTGTTGCACTGGCGGCACCAGCTGCACATGGTGACTGTGCCAATTCAGTCAATTCTGCCTCTTTGTACTCTCTCCTCCAGTGTGAGAGCCCAGAAGCAAAATCCACACCATGGGTCACAGCAGAGGCTCCACCTGTGCAGTGCCATGAGGGAAAATGGGCTGTGTTGACTACTTGCTTTCGGTGGCATTGCTGATGTAGAGGGACAATGTGGGGAGTCACTCACCTCTGTTTCCCTGTGTAGTGATAGCTCCGACAGGGTTGAATGAGGACTCATAAGAATATTCTTTTAAATTACTTCCTACCAGCCCTCAGAAAGAGGAAGGGAAATGCGTACTATTAGGGGTGAGAAAATGGCTTTCCCATCTCCATCCACCCTCCTTGCCTTTCTCTGAATTTGCTGTAAAGATTGTAACCCCAACCTTTGGCCTACCAAAACCACCTGGTTGTCACAGAAGAAAGTTTGCAGCTCACTGTGTGTATGATGCTGTTCCATCCCTTCTTGCTCAGTCAGAAGTGGTCCAGATAGTTGTACCACCTCTAAGTGAAGGAATTATTTCCCCAGCAGGGGCTTGATCCCAGTAACAAGACAAGTCTGTCCGTTGGCAGCAGTAGGACTTGCCATCTCCTTTGGTCTGAAATTGGGCAGGATGAATAACTTAAAAAGAGGAAGGCACCCTCAGACCTGACTCTGGCTCAGACCAGTCGGCACTGTTTAATGTTTGCACAACCTGTGGCCATGATTTCTCACTTTCCAGGTTACTCAAGCTTTACATTACAATTAAAAATGGAAGCAGCACACCTTGAGAAATGGCTATTTGCCTTGGGCTGCCAAAGCCATGCACTCTGCCACCCAGCCAGCACTCCCATGTCCACAGCACCTCACTGCCCACGGCATCGCATGTCCCACAGGTTCCACTCTCCTGAGTGAACTTTTACTCACACATGCTTGGATCTTAGCAAAATGGCATACCCAATGTCAGGGCTGTGCTCTCAGCTGAATGGAGAAAGGGCTGGTAATGAGAAAAACAACATGCAGGGATACTAGTACAGGCTTTCAGAAAACCTTCCCATATCAAATAGCTGTTCAGCCACCAAAGGCACAATGCAAGAAACAGACAAGGGAACAGTGGTATCTGCAAACCTCAGTGATATAAGTCCAAGAACTAATTCAAAATCCTTTCATGGGGATCAAAAGCAAATAATACCCAGAATAAAGATAATACTAAAGACAACCTGGAAGAAAAACCACATAGTACATGGCATGGGTTAAAGGCATTCAGTTTCAGTCTGCCTTAGCTCTTAGATTGTTAGGAGGAAGTTGCACCAGATGGGCCGTGATAATGCCCTTCGTGGCATTTACTTACACATTAATGAAGCCTCCAGGTCCTGAGCCTGGTTCATACTCTTGCACGGTTCAGCCACCTCCACAGGCACACAGCAAATACCACAGCACAGTTTTCTCACTATCCCTTGTCACAGGGATGAATGCAATGCCATGGTAGCTACACAAGAATTTGCCATGTGTTTGCAAGTGAAAAAATGTTCATCTCCCCCTGTGGCAGTGTCCAAAATCTTTGTCCAGCTTCATCAGTCATCATTTTGTCAGGAAGACAGCCACAAAACTTCGTGTTCCTTCTTGAGCAGGGAACACAGTCTGAAAGAGCAAGTCCAAGGTATATACACACAGTGTTGTAAATCTGGAGAAGACATTTGCAAACACAGACACCTGAGAAATTCTAGTCTCAATAAAGATATTGGTTCTGAAACAGCAATTATAGCTAAAAGAGACTAATTCCAAATAACACTGCTGGTAAATACCACTATAACCATTCAAACAAGACACACAGAGGACATATCTACTGTCTTATGCATGATTATATGAGTCAAACCAGAATAAAGAGGGTAGAAGGTACCAGATTTCTTTCTAACAAGTAGGAATGCAAACACAACCAGCCAGCACAGAGGTAAGCATGGAAATCAACAATTTTTTCAGTTCCTAAAATAAAAGTGTAATATATTTAATAGAAAATAAAGGGGAGGAGATTTATTAACAGCACATTTTCTTTTTTTCTATCTACATACACAAGCTTACAAACAAAGAATCATGCTTTATATTTATTTATCTAAAATATATCCTCCTAAGGAATACAAATTAGTTGTCAATATTGGTCAATAAATTAAGTTTGAAAGTGTATATATTGCATATAAGCAAAATATACACATGGTTAATGTTGCTTAGTTAACTTAAAGCTAAATCTAATGGAATATGCAACTCAATTTCCCACAGCTTAATATATTTTATGACTAAACTGCAGGCTTTAATAGCCAGTCATAAAACTCAAATCACTTAGCCCAACATCCAAAACCCAGCATGTGCACTGAAATCTGGGCTAGACCTTAAAAGTCATCACTGTCTGAGGGTGTGGGCCCACTGTAGCGGTGTTGGCTACTGAGGTTACCCCCCTTTACCAGCCACCAGACCCTTCACTGAGCTCTTCCAACTCCAAAGCAATAAAGAAACAAAGAAACATACAAAAAAAAAAAAAGATCCAGCTCTAAAAGGTCCCCAAACCCAACCCTGACTACTTCTCCCACTTTGTAACTGGTTTTAGTTTGCTGAAACAGCTTTGCAAAGGGTTTATCGATCACTACATCCGGTATAAAGCAGGGGAATTCAGGAACTGTCTGACTTCCACAACATCTGCCCAACTGCCTTGAAAGTGGCAGATGCTCAAACTCCTGCTGTGAAGGGTGTGCTTCAAGGCATGTCTTCAACTTTCAATGTCCTGTGGAGCTCAGAAGCCTAGACCCAGTGCCTCGGCCTGCTGGAGAACCAGAAGGCATGTTTGTTCGTCTAAGTGCACTCCTCAGGGACATATGGTAAGTGCCAGACATACAGCAATTCTTTGCACTGGCTTTCTGAATGCCAGGATAGCCAGGCAAGACAGAAGACATTCAGCCACTGAATCCTCTGTTTTATTCCCCAAACTGCCTTCCTCACTCCTCCAAAGCATCTCCAGATCATCCAGGACCCCAGTCCAGCAGTCCCTAACTACCCTTACTAGTTTTTAAGCTGTGGATTCTGGCACAGAGGCTGGACATACCATAAACCCAGCAGAAACCCACCATACATGCTGCCCATTCCCACTGCTCACCACACCCCCAGGCATGGAAGCAGTGTGACGGACCAGCTGGTGGTCTGCATGATGGTGGCCATCAGGGCACCATGGCTACCTTTGCATTTATCCCCCAGTGAGGAGCAGGTTCTTGCCACATTCAAGTCCTCCAGGAGGGGTGCACATGAATGACGTACACGTGGTTGGCTTCCATGTGAACTGGTACCTCCTGGAAATGGAGAAGAAGGGCAAAGGTGGAGAGAGCAATGTCAGTCCCTGCATCACGCACAGAGATGAGGGAACACAACTCTCTCCCATGAACACATTGTTGGGGAGGGAGCAGCAGCCTGCAGCTGTACTACTTGGCTGTGAGGGAAGAAATGGAAAGCAAGAGGAGAGAGAGCAAACCTAGCGGTAAGACAATGGTAATGGGAAACCTAGAGGTAAGATGACAGTAGGGCAAAAATTGGGCAGGTAAAGGAGGAAATCTGGCGGAGATACTGGGTGGGAGGGCACCAGGGTAAAGAGAAATGTTTGCTGTGAAGGACAGTTTGTTGATTCCCAGAAGACTACTCTTATCCAAAATGCAATGAAGGCACTCAGAATCTGTGCCCAGATGCATATACCAGGGATTTACAAAACTCATTTATTTTCTTTTCTCTCTCAGTTATTTCAGGAATGAGTGATGGAGCCAGCAGTCAAAGCCAATTATTACAATCAGTAATCCGTTTGCATTGTTTCCATTTCATATTGAGAAGGAGATATTTTGTTTTTGGTTCAAAGTTTTTTTCCCTATTTATACTGAAGTAAAATAATTTCAGATTCACACTCCATTTTTACACTGTGCTGTTGTACCTATGACAGTCAGGAGGTCATACTGTTATCCAGAGGGACCTGGTCTGGCTGGAGAAATGGGCCAACAACAGGGACTTAATGAAGTTCAACAAGGAGTAGTTCAAAGTCCTGCATCTGGAGGGGAACAGCCAGAGGCATGGGACTGGGGGCTGACTGTCTGGAAAGCAGCTTGGTAGAAAAAGATCTGAAGGTCGTGGTGGACACCAAGTTGAACTTGACTCGGGAATGTGAGGAATGTACCCTTGCTTTAGAGAAGGCTGATGGTGACTTAGGTTGCACAGAAAGGAGTGATGCCGGTAGATTGAGGGTTGTGATCCTTCCCTGCTGCTTAGCACTGGTGAGGTCACACCTTAAGCAAGCCCATGGAAATGCCACAACCATGATGAAGGAATTGAAGAATCTGACATAAAAGGAGAAGCTGAGAGAGCTGGAACTGCTCAGTGTGAAGAAGAGAAAGCTCAAGGGCATCTTATCCATGTGTCCGAATACCTGACGAGGGTAAAGGAAATGGAGACAGACTTTTCTCAGCGGTACACGGTGAAAGGATCAGATACAATAGGAACAAACTGAAACACAGGAGAACTTCCAGAAGCACTTCTGCTATGAGAGTGGCTGAACAGGTTGCTCAGAGAGTTTGTTGTCTGTGTGCTCAAAACGTAACTGGACGCAGTCCTGACCAACCTACTCTAGCTGACCCTACTTTGAGCAGGGGGCCTGGACTAGGTCTTCAGAGGTCCCTTTCAATCTCAGTTACATTGTGAATCCAAGGTAAACACCTAATTCTTTGTGGGGAGGACTGCACTGTGGCTCCCTGATAGCAGCTCACTCATTCACTCTTGGATGGACAAGGGAGCAAGAAGTCAAGAAGTCCCAGTGCTACAAGAATCCTCACAGTGGGTTGTTAGATGCTGTTTGCAGCAGCAGTGATTATCTTCCACTAAAGTATCCAATATTCATTTCTACCCTGTGGTAGCATGGATCCTCTCTCGTGGGGAGTAGAAATGTATTTGTCACTCAGTTTTCTTAGACTGGTGTCTTCTGAGTCATTGTCTATGGACTCCTAGATATCTGTAGAATACTTCTAAAGGACATACAGATAGTAAATAAGTGAAGTGAGCCCATCACAAAAGAACTTAAGCAGACTATACAGGAAAAAAGGATTCATCAGCAGGGGAAAAAAAGGAAAATGGATGTCTGCAATTTACTCAATCTGATCAAACTCAAGTGGGTTGTGATGCACCTTTCTCCTCTCAAAACAATAGGTTTCAGCTAAGTATGGAGAAAAGCCCAGGGCCCAGTAACACAAAAATTGTTTAGGAGATGGGTAGCAAGGGCTGTTTTTTCACAGGAACACCACAGCGAGACTTTTCAAAAACCTATTTCTCTCTGAATAAATGCTAAGCAAATACAGAAAGGGACTGCCAAGCATCAGTGTATCAGACTCACATCTTCTGCACCCTGTGAGACATGGAGATAAGGTTCACCAGCCTGGAATTGAGTGTGCCCTTTAGTACTCCCTGATTTCGTCCAGCATTGCTAACAGCAGGGAGGAAATGGTAAATTTCTCTTGATTTTTCCACTGATTGCAGTGTTGCAATGGGAGCAAATGGCTGTAACAGATGCAGCAGACATCAGACGAGGCTACAGCACAAACTAGATGAAGGTAACAGGATGCAGAGCACTGAAATGGCAGAGCTTCAGTCCCTTCAGACACTTGCCATCTCCCACCAGGAAAAAGGAAGAAAACTGTGTCCCGTCTATTTATGATGACAGCTTCCCACTTCCTGGGGATCAAGAAGCTCAAAACAATTCACAGCCTAGAGAGGTGAAAAAAACACCAGCATGATGTTGGAAGCTATAATTTTGATGAACTCCATGATGCTTTTTTAGCAGAGAAAGCTACTGGGTATTGGAGGTGGAAGAAATGGTTTAGTAGAAAGGGTTTCCTTTAGTCTCTAAGATACTTTGCTTTAGAGTGTGATCTGTGCTTAGACTTGAAACAACAGCAGGAAATCCTACTTGCAGTGCAAAATGGCATCATTCTGTGGCCAGAAAACTGGCTTCTATAGTCCTGTAAAACAGGCATTTGAAGGACTTGAAGGGCAATTTTCCCAGAGATACCTGTAGCACTTTGACTTTGAACAACCCTATGGATACATGGCCTCTGATATCCATATCTATCTGCTGCTGGCCTTAGGCTACTTCACTGAGACTCTGCAAAAAACAGACTTGAAACAGATCATATCGACAAGTGTAGTCTTTCCTGCTATATGGAGTTGGTTTAATCACTTTATATGATGATAAAGAATGGGCCCACTGTTTATCAGCAACAGACTGCCTGAGGCAGAAATGTACCAGCTTCTCTATTAATCATAGGACAGAGGGCTGGAAATGACAAATTTCACTTCTGGTGCTCATTTCAACTGTCTTTAAGCTAAATGAAATAACCTTTTTAGTCATCACCTGCTGCATACAAAAGCAATCTGTTTGACAGGCAAAGCATGAAAATATTATGCAGTTGTATTCTGGCTGCACAAAGATTGTTTTTATGTACATAACACCAAATGTTAAATACGACTGTTCACTCCTAGCAGACTTAGCATATTGCTGACGTGTTATGACAAGACCATTTTTTGTGTAAGTCTACACACAGACAAGACACACTTTATATTCATATGCAGTCATCATTGCAAGAGAATGTCTGAAACACACCAACATTTTAAGCCTGTGCTGTTCTAGTAAGAGGGTCTCTAGTCCACATCACCAGTGTTATACTTACAGAACAACATTCCTTCCACCATCTGCCTGGCCTCTTCTCACCCCTTGGTACACTGTCTGCTTTACACAAAGAGACTCCCCAGATCCCGCAGAATCAGTGCAGAACCTTCATGCTAGGGTCATCACCATACCATGCCATCAGCAATTTTAAGAGCTAACATTCTCAACTCAAATAAAGCCTGTGGCTGTACATATTCTGAAACTTGGGGAAGGTCCAGACATAACTGTTCCAGCTGGAGCTCCCTCCCTGCTCAGCCAATGGTCCAATAGTGACAAGACATCCTTATCCAGCAAGTCATCTGCAGGAGTGAAGCTGAATGCCTCAAGACACGGGAAGCCAAAATGAGAAGGTCTCTGAATGGTCTGTAACAAGGAGACAACAGCTGCAAATTGTCATGTCTTGCAACTGAGCTGAAGGGTGGGCTGCAAACCCTGCTGGCTTGCTGTAGTGGTTTGAACCTTGTTTTCCCCCAGAGGCTAAAAAGTGGTAACCCCCAAGGGGTGGAAACCCCTGGAAGTTTTGAAGTCCTGTCCAATGAGCGCTCCTGCAGAAATGTAAACATATCACAAGCACCGGAAGAGAAGAGTTGTAGTTTGGGTTGGTAGGAAGAAGTGGCCATGTTGTAGGAGCCACGAGGAGAGGGGCTCTGAGCCCCTCGGAGCCTCTGAGGCCTCCCAGCCCCAAGCGGGGGAGCTGCAGGGACCTGGAACAGCATAAAGCTGGGGTAGGTGCCTGTAGTTGTGAGCTGGGAGATGTTTTCCATCGTGAGTGAGCAGAGACAGAGCAGAAGCAGTGGCAGCGTCCAGAAGTTATGGCTAAAAGCCAACTGATAAGACCTGAACCGAAAGAGCAGCAGCAACAACATGCAGCACCGCAGAGAAGACTCCTGGAAGGAGAGCCGAGGAAAAGAGAGCCCGCAGCAGAGTTACAGAGTTCTGCGGGTAAGAACTGATACCAGAGCCCCCAAAACTCCTTTGAGACCTCCTGGAAAGGAGGAAGATGATGGACTCTTACTTGAAAGAGCCTTGAAGTGGAACATGCACTGCAGAGAAGAGCTGAGAAGCTCAGAACGTCCTGGGAAGCTGGACCGGGACGGAGAGGAATGCAGAGGGGGTGACCTTGGCTCCCCCCTCGCACTGCTGCCAAGGTGGCAGCCTGAGGTAGGGCACAGAGGCCCTGCAAGGAGCTTGAATCTCCTGGAGATACCAGACCGTCACGAAGACCCCCTGTGTCTCGTGATATGACCGTGGTGGAACGGCCTTGTCTGGGGTTACGAAGCCCACGGAAGACCCCTTTTCCTGCGTCAAGGGGCCGAGAGGAGCTTGGATACCTCCCTCATGGTTGCTGGCAGAGATCCAGCAACAGCTGCATGCATGAGAGAGAGAGATAGACTGCTTCTGCTACTCTGAAGAAGCTGCTGCCCTGAGAGACTGGAAGGGATCTGTCCTTCTTTCCCTCCTGGACTTTTATTTGGAGGGGAGAAGAGATCTGATCCATTGTAAATACTATATGTCATGGTAGAGATAGTTATGATCGTGTGTATAATGTGTTATAGTATTTATTTGTACAGTCATTGTAATATATTCCCTTTCCCCCATTCTGAGTCTGGTTGTGTTTTGTCTGGAAAAACCCATCTCACATTGGGTTGAGATGTGGGAGGGGGGATGCAGCTAGGGAATTAGGATTTTGGGACTATCTCAAACCATGACACTTGCTTTCCTCCTTTTCCAGTCACACGACATAACCCTTAAACAACAGACCTTGCCGAAAGCCCAAAAAAATTCCCAGAAAAAGGCTTACTCTAGAGATCTAGCCTTGAGGAACATCTCAGAGGTCTCCTATCTCTCTTTAAGCAAGAACTCTTTTATAAACATTTCTAAAGTTTTGCATCTGTTATCCTTTCTCATTACCCATCGTGTTGCAAAAGTGCCCAGATTTGCCCATACTTCACTCTGGAGCATTAGTCACAGGCATATTTAACACTGCACTCACTACAGTTCTACTTCTCATTCTATTATTTCTCCTTCACACATGTTTCTCTCCTTGGGAAAACTCTTTTTATAAAGACCCTCAGGGACAAAACAGTTGTCCCAAAAGGGAAGAGCAGAAGCCAATGAAACCAAACAGAAAGCAGGCAAGTGACAAAAATGTGTGCCTTGTCTTGCTCAGATTTGGGGGGCTGCCAACTAAGAAAGCAGAGTCTCTGAATTCTCTCTCAGTGGAAGACCCAAAAGTCTAGATAAATAAAACCTTGTTCAAGCTTATAAGTAAAGAGTCCAGGAAAAAAAATTACAGTTTTCGAGTCTTTCTGCTGAGAGATGAAATGAAACCGGACACATGAGACACTGGGGCTCCTGATTTAATTAACTTTGAGCTGCTGGCTTTTTACACTAGAAAATCGTTATTTTACCTACATTGTCCACCTACAGAAAGAACAGGTTTCTCAAATTAAGGCTTCTTACAAGGTTTTATTTTGGCATCAGTACATGTGTATATAAAAGTTCATACATAAAAGCATATGCAGATAAACCTTTATATATGTAGTGTATGTATATGCAATAGAGAAATAAAAAGTAAATATACCAACAGAATCCCCCAAAGGCTCCATAGCTTCTTCACGTATTCTGATTTCCAGGGGGTTAAGGGGTCACTTTTGAATGTGTTACTGCATTTTACCAGTGTACTCTACAGGCCTTCTGTTGTCTCAGCACCTCCCCCAATATTTTGGTATCAGAGATAGGACAAAGCTATTGCCAACAAAAATAAGGTAGTGTTAAACATGTAAAAATACACTTCCAGGCAACAGGCAAGCCTTAAAAGAGGAAAAGCTGTTCATTGTACAGCAGAGCTTTATATTGACTTGAGCTCGCTTCAACTGTAAGCAGATCTAACTTTAACACAGGTCCAGAGGATGTAAAGTCAAGAATAATAACTCACTCCATACCAAAATCCAATGAAAAGATTTCTTTTGACAGCTCCTGCTTTGTGCTCTCACTGAGCTTACTGGCTTCCTGCAGACGCACATGAGCCTGACCTCTCCCGTTCATCCACAAATTGGTTGCATATAAAATGGCCATTAATTCCAGCTGGCACATGGGTTTGGCTGAGGCCCTTCCTTCCTGTCTGCAACAGGGGAAAAGTGCTGGGGGAATGTGTGGAAGGATGAGACAGAAAGAAGCAGCAATACACAAACTTTCAGTGCAAGGCTGTCTGGTTTGCACCTCTTAATTGAGTATCTGCAGTCACATCAACAATTAGGCAAAAATTATTAGATCTGATTAAGATCACAAAGAGGAAGCATATTCTCCCCAGAAGCAAAACTGCACATAAGCGGCAGTCCACTCTTGATCTGATGAGAATTCAAGAAATAAATCATTCCAAAAGCTGTGCTGGAGAGCATCAGAAATACCACTTTACTTTTCACAGTCTCTTAGTTTACAGGAATGAGCCAGTTAGTTATTTTTACCTAAGCTAAGTGTGAAGATGGGCATCACAAACACCTTCCCCTGAAAAGGATTGTTATCTTCTTTTCAGATACACTCTGCAGGGCTTCTTCATAGAATATTTGCCAGACACTAACTTAAAACTGCCTTTGAAAGGGATGCACTCTGGACATAAGCTTGCAAGGTTATAGCTGAATATGATCCTAAAGCCTTAGGATCCATAGGACTGGATGGTTTGCTTATGCTTAACAAGATGGATTTGAAGGGAAAACTGGACACTGATCTGCAGGTAGGTCTTATCATAGAAAACAGAGTAGAAATTGCTACAAAGAAAGAAACATTTTCAGAAAAGGTTTGCAACATGATGTTGTCAACAGGAACTTTTCACATGAAACAGGTAACTAGAATCTTTAACTCATCCATGGTAGTGACTAAACTGGTCTGAGGCACTTCATTAAATTGTTTGCTTATTGAAAGGTTCAAATTCTAGGGACAAGACAAACAAGCAAAAGCATATTGTGGGGAATTTAACCATAAGAATTATCGCTTATTCTCATTTTGTGAGAGCTGGCAATGGAAATTGGTTTGTGCAATGCAACATTTAAAGCAATCCAACTTTAAAGACTCAGGACCTACAGGACGCACAAAGGCAGAAGGCTTTGGGTTCCATGGTGGGTGGATTGTGGTTTGTTCCAGGTGGGCTTTTTTTGTTAAAAAGCATATCTCAAGTCACTGATTTCAATCACAGTGCAGTTCTACAACACTAAGGTAAGAATCTTGGAGATGACTTTGTGGAGGGAAATTCTCATCTGCCCAGATAACTGCTCTATAAAAATAAATGCTGCCTATGTCATGGAATTTAGTTTATTTTGAGAAGAGCCTTATGTGAACTTGTGCAATCACTCTGAATATCCAAGTAGTGGACCATTCAGTATAATCTGACCATTAGTTCAAAACTTCAGTTTATGCATTTTCAGAACCAAAAGCTGGATTAAGTTTGAAATTATTGCTATTCTATACACTGCCACTCTCTCTTCTAAGTATTAGTTATACAAGCATAGACACTACATAAGCTGAAATCACTTTGTATAACTGTAAAAACTCTAAGTATTGCCGTACAAAATTTCAGGCTTTCTTAACCTCAACAGCCAGTGTCACAGTTGTTGGAGGACCAATTCAACCCAAGAAGGGCTGGAGCTCACACCTACCTTAAAATCAGATGGCCAGAAATTAGGTGTGAGAAACAAAAGCCTTTAAGATGAATGACACAGCTTTCAGAAGTGATATATGAAAACAGATGATTAGAGACAAGCTTTTCCAGATGACAAAACAGACTAGAGAGGAAATGCAGGTAGTCAGCACTCAGCAAAAGGAAACAGGAGAGTGGCAAAAGGAATTCAAGTGGGAAAAACTTCAACTGAAAGTACAGAATAAAATGACAACATCACTGAATAGCAGACAGGAAAATAACAGAAGTACTCAGGAAAGAGGATTTAGGCATTGTGTTTGGTGGTTGCAAATGCATTCAGCACAAAATGTACACAGAACATTTAAGTTTCTATAAATAGTTTTTGACTAATTCCAGTGGTGTTCGTTTATGCTATGTCTCCAAGATTCCAACAACTCTGTCATAAACACAGTCTCTTATTAAGTTTCACATGAAAATCTTCATAAAGGCTAGGGAAGAGACAAAAAAAAAAAAAAAAGCTAAGTCAGATGTCAAAGCAAGTGCAAAGTGCTTTCTTGGTAGTGTACCTGAAAGCAAAAGGTCAATACTACTTCTAGATGTCCATGTGTATCTCTAAAATCTTAATCTAGACAGACTAGTTACAAGAGACAGAGAAGTACTCAAAATCAGATTTAGGCACATGTAAATTAATTTCAGCTAAATATAAAATTCAAAAGAGATGGTACAACTGTAAAAAAACCTCAAAACAAAACACACATATTTGTTGCTGTGAAGTCTAATTAGAAATGAAATCAATTAAAACTACCATAAATACTTAAAGCTGTCACATTGCAGCATCATTGAACAAAAGAAAAAAAACCCTGTAGTCCAAACAGATTGTATTCAAAATTTATTTTTAAATAAAAGAAAAAACAAGACAATTATTTTAAATAAACATGGTGTATTCTACACATCTGTAGATCAACACAACTTTACATTAGCTGTTTATAACTTTTAGAAGTACTGTTGCAGCATCTTCTACAACATTTGACAGTGCTGGTTTCTATTTCTTCAATCAAATACCCAAATGAAACCATTTGCTTAAGTGAAGCTTTGTTTTTCATAGCCAAAGATGGCTCTACTAATACCAAAGCACCTGTTAAACAATTATCCCCACCCAGGTTTTTTAAAAGGAAGTCTGTTCAGCCTTTTTTTTTTTTTGGTTCTGTTCCACTGCCTGCATAGAAATCAGCATAAAGCTAAGTAGCAAGCTAAGCTTCACTTTAGCAGTGCAATGAATGGCATCAAACTTCATGAAACAAATGAAGATACAAACATTGTCAGCAAAATTCAACTATGTCAAAACAATATCAAAAGAAGAATGTTTTTGTGGGTCACAACTAGACTAGCTTTCAGTGTGCAACTTTCCTCAGGAAAAGCGCTTCTTCCTGATTCACATGAAAAGAATGAAGCATGCATCACAAGCCTTTGTTCATACAGAAATGCCCCTTAAAAGAGTTTCATGTTATCATAAGGCAAAAGAGATATTAAGGTGGATAAAGCATCTTGGCCCAGAGTATGTTTTACAACACACACACACACACATATTGTACTTGTGTACCATAAGATGGCTAAGGGATTGGCTCAGTAAGGTAAAAAGTTCATTTTTATAAATACATGTCATTATTGCTAATATGCTACACATCATCCTCCGACTTTTAAAGCTGCTTTGTTGACATAACCTTGTAATTAGCAGCTCACATTCATGGTGACAATAAACTATTCCATATGAAGAAAAGTAAAGCAGCATAAATACAATTATGAAAACAAAAGGCTTATGCAACATTCTTCTCTAGCTTCACTGTGTTTTTTTTAATTTAAAAGTGTTTGAAGAAAACAAGTCCAGTTCACCACAAATCTGGAAGTTTCACAATGAGGTTGAAAACCAAGGTACAGGGAACAGAGAGGGGGAAAAACATGGCATGCATTATAATCTAGTCCTTTTAGTCATACCACTGGAATACAGAAGTCCAATTTAAAGGCTAGACTAACAGTAGAAGGCAAAAAGCCAAGAGTAGACTTAGTTTTGATATCTAAATTAAGACTACAATTTTAATCAGTAACAGCAAACTCACCCGGCCCTTTAATATATTCACAATATCTACTGCAATTGAATACTTAATTATGACTAGTATAGGTATGTATGTTCACTTTAAAAAGATAGTAAATACCTGCATCATGAAATTACATTCTTAAGACATTGTGTAAGAAAATAGCTCACGTGTGAAATGTTTCTGAAATGTTTCTGCTCCCTTCTATCCCCTATTATGTGTCCCCCCACACCCCCCAACACACACACAACCCTTTCCCCCCAATAAATGCATTCACTCACAGGGAAAAAACAAATACCCCTTAAAAAAGGATGGAAGTATTGAGGGGATCTGCTTGGCTAGTTACAGCACAGTGCTTAACAAGGTTCAAGACAGAACCAGATCAGACTTGGCCAAAAGATGCCCACAATACACGCCTGACCAGTAATTCCTTCCAGCTCTATCAAACACAGTCCACTTTTGGTTCACTGCAATGATTAAAATATTTCCTATATACATATAGGACATATATACACAAGACTCCAGCTTTAGTTTGTTTTTGCAAAGCAGTTTTACCTTTCTATTCATACTGTTCTGCAGCAACTACAAGAGGTAGGCATAAAGCATTTCAGAGCTTCTTTCCCAAGGTCCCATTACTAGCTCAATTTAGTGGGATAAAACAAAAATCAGCTGTACCTCTGTGCTTTTACTAGGTACAGCCTTGTGCAATCCAGCTGGAAAATAGCTATGTGAACCTTAGATTTGCTAGGCTAACATACCAAGGAGTAAGAAGCTGTTCACATCCAGGAGGATACTTTTTAAAAAAAAAAAAAGTTTACTGCAGAGCATTCTTACAGAAAGATGTCAGGACCAATTCTCTCCATTTCTATTTGTACAGAGGAGCAAGGTACCATTTGGCCAAGACTACAGATGTATTTTCACAGATGCAAGTGCCATGCAAAAATAAATTAAAGAACAGATACCAAACGTACAAGTAATAAAACTAATGAAGGTAGATTTTCTTAAAAGTATATAAACAATTTATAATACTTTTCTTTCCCCCTTCTCTTTTTGACATTCACAGTTACAAATGTGTGGCTATACGTCAAGAATTTCTTCTGCAGTGCCTCCACAACGTAATCTGTAGCGTCCTGTCCTCCAGCTAATAGTGGGGTCCCACAAAGCAGATAGGAAAATATAAATTGTCATG
Source organism: Corapipo altera (assembly GCF_003945725.1). NCBI lineage: Eukaryota > Metazoa > Chordata > Aves > Passeriformes > Pipridae > Corapipo > Corapipo altera. The sequence continues at coordinate 6,380,677 of NW_020884907.1, forward strand.
GATTCTCTGATGAACCAAGCTACTGCATAATCAAGTTTTGAAAAACAGAGAGCACCACCCTAGAAATATAAAACAAAAAAGTATTTAAACATACTGATTATTCAAGAGAAACTTTAAAGTAATTTAAAGTATTTGTTACAGATAAATCTCTTCTAAAGTTTACTATGCAGATTAATATATCAATAGCAGTTTTCTTTAAAAGCCAAGAATATTTTCTTGTTCAAGACACAGTTACATGCTCAAGAGCATGGTAGAATGACCCAGAAAGTTTGAAAAAAAGAAAAAAAATAAGAGACCTATACATAGAGCAAAAGGCAATGAAAAGTGTGGCAACTGCACGTTTTTGAAACTTTTATAAGCTCTTAAGCTTATAAAACTGCGTTCAGGCAGAGACACCAGGTTTTTGCCACAGACTCCAGCATCTATGCAGCCCATTCCTGTATGTTCCCAGAGGAATGAAACTCAAATAAAGTCTTCAGCCTACTGCATAGGAAATGTAAGACTAAGAAACAAGGCTAATAGCATCTTGATATTTTCTGCTCCTTTGAGAACTTCCAGCTACATGTAGAGCTTGAAATTAAGGAGGCTTCAGAAGAGGACGAGTAGGCATAGTGACCTTTTCCATGCTGCTCATGATGAAAAGAGTAATCAGAAAATGACTTTTAGACCTCCTGGAGTCCTACAGAATCAACACAAGCCTTAACTTTATTATTTCCACCATGTGCTAAGACTACTGAAATAATATTTTACAGTATGATAACTGTTTGATAAGTTTGCATACACAAGTAATTATAGATTTGATTTGTATGGCATATGGTCACAACAGAAAATAGTCTAAATAGTTCCTCCAGCATTAGGAGAATAAATGGTGTTCTGATTTGTGACATCTTTCTATAATAAAAGTTTTTGCAAAGCCTCACTCCTAGTAATGGGAAGATTTTATTTTTACAAGTAGGCTACAGCTGTCCTCTAGATCCATTATTGCCACAATAGAGTGAAAAATGTACTTAAGAGTACATATACACCTCAATACAAATAACACTTTGTGACAATCTCACAAAGCTGCTGTTCTTGTACTGTTAAAAGAGCTTAAAATTTCTGAATATGCCTAGGTAGAGCAGACTGGAAACATGAAGATTAAGGGGACAGATGGACAAACTTTCAGAGCCTACGCTCTTTCAGAGGCAAGTGAATATAGAATACCAAATGGCAACCAAGCACACTTGCTCCTTTCCATGCTACTATAAATGAAGATGGAAGACTGAGAAGTAACAGGATTTGACCTGTAATTTCCTTGATGTCAAGAGAATTATTTTATTACTGTAATTAGTCTTAGCTTTTTTCGAAAGTAGATGGCAATAGTAACTTTAATAACCTCCAAAGAAAATGAATTTACATACCTGAACACCTTTTAGTTGAATGTAGTCAAATATAAACCAGGCCAAGCAGTGACACATGAAAAATACCATTATATCCCATCTAAACACATGATGAGCTGCCCATCCAATAACTAGACTGGCAACAAAGCACTCTGAGATTGGCTCACAAATTATTGTGGCAGGCAACATATTAATTCGTAGTTTGGCCCACCTAGGAAAGATAAAAAAAAACCAGTTCTGACTTTGCATTATGCATTATGCCCTCCTCCCCCACCTCATAAAATGAGCCATCATGGTATTTTCTGAAAACTTTAACCTTATTTAATTTACACCTCAAAATAAAACACTCTAAAAAAATCTCCCTTCCAAAGATACCGCAGATAGCATTTAAAAGGTACTGAGGGTTCGGAGGTTTTATTTTTATTTTTTTTTAATACTTGTGTTAGTCATACTGCTGTTCAAAGTTAGTGCCTCTCTCCCAGCACTAAGAAAGAGCTGTACATTGAACTTTAGTATACTGGGCATTAGATCAAATTAGCTTGGAAAATGTATTTCCTCTCATTACCAGCTCATTCCCATCAGAAGCACATGACAGGGATGGGTATTAAAAGAAGTAAAGATTACCTGATCATTCTGGACTGAAACTGAGAAATAGAATATGAACCAGAGTTTTGCATTGCAACTTGTGTGGCCATTGCAAATTTCCAGCCCCTGAAAAAGGAATTAGTTATTATAAAAATGTGCAAATTAGAAATGCAAAAACCAATTAGATAACAAACACACAAGAATTCTATTAGTCTTGAAAAGTTTCTTTGGCATTTGTGCCATATTATTACAATGGCTATAGGCAAAAAAATAGTGTATTATATCAAGACTCTTCACTGGAAAAAAACCAAATACTTAAACCAAGTTCTCAAAAACTTTTCTCTAAAGGAATTGACAATGACATGGCTTACTTATTTCTAAAAGACTATACTGACAGAATAAAGCACATATTATTAACATGTTTGATATAGATAAGTGAAACTAACCTGAATACCTCCACTTACAATATGCACCACTTAAAAAAAAAAAAAAAAAAAATTTAAACTGCATTTAAAGCAACAAGCTTAGTTCAGAGTCATCTTACCGGTCAGCTATAGCTTTGGCCATAAAATAATCTTCAGCAATATACTGTGCAAAAGCTATCAGTCCTCCAGCTTGGTCCAAGACATCCTTTCTCATCAAGCATGACATTCCTGTTACACACTTAAAGCCAGTTAAGTTGGCTGAAATATATGACCTTGGATGGGAAGTTCCAAAATAAACCTGCCAAAACAAAAATAAGCATTTAAAGCTCCGTATATCTGAGTGCTACTCATTGACAACTTTTGCTCTGAACACATCTGGAGGATAAAAGTGCTGGATGTGGCCAATTATGAAAGCGTATTTGGAAAGATCTTTACTACCATTCTAAGAATTTTCTACATTCTAGTGTATCATCATATCTGAGAAATCGATTAGTGTTATTGGCTGTGTTTTTACAAATCTATAAGCAGGTTTTAAATTTACATACTGAACTACTACACTTCATTTGGTATTTCATTTCTAATTGACTGAGGTTGTTCTCAGGGAATATATACATATTAAAAAAACAGGAAGCAGTGGACTAATCACTAGTATTATTATATTATCTGGTGATAGCCAACAGACAGGTTCTCTCCTTCCTCTTGTGAAAATTAACTCCATTACTGCATACATGTTCTTAGAAACTTACTATATGGTTCTACAGAAGCAGGGGAAATTCATTTACTTAGCATACTTGCAAACAGCAATAGTGAAAACATTCAATTTGTGATTCAGCTAGGGTAGAATTAATTTCTTTTCAGTAGCTGCTACAGTGCTGTGGTTTGGACTCAGAATGAGACTGGTGTTGATAATATACTGATGTTTTGGGTTTTTTTCTAAGTCATGTTTATGCTAAGTGAAGGACTCTTTAGTTTTCTTGTGTCATGCTCTGCCAGTGTGGAGGTACACAGAAGAAACCAGGAGGGAGCACAGCTGGGACAGGCACCCTGAACTGACCAAAGGGATATTTCACACCATAGAATGTCATGCCCAGTGTATAACCTGGGAGGAGTTAGCCAGGAGAGGGGCCAATCTGGGTTCGTGAAGGGGGGTCTGGCGTGGGTCAGTGGGTGGTGAGCAACTGTGCTGGGCATCAGTTGTTTTTCCTTTTTTATTTTCATTCTTGTTATTATTATAATTTACAGTTATTGCTGTATTTTACTTTATTTTCAATTATTAAACTGTTCTTATCTCAATCTACAAGTCTTTGATTCTCATCTCCATTCCACTAGGGTGAGGGTGACAAGGCGTGGGTTGAGTGAGTGGTTGCGTGGTGCTTGATTTCCAGTTGGGTTTAAACTACAACAGCAAGTCTTTTTACAAGATTCAGTAACTTAAGAGTGTCCTACGAAACAACAGTGGGAACGAGTGCTAGCACCTCTTGCTACTATTCTTAGTATAGACTGCCTTCACACTGGTCTTACAGTAACTCATTCAAGAAAAGGCATGCTCATCTTGCAGTATACTGGATCTGGAAGCAAAAAGCTCTCCCAGGAATATAGAAGCAGGAGTTGTAATTCCTGCTTTAACAAATAACCATATTCTTGCTTTAGCAACGAGCAGTACTAAGAAACTTGTGCTATACCTCTCTGCTTTTCTCTTGTAAGAGGAAATTCAGACTTTGTACTGTTAAAAGAAAAAAACAAAGGAAAAAAAAAAAGAAACAAATCACTGAGCATCCCTCACTCCCTGCAGTGATGGAGTACTGAATATCACTGCATTTTCATCTCTCACATTTCTGTCTTTGATTCCCATCAATTAGCTTTGGAGACAAAATGCCTTAATACACGCCAGCTCACAATAATAGCTGATTAAATTACATGCCTTGAGATACAAGAAAGAAACGAGAAAACTCAACCTCTTTGTTCTACAAATGAGAACTTACTGAAAAAGAAGAGAGAATAGGACAGAATGAGTTATATGAAGATGGTGGATAGGAATCAACTTCTCACTCTCTGTTACACAAGTATTAGGAGACATGAAATAGCACTACAGAAGAGTAAGGGTCAGAGTGAACAAGATCCTGTGGATCCTGTAATAGATCTATTGAATTTCCTGGTAAAGTTACAGACATTCAAAATTTGTATGGACTGCAAGAAACAGTGGAAATGATTGTACAAGAAATCTGTTCTTACTAGAATATTAATATACTAAGGATTAGTAAATATGCAAGTCTGCTTCCTGCTCAGGAAGTCTCTCAGCTGAAGGTTGCAGAAAGTTATGACAGTATTATTGGAAAACAGGATATAAGCCTTGCTTTTGTTCTACTCTTCTCAAAGACTCTGCTTGTAAACCCTGCTGGAAATAAGATACTGTACAAGCCGGACTTTGACTTATCATGGCCACTTCTGTGTGCCTTTTCAGACATCAAAATTGTGCTTTCTGACTAGGCACTGGAAAGTGTTCTTTGGTTTTAATAATTTTGAAAATCAAATCCATAATTTTCATCCTATAATCTTTATTGTTTGTATTGTAAACTTAAATACTGAATCAATGTTCAGAGCACCACAGAGGAATTTTGGAGCATTTAGAAGTTATCCTAGATAGTTTACAGTGTGACTGCAACTGAAAATAAATATTTCTTCACTCAAAAGGTACAAGGGGCACAGTATAGCTTTCAGTCAGCAAGGTTTTGCAAGAAAAAAAAAAGGAAACAGCAAACCCTCCCCCAGAACATTTTACTCACCTGTTCAAGAGTAGCAGCAAAACCTTGTCTGTCTGCAACATAGGGAAGCCCATGGACCAAGCCTACTTTTTCAGTCATTTGATTGGCCATATCTGTCAGTGTGTCTGGCGTTACTAAATGACAAATGAAAGAAAGACGGTTCATGGAGTAATTCTATCACTAGTAGACTACTGTGGAGAGACACCAATTCTAAATTTATTACCAGTATCAAGAGCATATGTACTCTGATGCACAGTATTTTGCAAGAATAAAGTGGTAGAAAAATAATAATATTAGTGATTAACATAATTACTATGATCAACAATAAGTACAATGGAAACAATTTGAACAGTATTTTTAAAGGTATTTTCACCTTTAATTAGAGATTAACCCCTTTTTATACCATAAAACTATTTTTTCCAGACTTTAAACTTTAATTTCTACTTATATTCTCAGTAAAAATAGTCTCCAATAACTGCTTACCTACAGTGAGTAAGTGCAACTTAAGAGTCAGAACATTACAACACACACCTACCTCTGATTCCACTATCACAAATCCATATAAGATCATATTTGGCAACTTCATAGCCAGGCATTAAGTTGTTAATCTTGGGGTTGATGCCAACCTTCTTGCCACCTAAAAAATACAAACACCATTCACAAATAATGTAAAGGGTTTTTTGGAATTCAGACACAGTACCAAAATTATTTCGATATACTAACTGAAAAGTAAATGTTTACCCATCGATTCTTAAATTCCATTTTTATGCAAAGGATTTACATTTTCAGTATACCTTCATGCCTATATTTTAGATCTTACTATAACTGGGGAAATAAAAGGGAAAAAATATTCAAAGGCTTCCTCAAAATGGAGGGGTAACAAGATTATTGCAATTAAAAGGACAGTAAAACTACAAAGCTTATTACAACATTTTGTAAGGTAACTACTATCCATCTCTTATTTCTTAAGACTATGATTATGACCCTTATACTCTACAATAATTTTAGCAGAAAAATGAAAAAGGAGCAGAATAAAGACAGACACACTCTTTTGCATCCAGCTGACAGACATGGTCCAGTTTGCTTCATACCAGAGAAAAAACCCAACAACATTTGACTACCTTGTTCTAATATACCCTCCCTCCACTAATTCAAATAAAAAGCAAAGAACGAGCCCTACAGTCTAATCAGAGGAAAAAGTCTTGTTGCAGGACCTCAAGCTCAAATACAGCCACAATTCAAAGTCACTTCCTGCACATTTAGTTCAGTGCAAAGACAGAATTTAAACTGCTATTTTAAAATTAGAAGGAAAAAATGTAGGGGTTAAATAAATTATTCTTCCTAAAGTTTTCTTGAACTGATGACACAGACTGTGACTACAAACATACTTTTTACCTCAAACTGGTAATTAAGCTACAGAATAAACACGAGCTGAACAAGATATCTACTAATTTTAGAATACTGTATATTTAGTTGATTACCTAACATTTGACAAGAGTCCCACCTTCAAGTTGCACTGCTTACCTATAAACAGTCTAGCATCAACATTTGGGTATTTGCCAAGGAGCTTTTTGCACACATCAATAGCAGGGTCATCATGATCTTGTACACAGAGTAGTACTTCATACTAGTAAAAAAAAAAATGTATACACTCACATATATATTTATGTACATACAGCTAATATCCATACGGTCTACGAATAAAGTTTAATAGAGTAGCAAACAAAAAAAAAATAAAAGTGCTGTTATAAAATTAAAACCAAAGAGGCTGTTTTACAGCTAAATGAGTATTTTTTAATGCACTTGAGAAAAAAGAACCCAGGCTGTATCTCAAACTTTTCTACTGGAGAACATGACCTTCTCTGTTATCAGAGGGTTTCTATTAGTAATGAAATAACACATTCTGGTATACAACGTAACATTTTTGTTTCCACTTCCATTTTTGTTCACATATGAATCTTAAATCCAATATTATATTCAGTGAAATTACAGCACTCAAAATATTAAAGGAATGAGGCTGTGATACACTTTGACTGCATGTCTCTGAACTACATCTTCCATTCCTTAACTTTGCAGATACACAGGCAGAATAGAGTTGGGAGACAACCCACAGAGACCAGTATAAGTACATATGTGCAACTAATTGTATAACAAAGCTAAGCTCAGGAACATGTATATGCATCTGTATATTCCTCATTAACAAAGTAATGGTTGAAAGAACAACAAGAGGTAAGGGAAAACTGTAGCTGTGTCAGCAATCAAGCTCCATGCTTGTTACATGAGCTACAGAGGGCATGTGAAGAAATAGCATTTTAAGAATCACTCAACATTGAGGCTGCTCTGAATGCTTTGACAAAGGTACTTCTGTTTCTGCATTAACAGCAAATTCCTTGAATACTTCTAACCTGATACGACTTTTTTTTCCCTGTTAAAATTGCTGAATTATTAGAAGCTATTAGAGCTCTAATACAGATAATAAAATACAGCAAATGCAAATTTCTGGTCAAGATACCCAGAAGCCACTTTCACAGCCCAAGACTGAAAAATTCAATCACAACAAGAAACAATTTTCTTGGACCACATCTTTCAGTAGCTGCTGTAAATAAGAGTTCCAACTAATGATCGAAACAGTCCTTATTCTCCTTTATACTATTCTATCACTTAATTGGACTTTATTTTCCCTCAACTACTTGAGCAAAAAGTAACCTGAACTTCGAAAGCTGCCTGTGGGCTCTGTGATGACAATTTCTGATGTTCTTATTCAGTAAGAAGTATTTCATACAAAAGAAGATATTATGTTAAATACATACATACATACTTTCAATTAAAAAAATGGTATTGCCATATATAAAACACCCAACTACTCTAACTGCATTCAGAATATTGTGGAAATTTAAATTAACCACTAAATGGGAGTCAAGACTTGTTTTAACTACACTAGCACTACAAACTATCAGACAAACACATCTCTACCTCTCAGAATGCAAACTCAAAGCCAGTTTGGCCAAAGAGGAAACAGTGTTTGATTCCTACCATCTTATCAGGATGGAAAACAGAATTTAAAGAGTAAAAGACCTGTATCATTGCACAGACAGGTCCTTCTATCACAACAGAACAATCTCGGCAGCATGAACACCATAGAAATAACTGAAGAAATTAGTCCTTTATTGATCATCAAATTAAATTTGTAAAATAAAACTATTTTGCCTAGTAATTAAATAATTAGTCTTCAATCCACAGTAGCAATAGCAGTTCTATAGCCATGTTCTCCAAGAAATTCAACCAGAAATAAAAAAAAAAAACCACTTTTCAGACTCTAATATTTGAAAACAGAAAAAAAAAAATCACAGTAAATGGCCTTTGTATGCAGTAACAAAGTAAAGAACTACAAAATGTATGATAAAAGCAAAAGGAATCCAAAGATGCTTATCCACATAAACATTACCATCAGCTTTACTTAATATGAATAGAGAGACTTCTGTGACAATTACAATACATACAATAGCTAAAGACTACCAGATTCTATTCAAGACAAAGCTATTTCACACATGGAGTATCACAAAAGAAAACTGGTATCACTGTAGGTTGAGTTCACCTTCACCGGAAAAAGTTTAATCTTAAATTTTCATAATAATTTCTCCCTGGACAGCTGAACTTTGAATACCAGGCAATACTGTTGTTCTAATTTTTTTGGTCAATCTCTTAAAAGAAGTACTTCTGCACAATAACTATGAAAGTGTTTGCAAACAGTTTGGGGATCTTGCTTGTACTATATAATCTGTGCCCCAGTAAACTGAAGCATTCACACATGTATTTTCACTCTCCTTGAGAAAAATATGATTGTCACTATTGTTATCTGAAATTCAGATATTTGTAGAGTAGCAACATTTTAAGATTGCTATCCATATATTATCAGAATTATGGATCGAGACTATCTCTCATAAAGCAAGATCCAGCATAACTGTTTTTTTGAGTTCTGAAGTAAGTTTTATTTGATGTCAAATGTTTCAGCTGCATAATGTTTTGATGCTCATTATGGTCATAAAATAGCTTAAGATATTGCTGAAGGTTCTTTGCATTGTTTGCAATATTAGCATACAGCATACACAGTATGCCTTAAGTATGTTTTAAAAAGTGCTTGGCCACACTTTATCGCACTTTGTGGAGTTGAAAGGATTAATAGATTCATGCCTGAACCTTTTCAAAAGGTCCCCAAGCTTCATTACAGAAAAACTACCCAACTTTTAATAAGTTCCAAATGATGGGGATTTTTGTTTGTTTTACCCTACCTACTTAGTTTAAGTTTAAAGCTCTCACTCAGAATACAAAAAGGAAACTTACAATACAGTTTACACAAACCTTTTACAACTGCAGCAGCAGTGTCAGATGCAGTTTTGAGAAGAATTGAGAAAAGAGGAGTTTTTTATTAAAACTAAATTTCAAATTTCAGAAATCAGCAGATACACAGCAGAAAGTGTATTTCTTTTCCCACCCACAGGAGCATACGTCAAATACTGAATGATGCAGCAAGCATTGATAGATTTGTCTTTTAAGTTGTAAGCTCCCTAGAGCAAGGAAAGCATCTGACACACTTATCATGTATATTACAAATTCAAAGAGTGTTTAACAGTCAATGCACACTTTTAACAACTATTTGCTTCCCAACAACAGTAAGTGGCTTGGAGACTCTCCTATCTACCAACAACTGGTGAGGTGTACTACCTCATCACTGAGCAATTCTTCATTAGATGTGCCATCAGCAAGAACCATCAAAAAGGCTATCAGTTAGGAGTTCTCTTTTGGAGGATCTGCTATAGAGAAGTAGTCAACTGAGGAGGATGTCTTGCCTCTAAAATGATCTTTTATAGCAGTATGAAATCTTTCAATCTATAAACACCACACTATGGGGATAATGACTAAGCAAATCTTAATGAAGTGTAGAATATGTTTCATCCCTAAGCCTTGGACGTGTTCCTCAGCAGACAGCTTTTCAAAAATGAGTAAGTTTTGTTTGCATCATATAAAATGTATAACTATACATTTGCTGCAGAAGGAATAACAATCCCAGACATAATGAAGTTGCATAGTTCTCACCCAAGCTTATCATATGACTTTTTGAGGCATGGAAGGGGACAAAGACACTAAATAATATACATACTTTTGGATAATCCAGTTCAAAGAAGGTTTCCAAGTTGTTGATCAGGTTAGGATCCACACCTTTTAAAGGCTTTAGAAGTGAAACACCAGGAAGCTTGCTATACGGCTGTTTGTCTGTGGCTTTCTTATTGAGGTGGAGGCGCCTGTAATGAGAAAGAGCATATAACAACACTTAAGAAAACACTCTAGAGAACGCTATTCAAAATACAGTCAGAATTAAGAAAGCTTGAGAGTTAAAACTGCTGCCAAAAAAAATAGTTTTAGTTGTTGAAAAAAAAGCTATTTTTATATCTGATAGTTGATGTGTTGAAGGCAATGCCTAAAAAAACCTTAATGTGACATGTAGGTTAAATTCAACCTTATTGAACTTATTAGACACTTAAGATTAACACATTTTGCACTATGCATTTTGAACAGCAAGGGTATTACTTTTTTCAAACTGCAGCAGAGACAAGATTTTTCTGCCTTCCTCCACAGCATTAAAACTCACACTATTATAAGAAGATGATAATAATAAAAACCAACGTACTATAAATAAGGCAAAAAAGCAAAAGGGTGAGGTCCCTTTTCCTGCTTTAAGTTATGCAAAATTTAGAGCAAGATGAAAGCACAGGGGAAACAGTTGACTCTACTGATCAATTTGTTAACAAACAAATCCAAGAAAATAATAAGAATCAATCAACTGTAGTATAAAAAAATCCTAGAAACTGGACATCAGGCTGGGCCAGAACACAGATAAAACTTTTACCCACAATTTAAAACAGTTACTATTTTTCAGCAATGAATCAGAATTGTTTAGTTGGAAGTGACCTTTAAGATCATTGAGTCCAACTCTTAACACAGCACTGCAAGTTCACATGTCCCTAAGTGTCACACTGAACATACAAAATATAGTCACAATAATGTCACAACTCACTAATGTGAACATTTAATCCCACACTCCTGTGTGAATGAATGCAAAATTAAATTCTGAAAGCTTGATGGGCCAGTATACAATCAAATTTCCATCAGGTAAATAGATATACACAAGTAAATAAAGAAAAAGTATTTGCTGAAACATGAAATTTGCAAGTTAGCATACATACTGCACAACATAGTTCTCTACCACAAATAGTAATCAGATTCAAAGGCTATTTTATTGCAACATGTACCTAATATCAATTCTTAACTTAAACATTCACCAAGTGAAATTACTGAACTATGAAGAAGCTCCAGTAGGAGAAGAAGAAATTCCAGGAGTTCTCTAGAATTTTTTTTCCTGAAATGAGGCAATGACATTTGGTACCTAATCAGTCCCTCCCACTATGTTCCTTTTAAGCACGTTTACAGCTGCACATCTTGGGCATAATGTTACAGAGAATGAACAATGGGTTCAACAAAAAGGCAGAAAGGCAAAGCAGATTATGTCCCTGTACTGCTGTTGAGCCCAGGCCTGGGCTCTATAGAGGTAAATGGAAATGCTGAGCATTTAACAGCCAAGGGATGGTCTAGACCAAAGTAAGAAAAGCAACAGTTCATACAGGTACCCCAGACAAAGACTGCCTTAGTAATATTCACAAACATGACTGCAAACAAGGCTTTTAGAGTCATTAAAAAAGTAGAGTCTCAAGAATGCAACTTTGACCAGGAGGATCAAAAAGTAGATACTGCAAGGGGAAAAAACCAAACCCAGACTCTAGCAATGCACATAGCTTTGTACAGAGGCAAAAGCCTTGATAATCAGCAGGAAATACAAGAAGGAAGTGGCAGAGTAAATGGGAAAAGATAAGAAAGGAAAACATGAAGACAACTTTGAGGCAGGACTGTGATAAATAAGCACTAAGTTATAAAACCACAGAATCTTGCAAGGCATCATATTACTGACATATCATGCTGACACAGAGTATTATGCAGGTGATTGAATTAGAGTAGGAAAAGCTTACAGACTGTGCAAGAGGGGGAAACCTTGCAAAACATGCAAATAAGGCATGCAGCATTATCACGATCTATTCAGCTACAAAGCACCGCACACTCTTGACAGCAAATGGCAAAACTGTCCCTAACATGCTATCTTTAAGTAAGACTCGAGTTCATGTGCTATTCAAAACATTGCACAGTAGTGGCAGCCTGCCATTCTGAAAGCACTGTGGCATTGTGACACTAAAGTAAAGTAATTTCCACGCCAGTAATTGCAGTGCTCTGCTAGACTCCATGTAGCAGAAGGTAAAGTAACAGTAAACCAGATCATTTTACACAGAGGACTATTTGTGAAGCGGCATATTCTGACATAGAATTAAAGTTACAATTAAAACCCTACCATCACCAGAAAAACAGGCCAACTGTTATAAAAAAAAGTTACAATATTGAAATTAAGGCTAACATTTAACATGGAAGTCAAAATAATAGACTAAATTTAAACAATATCAACACTGTTGAAGCAAGTACGTTCTAAATGAAGTTCTGTGTGCTATAGAACATGCACTGAAGTCTCTAAAGCAGAGGTAAGATGAAGTTGGTATTTTCAAGTACTAACTTGTGCTTATGGTGGTTTAATTCACTCAGACAGGTGTTGTGATCAGAGCAGTCCTCATTACTACATAACTTCTGTATGTATAGTTCAAAATCATAAAGCAAAGCAATCCTTTCTCAACATTTGTATCATGTATAGAATAATGTATTATTTTGCATTGAAATTAGCCCAGAGCAGCCAAAACCACTAATTATACTTGCTTAATACATTTTTCCCACCTCTGCCTAATGCAGTAAGCTTGCAGAAAAACACTACACCAAGGAACATACAATGGTTCAATGACATTGAGCTCTGCAAAAGATGTTGGCAGAGCACTGTTTACAGGGACTTTCAGATAGTGCATGTGAAAACCTAAGTGGCCAGGTTATATCTAAGCACTTTTGCATCTACACTTATTAAATGAATCAGTCTGCAGCCTCTGGATAGTGAAACTGAAATTCCTTCTATACAGTCTGGTTCTGGTATATGTGGGTGGGGAAATCAAAAAAAAAAAAAAAAAAGCCAGCAGGATGGATAATGGTGTCAAGAGCTGTAGTTCAACCACCCAGTGTCATGGAAGAAGCATCTGCAAGATTTTCTCAAACTTTGTTCCTTACCACAATAATAATTAACCCACAGAAGCAACTGTAATCTAGATTTCCTCTCAGCAGAGGATAAAAAGTATTCCCAAAGACAAAATCCTGACAAGCAAGTTATCACTGCTCAATATACTATATGATAAATTCTTCCTAAACTGTATCAGATTAAGCAGTAAAACTTTTTTTTTTTTAAAGGTCAAGACTATACTTCCTCTCCACACCTCATTAAGGGCAGAAGAATATTATGATCAAACGCTTTGGGTTGAAAGGGATCTTAGACATCATCTATTTCCAACTCCCTGTCATGGGTAGGGATACCTTCTGCTACAGTAGCCGGCTCACAGCCCTGCTCAACCTGGCCTTGAACACTTCCAGGTATGAGGCATCCACAGCTTCTCTGGGCAACCTGTGCCAGTATCTCACCACCACCACAGTAAAGAATTTCTTCCTAAAATCTTATCTAAAACTACTCTCTTTCAGTTTTAAGCCATCACCCCTTGTCCATGACCTTCTAAAAAGGCCCTCTCCATCTCTCTTGTAGGTGGTATTCTAGAGAAAACAAAAACCTTGGTACCTTAGACAGACTGCTGGGTCTCTGAGACATAAATCTTCTAAAAGCAGCTGAAAAGACCTCAGTCTTTATTCACTCATTTCAACCTTCCCTCAGCAGCTACTTTAAGAACTATCCTATTAGAGGGAGATAAGTAAGTCTTGATCAGAAATGTGTAACAGATACTTAAATATTGCAAGACAGCAAAACAAGATGCAGAAACCACTGATGATATTCCTTGAAGACTGTGGTTGCACAGGCCATGGAGATAAGCTAGCAGATCATTACTTCTGAAAGAGACTGGTTTTCCTGTTTCTATTTCTGCATTTTTAGTGAGCTGAACCATCTCACACAGGTCTTTCTGGAGTATTGATCTGTTGTGGAATACCAAACACAAGGTCTCAGCATGAACAGGAGAAAGAAGTTGCAAGATTATTCTGCTTCTTTTGGTAACAGAAAGGTAGAAAGGATGAGCTCCATACATCTTCCTTACTTTACATATATACATATATATATATATATAAATATATACACATATATATACATATATATAAAACATATATACATATATATAAAATATATATACATATATATAAAATATATACATATATATATAAAATATATATACATATATATAAAATATATATACATATATATAAAATATATATACATATATATAAAATATATACATATATATATAAAATATATATACATTTATAAACACCCCCATGTATTTAACCACATATATGTGTAGTTAAAACACTTTCAAAAGTTGGCATCTTTATCCACAGAAAAAAAAATTTGCTACTGGTATATCACACTGGTTAATGCATTAAATACAATTTAAAAAGATTGGAGGATTTCAAAAACTTTGCAGACAACCCCTAAATTCATGAAAGTATTAGCAGCACCCTTGCTTCATAAAGACTAGTATTAGCATATTTAAAATCCTACCATATTAATATAATGGTATGAAGACAAATCCATATCAGAAAGCATAGATAACTACCAAATAAGTTTCAGTACCTCAAAGCAGTAACTTTTTATACCGTCATCTGATCATCACAATTAAGTAATCAAGAACACTTTTTATATAGAGAAAGCTCTTTTCTATGTAAAATAATGTATGCATAATAATGTCCTTGGGATCAGGAGCACAAGTAGTTTCTCCTCTGTCCTTCCAGCAGAAAAGAAGGATGAGAGAAGAAACGGTAAAGGAAGACCCAGCAGATTAACACCTGGCTCTGTAACTGGTGTCACTGACAGAATTTTGAGTTTCTTGATCATGGGTTGGTTTATATGACACCATGCCTGCTGCAACAGATGAAGTACCTGTCTCAAAGAGGAGAAAAAGGATTTCTGCATAGGAGTTAGCAGGGCTCACTGAAAGAACTTTAAACTGTATTTGAAGGGGGAAGGGATAAAACCAGACTCTTTAGAGATAAGTCTGGGTCCTTCAGTCTGCCATCTCAGTGGAGTTAGGGGATTGAGATCCACGTGGCAGCAGAGACACAGGGCTCACTGAAGTGCTAGAAACCACTAACGTATCTGCAAACTCCACATAAGAAAACCTCTCTCCAAAAACACGGCAGGATTAATTGCCCAGCTGAAGTTCATCTACAACAATGCACGCAGCATAGACCTCAAACAGCAGGGGCTGGAAGCCATTGTGAGGCTGGAAAACTATGACAGTTATCAACATGGAACATGGTGAGATGACACACAACTGAAGTGTTACAATGGATGGCTTTTGGGGCCAGTCCTTTTTAATATCTATACTGATGATCTGGACAACAGGACCAAATGCAACTCAGTGAGCTTGCATATGACACTAAGTTGGGTGGGAGTGCTGATCTCTTGGAGAACAGGAAGGCTCTGGAGAGGGATCTGGACAGGCTGAATCAATGGGTCAAGGCCAACTGCAGGAGATTCAACAAGGCAAAATGCCAGGTCCTAGCCTTGAGTCACAACAACCCCAGACAGCGCTACAGGCTGGGGGAAGAGTGGTTGGAAAGCTGCCCAGCAGGAAAGGACCTGGCAGTGCTGCTGGACAATCGGCTGAACTGGAGACAGCACTGGGACCAGGTGGCCAAGGAGGTCAATGGCATCCTGGCTTGTATTAGCAATAGTGTGGCCAGCAGGACCAAGGAAGAGACTGTCCCCCTGTACTTGGCACTGGTGAGGCCACACCTCAAATCCTGTGCCCTTCACAGCAAGAAAGACAGTGAGGTGCTGCAGCATGTCCAGAGAAGAACAATGAAGCTGATGAAGGGTCTGGAGAGTAAGTCCTATGCAAAGCAGCTGAAGGAGCTGAGGGTGTTTAGTCTGGAGAAAAGGTGGCTCAAGGGAGACCTTATTGCTCTCTACAACTACCAGAAAGGAGGTTGTAGCAAAGTGGGAGTCAGTCTCTGCTCCCAGGTGACAAGACAAGAGGAAATGGCCTCAAATTGTGCCAAAGGAGGTTTAAGTTGAGTATTAGGAATAATTTATTCACCAGAAGGGTTACCAAGCATTGGAATGGGCTACCCAAGGAAGTAGTAGAGTCACCAAACCTGTAGATAGTTAAAAATGTTTAGATGCGGCACTTACAGACATGGTTTAGTGTTAGGTTAACAGTTGGACTTGATGATCTTAGTCTAAGTTGAAAAAGCTCTCTAAGATTTTTTTACTAGATATAACATTATATATCAATACAATTATATTTTATACAATAAATATGTATGTGCAGGTTTTTGCCTGCCTGTGAAGGTGGGAGGGATGGGGTCTATACAAGCAGCCATTGTCATAGCTCTGGTCTATCCCACCAGGAAGCAAAACTAGACACTTGTGCACAGAGGCAGAGAAACACAACTAAGGCTGAATAACACCCTGTTATCAAGTACTTATTTCTTATACTTTTATACCCGGATTTAAGCATGCAGGCATACTACTACTGTTGCATTAGTAGGTCTACTACACTTCTCTTTACGGACCTTCTACACTACAGAGATTCAAAAACTGAAACACAGGTCAAACAAAAAGCAGTGGCCACAGCTCTCTTAGTAAATGGAGAGAATTATTCCTAAAGCAAGAAACAAACACCTTGATCTTGTTTTCAGCCTTTTTTCCCCTTGAGTGGAGCTTTATAACGTAGCTGAACCAGTTTAACTACAGGCTACTGCTCCGAGGCACTCCTTCTTCCCTCCTTTCCCCTCTTCTGGGACATCCTATGCTTCTCATAGGTGCTGATATTTGTCTAATCCCACAGTAAATTAGCAGAGATACATAAACCACCATTAAACTATTACCACACATGTAATGCTAGCATGTCATCAATTTAACCTAGCTAGTTTGAAAGGATGAGGCAAGATGATCATGTAGTTTCACTGGCAGCAAGATTTCCCAAAAATCCTTCTCCTGTGCTACCATCAACACCAGCCAAACAAGGTATCATGCCAGTACTGAAGCCCATACTGCTTCAATTCATTCACTTAACAGAAAGTTAAACCTGGCTTTTTTTTTCCTTCCAATTCAGATTGCATTCTGCCAAATTAGAGTTTGGGCACATTAGGGAAGGCAAGAAACTCCAGAGCACATTCAAGAAAGTGGCTGTGAGTGTGCTGCCAAGATCATGGGAGAAGAGCAGGAATAGGGTCTCCTTCCTTCTCATGCTTCAGTGGGCTTCCAGAAGAGCTGAGCTGACCACAGATTTGGGTCAGGCCCCTGAAAACTATTCCACAACCAACTCTACATCACAGATTTCCTTCACAGCATGCACTCCCTTATAGTTTGCTCCTTGCCCCTATTTGCTTAAGAAACAATTGACTCAAGTTAATAAGTAATAGAAAACACTGCCAGCACGCACAAGTGACTCAAAGTAATACTAAACGTGTGCCACCCTGATACCTGTCTTGACCAAAGGAAGACATCAGCCTATAGAAATATGCTGGTCCCAGGTCAGGATACCTTTGCTTGGCTGCTGGCCTGGGTCAAACCACTGCATCAGTCACCCAGAGGGCTTTCAGGCAGGCAGTCTTTCCCATCCTCCACTCTTGTCACCTACTTACATCCAATTCAGCAGCCACATGGACACAGGGCAAGTCAATCCATTCACTCAGCAAACTAATAGTTACACAACTGTCAGATCCAGCAACAGGGAGGAGCAGAAACACACAGGTGTGGACAATGGGAAAGAACTTAAGAGGATACCCTGATGTAATTAAAAACAATTAACATGTCACTTAGCCTTGATAAAATATTCAGAGATAGACGGAAGTAGGCAAGTCTGAAAGAAGTACATGGAAGGTAAGATTCAGGTGTGCACTTTGTAGTAGAGGCTGTCTGCCAGCAGAGAAACAGTCATAAGTTTGTGCATGCCTGCAAAAACCACTGAAAACAAAAAATGTAACCCTACCTTCTGCATACTAGGAGTTTATATTGAAAAGCATGCTGCAATTGGGTACTGCTTCATCACGTGCCAGGTGAATGTACACAGCAGATCAAACATCTCATACGCTTCACACATATTTTCTCCTGTACTACACATCCCCCCCATACAAAAAAAAAGAAAAGAAAAGGACCTTAGAATGTAATGCACTGAAATCAGTCGGTAGTGGAGAGAAAGGGCAATGATTAGGAAAAAAACCCCAAAACTTAAGCTCCAAAATAGCACCTTTTTTTTTTTTTTTTGGGTGGAAAAGTCAAATTAAAGGTCTTGAGCAGGAGCTAATCAAGAAAGGACCCAGATTGCGATCATTGTTATTTTTCAGAAGGTGACTGTTCTCGAAAACCAAACACTGATTTGCTCTTTCAGTTTTGGAAAGTAATAGTTCGATCGGTTGCTAGTAACAAAGACAAACAAAATTATACAACGCAGAACAAATTCTATCTAGTGCTAGTCACCATTTCAAATATAAAATCTCAATACACAACTGAAATTCTTTAACCAGCATTTTCCAAATATTACCACAAAATCTGTTCACTAGATGTAATCTGTAACTTGATACAGTTTTTCTAAAAGAGGGAGAATGGGAAGAGGGGGGAGACAGGGGACTTAAAGATGCTTTCAAACACATTTTAAAGTTTTAACTAGAAGAAATAAACCCCTTATCTTTCAGGAATAAGAACAACACTACAGAACTCAAAACCGGTGAACATGTCCTCTCCTACTCCCCTCCCTGCCCCCACACCTGCACAATAAAAGGATAAACAAACAGGGTCCCATACAATCGGCTGTGGTTAAACTTGAAGTAATGGGAACCCTGTTGCTGACCAAATCCTAGGCAGTTTACAATTCAGTAAGCTGAAATGTAGTGGGCTTAACAAAAACACGGCAAGTTGCACACAACACATCCATTACGGATCACACTAAACATTAAAATGAACACACCGTTTTCCCTTGTAGTCTATCTGCAGTTTGCCACCAAAACAGCAATTCATTCCCTGTTTCTGCTTTCCCTCACCCTCAGCCCACCGGTGGCTATAAAACAGTCAGTACCACAACATAAATTGGATCAGGCTGCTGATCAAACAGGGAACTATCCCACAGAAAAAGCTAGCTTGCTGATCTGAGTCACCACATAGCCACATGCTCACTAAAGGCAGATTAGTACTGCAGAAATGTTTAGAAAGGTGTAGCAGTAGGAGGTGGATTTGGATTATCCCTCTGAGCACCAAATCAGGAGTCACTAAGGCATAGAAATAGAAACCCTTTTTGATACAGACTCTTCGCAACAAACTGTGCAACTTCAGAGAACTGCATCTAGCACAATTTGTGTTTTGTTTATGAAAGCGCATCCAGTGGATGGATGGCTGTAACTCTGGGTCAGATAAACCAATCTCAGCAGACAGCTTTTAGTACAGCATCAACCCATCAGTTGATGCTGTATGGGATCTTCTAAAACACAAAACTTTAAACTATTGTATTGTGAGACTATTCAATTTGGGTTTCTGACTTATTTTAAAAATCTGTTAACACTAAACTAGCTCAGATCCAATTATTTCATAAGGCACAAGTTTAAATGACAATGTAATTTGCTAAACATTAGATAATACGCTTCCTACAGACCCCAGGCTTGCTCTTTACTGCTTGTTTTGCACCAAAGATCCCTGCCACACAAGTATTTCTCAGTTTTTCTCCCTAAGATTCCAAAATAGTTAACTGCAGAATTACGTTAACGGCTAAGAAGAAACTATATTATCGAATCATGCCAAAACTTTTTCTTTATTTTCAGTGTATGACAGGCCAATTTTTATTTCATTAACTCATCAGCAAGTGTTTCCAGAGTACAAAACAGCATAATGCTGAAGAAAGACGCTCAAACACCAATTCACATAGGTGTGAACGCACAGTCCTGGGCCCTATTAATCCCAGCCACGGTAACAGAAAAGCTGTAAAACTTGTCTGGACTACACAGTTGTCAGTGAGACAGTGTAAGTGCCCTTGTGCTGCAAATGCCTTGGAAAGCTTGAATAAGTCTCCTGTAAGAAACATCAGAAATTGAAGAAAGCAATTATTAAACACCACAACAACAACAACCCAAACTTTAAAAGAAAATGGTAAGTTAAAGTAACGCTGCTACACTCAACATCATGTCTGATAGCATTTCAGAAGGGCAATGTTTTTTGGGGTTTTTTTTAAATTTCCGATAGATACAAACCAGAAAAACTGAGTTGGCAAATTTTATCTGTCTTATCCCTAAAGAAACCCACAAAATTTGGCTCACAGACTCTCAGGAAAATAGATAAATTCACCTCTCTCACCACTACACAATCTGCACAAAAAAATCTGCTTGGAAATGCTGTTATGAAACATATGTATCACCCCTCTAAAAGATGCTTAAAAAGAAGTGTGATGTAACATAATTTTGATACATATCATTAGTATTTCAAAAGGTTAAGAGGCACAACTCTTGACAATGTATTTCATCCATGCAGTGTACCACCTCATATTATGCAGTTAATATCACTGGCAGGGGAAGAAGGAGCAGCAAAACACCCCACAGACTCCTGCAGCCTAAAAATGTCATCTATTTCCCCCTCTTCCCTCACCCATCACAGAGATCTGTAATGCTTTTTACCCTCTAAGAATTTTTGCAGAAAGACACTGCTAATGAGATTACAAGTTTGCTCCATTCCATGTTCCAAATATACAAGATCAAAGACAACAATCTGTTGCTCGTGTCACCAACATTTTATGTCATCCTTGTCATCAGCTATATAACTCAAAAAACTATTTACCTTGAAGTAGACAACCTGTATGAAAAATTTCAGCGTAAGTAGTTCAAGTTGAATAAAGATTCAACTAAGTCACACACCCAAGAACAGACATGCTATTTCATATGTGCTAGACATCTTCCAGACAATTCCTGGAGAAGTTCCAATACCATCACTTTGCAGCTTTCTGTTTGCGTGTGATTATCAATACGAGGGAAGGGTACCTCTAATCTCATAAATGAGTCTTTGCATTATCTCCAAAGTCTAGCAAAATGCTGGTTCACTTATGCCTGGTAACACTTGATAGTAACAGGAGAGCTCTCTGAAGATTGCCTTTTAAATTAGATCTACGCTACAACCTACCTGGCTCTTATCTGTAATAAGATGCTTCCAAAGCACTTTCACAAACCAGAGAAAATGCAACCCCTGTGATGGCAAAGTGGGTAACTACTGCTGCTCTTAACAGCTACCTTACCCTATCTGTTGCCAGACACTGTAAGACAGTCCAAAGGAGGAGACAGTCTCACCAACAAACAAAAAGGTGAAAATGAGACGACAAAGAGAAGTAGAGAGATCAGAGAACAGAGCACGGTAATTCTGGACACAAATCACAGACTAACCAGGAAGAGGGGGTCAAAGATTTAAACAAACAAACAAACAAACAGCTGACAAGACAAGCAAACTGGGCCAAGAGAAACAAAACTATTTTCTTAGAAATTAAGTGTTATAATCACTATACAATAATAGATTATTAACCAAAATATCAAATGACTGCACAGAAAAAAAAGCAGAAGTCGAACATAGGCTATGTGGAGGTTTTGTTTAAGTTTGGAAGCCATGTTTAAAAACTTCTTCAATGTTGCAGAAGTACCTCAGGAAACTTGAGTTTTATGCATCTGTGCAAACTGAATTTCCTCCTTGTGCCCATACACATTACACTAAGGCTATTAATTACTTTTAGTTATATTTGGCTGTTTTATTACATTTATATGTTCCTAGAAGTCTTGTATTTCACTCAGCAGACAAGGCACAACAGGCCCAGTTACACCCAAATGCCACATAAATGCAGAATTCATTATTTCTTCACTGACTATGGTAACTAAAAGCTTTTTAAAATAATTTGGCTAAATCCAGCAGTATCAATCTGTCTAAAACCAGTTTATCAATTAATTGACACACACTACCCTTCGCACTTACACCTGGGCACCAAGACAATGAGGAGCCTCAGCATCAACTGACTGAGGCTGCCTTAAAGTGATTTCCATTAAGTGCTATAAATAGAATTGCCACCGACAACTGGTACAAGAACAATGGAGACTCAAAGCCAGAACATTACTTCACATGAGTTCAGTTTTTCGGACCAGAGAAATAAAGCAGCAAAAACAAATAAATAGTTACTAAACATTATCTAATGTTTGTTTTAGTTACCAAACATTACCTAATGTGTTTAATATCTTTGTTGACAATCTGGACAAGGGGATCAAGTGCATCCTCAGTAAGTTCACAGATGACACTAAGTTGGGTGGGAGTGTTGATCTGCTGGAGTGTAGGAAGGCTCTGGAGAGGGATGTGCATAGATGGGCTGAGGCCAATTGTATGAGGTCCAACAAGGCAAAATGCCAGGTCCTGCCCTTGGGTCACAACAACCCCAGGCAGTACTACAGGCTAGGGGAAGAGTGGTTGGAAAGCTGCCCAGCAGAAAAGGACCTGGCAGTGCTGCTGGACAATCGGCTGAACTGGAGACAGCACTGGGACCAGGTGGCCAAGGAGGTCAATGGCATCCTGGTTTGTATCAGCAATAGTGTGGCCAGCAGGACCAAGGAAGAGACTGTCCCCCTGTACTTGGCACTGGTGAGGCCACACCTCAAATCCTGTGCCCTTCACAGCAAGAAAGACAGTGAGGTGCTGCAGCATGTCCAGAGAAGAACAACAAAGCTGATGAAGAGTCTGGAGCACAAGTCTTGTAAAGGAGCAGCTGAAGGAGCTACTGTTGTTTAGCCTAGAGAAGAGAAGGTTCAGGGGAGACCTTATTGCTCTCTAAAACTACCAGAAAGCAGGTTGTAGCCAGTTGGGAGTTGGTCTCTTCTCCCAGGTAACTAGCAATAGGACAAGAGGAAATGGCCTCATGCTGTGCCAGGGTAGCTTCAGGCTGGACATCATGAAGAATTTCTTCATGGAAATGGTTGTCAAGATTTGGAATGGGCTGCCTAGGGAAGTGGTGGAGTCACCATCCCTGCAAACATTCGAGAAACAACTGGATGTCATACTTCGTCATAAGGTTTAATTGACAAGGTAGTCAAAGGCTGGAGTCAATGATCTCAGCTTTTCCAACCTAAATGTTTCTGTGATTCAAACCCATACAAAGTAAGGCAAGGCAGCAGGGAAAAGCAGTGGCAAGAACCAGATTTTGCAAATGCATTATTGAAGGACAGGCACTCTTCCTCAACTGAACCCTTGTAGAGTACCTTAGGTATCCAAACACTATAACTTTTAAAGCCATTACAGCACAAGCCAATGCAAAAGAAATGCTGTCTTGACCTTAAGGTTGACAACTGCTGACAGCATTTCAAGGCAAAAAAGCTTACTTTCTTGAATAACCCCATTTATCTACTTAATTCGCACATGTCCTAAGTGTTTCGCTAAACTAAACATCTTAAATACCAATGAGGAAACACAGAAGGATGACTGTCTAGTCCACAACAGTGTCACTGACATGTTACAACATTATCTTAGTACTCCTCTGGTAGAGATCAGCTCTTCCAACTCACCAGTTCAGAACATAAAGAGAAAACAGAAAGACTAATTAGTTTCAACTTTCCTCTTTACTTCCTCTAACAGGTACAATGTAAGTATTTTTCAGTATATTACAAGTAGCACATAATTGTATTCTAATACTGCATCCTCCCACTGACATCAGAAGAAGTTTCTGTAAGTGAAAACTCCTTCATACCTCCGGGGTCTAGGAACAGGTGCAGTGTGCTGCATCTGCTATCCAGGACAGAACTAGTCTCTATGAGATGAGGGGCACTAGTAACAGTGTCCAGCCACCAGAGTTTTCAGGTCACAGCACTAACAATCACCATCTGTCTGGGGTCCTTTCCCCAGAAACATGTTCCAGCATTCAAAGCAAAGTTGATCTCCTGATTCTGCTAATTTCTTTCACAGAGATACCTTGCTTGCAGGACCAGGGTATTCCCCTATGTACAATTCCATCAGAAAACCCCCCAGTCCTCCTCCCTTGCACAGAGCAACGCTAACAAGTGCCACAGGCTCCAAAATCACCAGAGCAGTGCTCTCTCCAGCCATCAGCTATATCCCATCAGCTTCAGTTGCCCAGTACCACCACAGCCACCGCAAGGACAGCTCCCTGGGATGGCTGCTTTAGGTGCCCAGCACTTCTTTATTACTTCACAGGGCAGCTGCGTGGTCATACTATGGGCAGCTGTGGTCCTGTTTCCTCAAATCACTGTAACTGAGGCAGCTCCTTCACAACAGCCTGCACAGATTGCAATCTGGTCACTTCAGTCCTACCAGCTGTTCACCTCCAGCCATGGGCCACCTTTTCACACTGAACATTAAATACCTCTGTTACCATCAGCCCATTACTCTGTCAAAGAGCTCCTGGCTCTGGCCCTCCTGAGACAGTAACTCCAGAGTCCCAGTGGAAGCATACTTTTCTCCAGGGGCCTCAGAGGCTGAAACTGGATCACCCCAGTTCTTACCATCCTCTTCACAACTGGCAAGTTTTCCACCTGCTAACACACAATCTGCATTAACTCCCCATACACAATACACACGCTCATAAGACAAGTTCCCATTAACACAAAGCACAACTCCTTCTAGGTTTCACATGACTACAAATACTCCAGAACCAGGCCATACCAGGTCCAACTGCTGCCTGCATTCCCCACCAATTACTGTCACAGGCAAAACTGCCTCAACTCAGGCAATTCTACTCAAATTACTGTCAATTAATGGGCAACTAATTATCAATGTGAGTATTGAGAAAAAAAGACAAACAACTTTCAGGGAAGTACCTTTTGTCTTCCTTCTCCAGGCTCAGCTTCAGTCAGAGAAATTTCCTCCCCACTTTTCCATCTGAACTGCCTTTTGCACAGTTCCTTACATTCAGCCCCTCCCCTGCCCTTCAGCAAGACAACACAGGAGGCAAAAGTCAGCACGTAAAGGTTCTTCTGGCCATGCCTTGCTTCTCACTTATTTTCCTCCACTGCTGGTTGTGTCTTAACTGTTACGCTGCTCTAGCAGGTGTAGCTGCTCAGGAGAGACTGACTACAGGTTTGCAATCCCTGAGTCAGCTCCAGTATGGGCCTGCCACTGGCTGCAGTCTCCTCGGGTGAGTCATCCAGAGGCTGCAGCTCCTCAGGGTGGGTTGCCTGACAGATCAAAGTCCACTCAGGGGTATCTTACCTGCAGCCCAGAGTGCATTCAGGAGTGTCCCTCCTCCACCCTCCTCCAGTGTGCTGTCTCCACAAGAGGTAGTGCCTTTGAAGGGGTAGCTCCTGTGCCAATGACTGCCCAAAAGTGTACCCTTCTCTCTGGTTCTCCCTCGTTTTTTCTTCTCATGTCTCTTAGCATATCTCATCCTTCTCCCTCCTGTTTGTCCTCTCTCATGTCTTCCCCTATATTGCCATTTGCATCTCCTGCCCTTTACAGCTGTCAGTCTTTCTTAAAGATTTATGAGCACCAGCACTAAACAGGTTCACCTGATTGAGGTTTTAACATGCAATGGACTGTTTTAATCAGTTTCAAAGCTGTCCAAAATCAGCTGTGTCCACAGCAGTCTATGTTTTCATCTCCCACGAAGTACCCTTTCTGCTCCCCCGTACCAAAATTCTGTCATTTATGTCCAAGAAAACCCATACAGATAATTTTCAAGAAAGAAGTTAATTATGCAAGTGAATATAAGATCTAAGGGTAACTTGAGTAGAAAAAAATTATTAGAGCTTATAAATGACTTCATATAAAATAAACCAAAGAACCACAAACAAACAAAGAAAAAAAAAACAAACCAAACCATAAGGCAACTAAGACCAAGGGCAAAAGAAGCAAATCTCTGGTATCCACAAATTCAACTCTGGAAGCATGGATTGCATGAGTGGACAGTGGACAGTGAGGAGCATGAGAACTGCCTGAACAGCAGTTCGCAGAGGGTCATAATTAGTGGCACAGGGTCTAGTTTGAGGCCAGTTAGTAGTGGTGTCCCCCAGTGTTCAATACTGAACCCAGTATTGTTGAACTTATCCATCAATGCCTTGGATGAAGGGACAGATGCCTCCTCAGCAAGTTCACTGATAACACAAAGACTGGAGGAGTGGTCAATAACCCAGAGGGCTGTGCAGCCCTTCAGAAGGACCTTGACAAGTTGGAGAGATAGACAGAGAAAAACAGTCTAAAATTCAACAAAGGCAAATGAAGGGTCCTCGCCTGGGGAAGAATAACCCCAGGCACCAGCAAAGGCTGGGGGCCAACCTGCTGGAAAGCAGCTCTGTGGAGAAGGACCTGGGGATCCTTATGGACAACAAGGTGTCCATGAAGCAGCAGTGTGTCCACGAGGCCAAGCAGGCCAATGGTATCCTGGGGTGCAATAAGAAGAGTATTGCCAGCAGGTTAAGTGAGGTGATCCTGCCTCTCTACTCAGCCCTGGTGAGTCCTCACATGGCTGTGTCCAGTTCTGAGCTCCTTAGTACATGAGAGACATGGAGCTTCTGAAGCAAGTGCAGTGGAAAGCAACAAAGATGATTAAGGGACTGGAGCATCTCTCTTATAAGGAAAGGCTAAGGGAAGTGGGCTTGTTCAGCCTCGAGAGGAGACAACTGAGATGGGACCTCACTAATGTCTCTAAGTATCTGAAGGGAGGGTGTCAAGAGGATGAAGCCAAGCAATAGGATGAGAAGCAATGGCCCGAAACCGATGCAGAGGAAGTTCCACTAGAATATGAGGAAGAACTTCTTTATTGTGGGGGTGATCAACCACTGGAACAGGTCGCCCAGAGAGGCTGGGGTGTTTCCCTCGCTGGAGATATTCAAGAACTGTTTGGACACAATCCTGTGCCATGTGCTCTAGGATGACCCTGCTTGAGCAGGGAGGTTGGACCAGATTGACATACTGTGGTCCCTTCCACCCTTACCCATTCTGTGAGATTTGCTTTCAACAATGGCTGGGATTTATCACAGATACCTATCAGATGCAGTGGAACAGCAAGAAAGGAGAATAGATAAGCACAAGCAAAGCAAACAAATTCAGCTATTTTCTAATCCTAGTAGTGATGCAAGAGTTGCCTTTTGCTTAAAGGAGCAAAACACGACGTTCTACAAAAAGAGATGCCTTCTTAATTTTTTCCTCACATGCCCACAGCCAATGCCTCTGCTAGGCTCTATCTGCTTTGTTTGTCAATCAAAAATGCAAACCCTGTGCACAAACTCATAAAAGAATTTCTACTTGTACTTATCCAAGAAGGGTCTAACACACTATATATACTTGTTTTTATTAGTACTACCATCACTTCTCAGCAGAAAAAAAGAAGCATACTTATGGCTAAAATTTCGTCTGCCTGGTAGAGGATACTGTACTCCTTCAGTTGCTCTTCTGTACAGTCGTTGCACAATCAAAATATCACACATTTGGTAAGTGCTGTGCACGCTGGTCTCCCACCATCACCGGAAAAGCCTCGCTTTACAGGTGTACCGGCACACAACAAAGCCCAAGCCTTCCCCAGCAGCGCTAAAGGTAAAGGAGCAAAGATCACGGCGCAGAGCAGGAGGCAGAAACCCACAGAGGGCGGTTTTTACCCGAAGAGCGATAGCACGAACCCAGCTGTGCACTGAGGACGGCGGCGCGACGCCCAGGTCTCCCGGCGGGGGATCCCGGTGCTGACACCCCGGGGAAGAGGAGCCGCCGGCCGCGGGGGAGGCTGTGCGGCGGCAGCGGACGGGGCCCCGCTGCCCGGGCGCTCCGGGCGCGATGGCGGGTGGGTGACGGAACAACGCGGCGCCATCCCCCCGCACCCCGGCGCTTACGTGTAGATGATGGACATGAAGTGCATGAGCCACAGCACGACGAAGAGGATGAGCCCGAAGATGGCGAGTCCCTCCAGGGCCAGAGCCAGCACCGCCATCCCCGGGGGGGCGCGGCGGCCCGGGCAAAGCCGGCGGCGGAGCGGAGCGAGGCGGAGAGGAGCGGAGCGGCTCGGGAGGCTCGTGGGCGTGCGGGGCGGCGGTTGCCGCGGGCGGGCTCTCGGGCGGCTCCGGGGGCGCCGCTGCTGCTCCGCACCAACCTCCGCACCAACCTCCGCGCGGCTGCCGCTGGCGCACCAGGAGCCGCCGCCGCCTTTCTGTCAGCGCAGGAGGCGGGGCGGGCGGGCACATCCGTTACGGGCCCGGCCCCCCGCCCGCCGCCGCCGCCGCCGCCGCCGCCTGACCTTGAGTCCGTCCCCCTCGGGCCGCCGGGCGAGGTGCGGGGCAGCGGCGGCGCTGGGCGGGCTCCCCCCGGGGCAGGGGGCGCCCTGCCCGGCCCGGCCGCCGAGGAGGGGTGCGGGTGCTGGGGTGGCGGAGGCGGCGAAGGCTCCGTGTCGTCCAACTTTGCTGTTGGCTTTTAAAAGCGCTCCCTCAGCCGCCGCTGGGGAGACCGCAGCCCCTTACCTTACCCGCAGAGGTAGAGATCGGGGCAGCTGGATGTTGCCGAGCATCTATGAGGAGAGACTGCGGGAGTTTGGAGAAGAGAAGACTGAGAGGGGACCTCATTAATACATGTAAATATCTCAGAGGCAGGTACCAAGAGGAAGGTACCAGACTCTTTTTGGTGGTGCCCAGCGACAGGATGAGGAGTGATGGCCATAAACTAAAACACAGGAAGTTCCACCTCAACATGAGGAAGAACTCCTTTCCATTGAGGGTGGCAGAGCAGAGGAACACGCTGCCCAGGGATGTCGTGGAGACATTCAAAACCCACTTGGACACGTTCCCATGCCACCTGCTCTAGGTGACCCTGCACTGGCAGAGGAGTTGGACTGGATGATCTCCAGAGGTCCCTTCCAACACTAACTATTCTGTGATTCTGAGATCCTGCACGTTGGGGCTGATACAGGGCTCCATGGCCTTTGTTATTTTTCTTTGCTGCTTTTGAGTCTGAATGCTTTCTCCGTGATGTTGAATGCTGCAGGACAGGATTGCCATTTCCAGCAGAGGTGTGCACCTGTTGAGTTACTGGTGGTGCTGACCTCTGTGAGTCAGAGAAGCTGCCCCGAGGACTGAGGCGATGCCATCATTATGCTGCCACTGCCATCTGTGGGGCCCAGGCAGTGCTAAAGGAGCCTGGCAACTACCAGCCTTGGCTACATTTTAGTTAGTACCCAGTTAATGAAAGAGTCGGTTCCTCATTCCTAATCACCTGAGCCAGCAATTCTTGCCTTTATTTCATTACACTGTTTATAGCAATTCCTGTTACTGTGATGTTGCCCTATTTTTGAGGGCATTCATATGAAGAAACCTCCCAACACTTCTACTCAGTTTTTGCAGTTTAGAGTTTTGGATATGGGATCAGAAATGGTAATTTGTCTTTTTTCCACTGATCATGTAATAGGCAAACATGGACTGTTGAAAATTTAACTCCATTAGTCTGGAGTATGCTGTGGGAGGGTAAAATTACTTGAACACCTGTGCTTGCATACTGAGCTTGCCTAGAAGCAGCATAGCCATGCATAAGAGATTATGGTTTACCTGTGCATAAGAAAGTATACTTTTTCTCGGAACTCTTTACCAATAACACAAGCTGAACACTGCAGTGTATGCACGTTCTCTTATAGGTTTTTTTCTTCCATAGCTCTCTGTTATGAATGCAGGTGAAGCAGTGTTCATAAATTCTGCTAAGAACTCAGTTGTGGTTTTGAAAAATATTCCAGTTACCACAGTGCTTTGAAGCTGTAGAAGAATTAAGTTTCAAAGTAGCTTTAGTTACATATGAGAAGTTAAGATGTAGTGATTTAAAGGCAACTTACTGTCAGAAAAGATCTCAAGTGATGGGAAACTGACTAAATGAAACTCACAGTTTAAAACTGAAAGTGAAAAGCTACTGATAACTGGTAAGAACAAGTGAGGTATCAGTCCATTGTAGAGCAAACAATGCCTGCATAGTCTGTTGGTTCCTCATTAACATTAGTTTCCACGTAAAAAAACATGGTGCCCAAAACTATGCTTTTTCAATGCTTTCAGTGTTAAAATTTCCTTAAAATTAAATTTCCAAGTAAATTTCCAAGTAAAACAACTTAATTTTAAATTCCTCTATTGTGTCTGTATCTCATTTGTAACTGAAAGTGGCAGTCAGTTCTTTTCCTATTTGTTACTGCAGTTGAAATCAAACTATCACATTTCTATTGACTTAAGATTGCCTTAATGAGTTTTATATGCATTTTTTAGCCATGATTTGAATTGTCATGCTCAATTTTGGCACTGTCTCAAGAGTAGCCTAGCCAGAGAATTATGAGCTGATGTGTATAAACTGTTGGAATATAGCTGATACTAGCCTTAGCTGGTTGGCTTGCATTTCTCCTCCAAGGCAAAACCAGCCTATGCAAAACAATATCTTGCATTAAAATATGGCAGCAGAGGGAACTGAGGAAGATTGATGGTGCATCTCCAGTAGTCACTTGAGTTTATTAAACTGAAGCAGTAAAGCTTATTCTTTGTCCTAGAAGGTGTTTACCTGGGAGAGTATGTTGCCAGGCTGCTTACTGTGCAATAGGTATGGTTAACAGCTCCATACAAACAAACTTCACTGAGACTTCTTCATGAATAAAGGTTATTTAACCTGCTACTGACTCCTATACTTCAGCAAACCACACTGATGAATGAGTAGTGCTCGAACAGTGTTACTCAAGAAAATGGCAAGCTACTGTAAATAACTTTATTTAGAAGAGGATCCATCTTGCTGCCATCCTTTCTGAGACGTCATTCAGTCCTTAGGTTGTATGGGGAGAAAGAACTTCTCTCTGATGAGGCATTTAAGGTAAAAAGCTGCAGCATTCAACGTTCACTTTGAAGTCTGGTTTAAAACCAGGAGCTCCAATATACTTTCAGAATTACGAAGGAAGAAAGTCAGGTAAGGTAAGGCCCTTGGCCTGAGCAGTTTCTCTAGTCAAACCCTGCCACATGGATTCTTTCAGCAGGTATATTAGGCTTAGTGGGGGAGCAAGGAGTAAACATTCCCTGGAGCATGGGGCCATCTGGAGCTGTGACAGTTCAGTAGTAGAGGATGTGCTCTTGGTCTCCCTTCTGTTAGTGTGGAGTGCAGCAATTCACAGAAAGTGGTGTTCCTCACGTGGTGCATAGCTGCCTCCTCCTCAGAGGTTCCTCATTGTGCCTCAGGAACATGGAGCACCCTGGTGTTTTAATCAAGCGCCTTGGACTTAATGCTAATATGTACTATGTTTAAATTAAAAACAAAACCAACCCTCCCATATGCTAGAGAACTACTGCTCTTGGTTCATTCTTCATTTTGCAAAAATATTGATTCATTTAGTTAGCAGTGTTTGAGTGTAGTTTGTTACAGACTGAAAAAGCTTATTTTAATAAAAATTTCCCTCATAAGGGTCTTAAGTGACCTATATATGAGACTTGTTGTTCCAACAGCAAATATGATGCAATATGAACACCCATGTAATTTTGAACTGATAAAAAGGTTTATGTATAATTAGATAATTAACAAAGGAACATTAGTGTGTTGACCTGTAGTGATACTGATATTAGTGTTGAGGAGGCTGTGGAAACCACAACCACAAAAGTTTCCCTTACTAGTGTACATACCTGTGGATGCTTTTAACCCATATACAAACTTTCCAATTTTCTCCTAAAGCATCAGTTTCTCTTGAAAACCGTTGTTTATGTAGGATCAGGAGAGAGAAAACTATGATCTAGCTCTCCATCTTCATATGGCAAAACAGTTTATCACCTGGATTACAATTAAAACTGTATTTAAAATGCACTGAAATAGTATTTCCAAGTATATACTCTCCAATTCACTGTACTATTACTATTTCTGCTTAGAGTGATATCACTGAGGTTCCAGGAAAATAGAAGGCAAGAACAGATTAGCTTTTTCTTGCTTGTGTGTGTTTTTCTTTATGAAAATACAGAAATAAGGGGAAGATTTTCCTTTGCATAATAATTAGGTCCATTAATGCATCTGCACTCTGAAACTGCTTTGTAAAATACCTTCTTACAAAGGGAATATGCATTGGTAGGATTTGTGTGTCTTTGAATCACAGTTTTCTTAATTGAAACTCTGAAATGTCTGTCTCTGCGGGCAAGCAGGATGTTGGGTATGTATATGTAAGCTTTTATTAAAATCTCTCTTTTGTCCTTTTTTAATTAAGTCAAAGAAATGTGTATATTACTGTTCTGCACATTTGTTTTTATATAAATACTCAGTCTTCCACATTCCTCTTGTTTAAATGTTTAAATTATGAAAAAAAGTATGCAGTCATTAGCTGGATTTGATATCTAAATCTGTGTAATTGTTCTCTGCTTGTTAGTCTCCATGCCTAAGTGAGTTGAGGATTTTATTCAAGTCTTAAGACACTTGTAAATATAAGTCTGTCTAGTAGGGGGAAGAGAGAGAGACCAAACTTATCAGACAACTCTGTCAGTGTCCTCTTTATTTGGCAGTAACAAGCTGTCTAATCAGCATATGTGAAGTAGCCTGTGAGGTTTAACAAATGTAGTTCTAGGCTAGCCATACCAGTCCTTCTCTTGTCTGGTGCTGTGTCTCTACAAATCAAACCTCAGAAGAATTAGACAGCAGAGCTCTTATGCCCAAGGATGGAAAAAGTTAAAGGTACAGCTTACAGTGAAGCCTCAAAGTACAAATCTATGAGGAATGAGGCTTCACTACTTTTGATATTCAGAAATATTTTTGTAAGAGAATAAGCAAGCATTTTTTCTAAAAAACTGTCAAACAATATTGTAAGATCCATGGAAATGTTTCAAGTACATGGTATTTTTCTTGACAAATTGATCCAGGTCTACACTAACCTATAAACCTCTCAAGTATTGCTGTTGGAAACAATTATGCTTATGCACCCAGCATTAAACTATGGAATACTTAGAGAATAATTGCATTCAGAAAACCGAGGTAAAGAATTTCACAGAGTCACGGAATAGTTGAGTTTGGAATAGACCTCTGGTGATCATTGGTTCCAACCTACTGCTTGAGCAGGGTCATCTGAAACAGTTTACTGAGCTTGGAGTCTGTCTCCATTACTCTACCTCACCAGGTATTTGTGCACATCAGTAACATTCCCCTGAGCCTTCTGCAGGCTGAACAATCCCATCTCTTTCAGTCTCTCCTCGTATGTCAGATGATGCAGTCTCGGTCATCTTTGTGACCCTAAGCTGGTCTATTTCCATGCCACTACAGGTAGCAGCAATGCACAGAACAATGAAAACCAGGACGCTGTTGGCCTTGTTTGTCCAAAGGGCACATGGCTGCTTATGGTGAACTTTCTGTCCACCAGCACCCCCCGGTCCTTCTCTACAAAGCTGCCTTCTGGACAGCTGGCTCTCAGTGTGTACTGCTCACTTCAAGTGTTCCTCCTCAGATGCAGGACTTAGCAATTCTCTTTCTTGAAATTCATGTAGTTCCTGTCAGCCCGTTTCTCCAGACTGTCAAAATCCCTCTGAATGGCAATCCACTATGTATGTTATCAACCAATGCTCCCAGTTTTGTATAGTTTCCAAACTTTCTGAGGATTCATGTCATTAATGAGGATGGTTAAACAGCACTGGCCCCACTACTGACACTTGATGCATTCCAGTAGTGGCTGGCCTCCAGCTGGACTTCTTGCCACTGATCACAAGGCTTGCAGCCCGGCTGTTCAAGCCAGCTTTCTGTTTACTTCAGCATACCCTTATCTGGTTCATTCTCTGTCAGTTTGTGTATGAGGGTTGTAAGTCTACAGGGTTGAAAGCCTTCCTAAAGTTCAGATTCAGAACATCGGGTTACCACCTCTTGTTCACCAAACTAGTCATCTGGTCATAGAAGGCTACCAGGCCAATTAAGCATTGTTCCTGCTGCATAAATCCATGCTGACTGCTCACAATCACCTTTTTCTTCTTCATTTGTTTAGAAATTGTTTCGAGGCTTAGTTGATCTATCACCTTCCCAGGGATTGAGGTGAGGCTAATCAGCCTGTGTTTTCTGGCTTTAACTTCTTGCCCTTCTAGAAAACAGGAGGGACATTTGCTTTCTACTAGTCCTAAGGAACCTACCATTTTCTACCTGACCTTTTGTTGCCAAATGAAGAACTGTTTGGTCAGCTGGTAGGAAAAATACAATGCTTATTCTTAAAAATCACTGGCCTATGGAACTGTGTAATGAGGATCATGCTTAACAGTAACAGAGGAGAATAACTATATTAGTTGTGCCAACTCAGCTCCGTATTTGGGAAAGTAACATTGAGTTCATTGGGCAGTCAGGTATAACTTCAGGGTTGATGACCACCAGAGACCACTGGAGGGACCCTCGGGACAGAAGAATTCGTGTGGGAAGGGAATACGTTACTGATTTTGGGGAAATGATTATTATATGCATGTTCATTCTGGGGAAAATCAATGAATATGTATGTATAGTATATAAACAGGAGCCAAAATATCATGTGCATGCATGATATTTTGGAAGAAATATTCCCTCGTGCATCCAGCGCTGAATAAAGAATGCCTGCTTCTTAATGTTACATTGGTATTAAGGGGTCTGAATATCTTCCCTTTATTTACTGCTTCTTCCTGACTCTCCTTTGAAGTCTTATTCTTCACTTTGGTGGCCCAGCAGAGTTCAATCCTCCTTGCATTTGTAGAATGACTGTTTTTCCTGATTTGCCCAATCTTCTTGTCGTTTCCTGAGTTTCTTTTAATTCTAACTTACTCCATCACTGCTTACTTCCTAGAATATGTTCTGCCATATTTCATAGGGGTTTTTTCTCCAAGTCCTATCCCCAAATGTTTGCTCTGTCTTGTCTTCTGTTAGGTGCTCCAGAGTTCCTCTTTTTTAATTTCCAATTATCAATGAGAAAAGCAATAGGGCTTTATTATCAGTAGGTGTTAACAGGTCATTTTTTTCCACTTTCATCTACCCTCTTATCTTCTCAGGGATAATCCCTCTAAGGTGAAATGACATTCTTCTTAATTATACAGACTGCCACAAAATTGTTACATCTACATATCAGTGTTTTCTTTTACTTTAAAAAAAATATAATGTCCTGTAAAAAAATTACATCTCTTTCTGGAGAACATCACGCTATCCTCACCTCCTGGAAAACAAAACCATCTGGCCACAGTATTTTGATTATTGCAGAGCCAGAGGCTAAGGAGGATGGCCAGGGATCTCTCCCTGTGTGGTGGTATAAGAATAAGAGGGTGCTGATCAAGAGTGAGAGCATCTGATTGAAACAGCTCAATAGTTATGATATTTTTCACATTTGAAGTTTTTCCCATGGAATATATGTGAGTCCTTCATGGACAATGATAACTAAGGTACAAAAGGAAATGGTATATACATATATAAACAAACCTGAGCCTATATATATATATATATATATATGTGTGTATATATACATATATATACACAAATACATATATTTGTATGTTCAGAGTTGTTTGTATTTTTTTAAAGCTCTAAATCCTCTCACTTTTGAGGGCTAACTTTGTTTCAGAAATAATCTCTCTGTTCTAGTGTTTTAAAAGTCACCTCTCTAAGGAATATTAAGCAAACAGCTTCCCTTTAAGAGCTAAATATATTTGCAGGTATGTCCATGGGATTTCACATGCTGAGCAGCGTATATGTCAAAGTGTAACTTTTTTTAATCCAAAAAACACATTAGAGAAGTACTGAATACAAGCATAGAGAAGGAAGGAGAGTATCATCAGGTCTTACAGCATTTTTCTTTGTTTAGATAGTTTTAAATTTATGTTTTTCATTAATAGTTCTGAGAATAAACTTGGGTGGTTTCACAAGTATCTTTAAAAAATAGTTATTGTTAATTTTCCAGTGGGATACACACTATGCATGGAATTTTCCCTCTGAATATAATTTATTTTTCTAGTCATGGTACTCAATTTGCCATTGACATCACCTCATAATGGCTAATGTCCTGCATGGACATTTCAGGTTTGTAAAGATAAGGAAAAGAATCAAACAAAATTGCAAATTGATTAGATACCTACATCTTTCATGACTTTTGGAAGAGCAAGCATTCATTCAGTGGGAAACTTTCTGAGAGTTTCCATCAATGTGAACCTTCTTGCAAATAAAAATCTCCCATAAGTAAATGCTGAGTGCAAGTTAAAAGTATACTACTAGAAACGTACAGTCAAGTTTCTTTTTTAACCTGCTGGATCCAAGCAGACACTCCCAGTTCTTGGCACCTCTCAATCCTTTTTGCTGTGAAACTGTTGCATTCTTATTAACCCAGGCAAGGGTATTCAAGAGCACATTCCGGGGTTTTAGTGGATTCAATGAAGGGAAAGTTGTTCAGGGGCTTGGGAACCAAAGGCATCCAGCAAGGGCTTGAACTCGGAGAAGAAATTTGATCTGGAAGCTGCAGAACAGAAACTGGGGTCAGAGAGCCCCCTTGGGCTAGAGTAGAGGATCAAAAACATGAATGATTTTTTAAGCTGAGACTAAGAGCTGAAAAGGGTGAAATCACGGAAATAAGAGACCAGCCACAGAAATGAGCCAAATAGTGATGTTTCATGACTGCATAGGACACTAGATTTAAAATAGATTTAAAATAGATTTTAGAAGTTTGATGTTTCCATGAACAAGTATTTGATGCTCCAAGAATACATATAGATACAAATAATAGACATATTTAAAGATACTGATACAAAAATTAGTCCTTAAGAAAACAACTGATGCACTCCTGAGCCCCAACACTGGACATCCATGACAGCCTGGAAGCAAAACCACGTTGGCCAGGTAGGTGAGCAAAATCATAATGATGATCATTACTTATCTAAGCTTAGAGGGTGAAGGAAATAATGCTTTAGAAAGATATCTGACTTGGAAATCTGATTTAGCCCTGCCTTGAAGCAGAGCGCCTGGCAATTTCTGAAGTCCACATTAACACACTGACTACAAGATAACTTATGTG
This sequence comes from Corapipo altera, assembly GCF_003945725.1. NCBI lineage: Eukaryota > Metazoa > Chordata > Aves > Passeriformes > Pipridae > Corapipo > Corapipo altera. The sequence continues at coordinate 6,417,975 of NW_020884907.1, forward strand.
ATTGAATATAGTCATCAAGATATCTCACACGGTTTTCTACTCGTGTCTCAAGGGCTAGAATTACAGTATACGCCATTAGCTTCATCAGAGGCATCCCTAAGGAATGCCTCTTTCCCAAACACCTCCAAAGATATTAGCTGTATTTTTGACTTCCCCAGCCCCAGTAGAATTGCCAAGCATCCAGGAATCATTCTCATATGGTGTGCCAAGATCTCCTTTCTGATATCTGTGGGTATTTGCATGCAATTTCACAGAATGTGAGTGGAGGTACACACTGAAGATGGAAAGAAGGATTATGTGTGAGTAGCCAGAACTAACTGAGATATCTGTTCTAGCCATGTGCTTGGTTCTCATCACAAAGAGAGATTTGTAGCAGTGATTGAGAGATAGAAAGGGACAACTTGACTGGTCTGGACTCTACGTGGGGGCTGTTGAACTAACCTAAGGACAGGGTAGCCTGATGACAAAAATAAACAATTAAAATTGTTAAGAAGAAAACTTGTCTGACCTTTTACAAATAATTTTTAAAAAGCTATTTCAGTGGCTATTACTTAAGTGTTTTAGAAACAGTTGTTTCTAAATAGTTAACAAAATATTTCAATCAGATATGAATGATTCCAGAGTTGCTCATTTAGCTGTTACTGCTGCTTCTCCATCTTACCATTATGGTTTCTGACATCCCATTTCCTTTATTTTGTTAAACCAAGCTGAAAAATAGAGTTCTATTCACAGGAACATGGTAAAACCACCACCTTGAGCAAGTTTTCCCAGCTCTTTCTCTGGAACACCTTTTATTAACCATGGCAAACACAGATACATGTCCTACAAAAACAGTACCTGCATTTCTGTACCTTCTGTCTAAAGGAGCTGCAAGTAACAGGCCCCTATACCTAGGGTCTCCTGTCCCAGACTGCATAGTCCAGACCTGCAATTTCAAGCAGGAAAGTGTTTTTACCAGCACAAAATAACTTCTGTTCAGGACTTGCAGTAGCACAGCCATTTTTGCAATTATGTGCTGGACTGAGCAATGCTAACAGATCATTACTTCAGTCAGTAGCTACTCCTGCACATCTGGGAGGTGCACATGGTGTGGTGAACTGAGACTAGCTGAAGAAGTTCAGGGTCCTGCGTGCAGAGGGTTTCAAGCTGGCATCTGATATGTTCCTTACCCAGCTCATGGGAATCATCTATTCCAAGCTATGCCCATTTTCCATAGTAGTTACAGACTCTGGGCTTTACACAGGGATGTGCATCCAGTTAGAAGCAATGAGGGTGACCTGACATGTCTGAGCTGCTAGGTTTCCTGTGTTGTCTTTGTGGTCATTTATATTTCTGCTGTGGTTATTTAATTACCACTTTCACAGTGAAGCAGCTGTTAGGTAGCTCAAAGACTAATATACATGGAGTCTAGACAGGCACAGTTTGAAACCAGAGTTTTCAGTTTCTCTCTAGATAACCGATGCTATCTGAGTTTCTGTTTCTAAAAACATTCAACATTTCCATAGCATTTTCACATTCTTTGCAAATGAAAGATCATCCTTAGTTGTGTTGTTGCATCCTGCTTGGCATGAGTTACTCCACAAGAAAGTGGGGAAAACTGTTGGGGATATTAACAAGTTTTGGTTATCATTTAAGCCCATTACTAAAGCATCACATTTTAATGTTCTTCAAAATTTCTTTGCAAAAGAATTCTTATCATTAGGTGCACAACTGGTGAGAGAGAAAGCTGAACTTTGATTTATTACAATGGAGTTGGCTCTGAAAAAAGAACTCCTGCTTTTTAAATAGTGATTTGACAAAAATTCTATGAACATTTTCCTTTCTCTAAGCAGAACCTAGTTTTGTTCATTATAAATATTAAGTTGTTAAGTGTTGGGTGAACTGGGTGCAAGCTGGGGACTGCTAGTTAGAAGAGGTGTGGGCTTACTAGAGCTCTTAGAGTCATGGTCTTTTCAAGTAGTGACTTCTGCTTTACTCAGGACTTTTTTTCAAAGTTCAGTTTTACTCTGGCCCAGAGAGTGACTGTTGTACAAAGACGTATGGACAGGAATGAATGTGATTTTGTATGGATGAATGGCAGAATGCTGTCCAAAAGGATGCCCCTAAAATGGAATATCTACTCACCTGCTTCTGGAATCAACTAGCAACCATCAGTATCTGTCATCAGGGTTGCTTACATTTGTAAGAGCAGAGTCTTGCTAGGAACAGAAGTAGGAGCAGCTGTTTGCTGTTGTGTTAACATTAATGATATCAATCTGGACATCAAGGATTAAACAGTAGAAACAGCTGCAGGCTCCATCAAAATTTCACCTGCTCCTGAGCATGGTCTGAGTCAGATATTGGAAAAAAGTGAACAAACAAGTGATTAGGTAATTTCCCCCGATTTCATTTAATTTTCAAGCCTCAGACCAGAGTGCGGAAGTGAAAGCCACAGGGTTCTTGATTTGTCTGTCTTGCTTGTCTACAAGCCTTCTGCTTGCTGTCTGTGCCAAAAAGCCCTGTGGTAGAAAAAAACTGCTCTCAAATGGTTTTATCTTGAGAGCACTTGGAGATGTCATGGAAGCATTGGCACCGTGTCTTGGAGACACAGCTGTTGTGCCCTTTGCCTAAGGACAAAAAGTTCAGTCCTTCACCAGTGAGTCATAGTTGGGTGGATCAGCTGAAATACAGGCGACAGGTTCATTCTGTGTACTTGTCATCGTGAGCCATGGTTGTGTTGCATCATGTATTCCAAACCCATGGTGTCAGTGTAAGGGTGTGACAGTTAATTTTGCAAGTAGGAAGCAAGTGTCTACAAATCCTACAAATTATTCCATCCTCTGAAAGGGACTATTACAAGATTACATCTTCTTATCAATTTCTTTGTGACTCATTCTGGGGTTTATTACAGTTAAAGCTTCTTTTCAAGCATGTAATTGTGGTAAGTTTGGACATGGAAAAACTATATTCTGTTTCTGTGTATCACGACTGTAAGGACCTGGGCACCTGCAGAAACCAGTAGGCATTTTGTCTTCAGCTGAGTTCATCACAGTTTAATGAGAAACATTTTATGCATCCCCTCCTAGTAACCTAGCCTTTCCCCTTTCATTCTTTTTCTCTCTCAACCAAATAGAAATATTACTCAGGTAACAAATGTTTTGTGTGTGTGTATGTGAAAGAGAGGGTGCAAACATTAGATATGGTTAAATGGGCATTGTTCCTTGACAGTCTAAAGACATTTCTTTGCTTACATGTATATTTGTGTGCTCAATACAAAGGCTGTACTTTGCATTTCATTGGGGTGTGACATACTGTTTCTCAATGCCATGAGAGAGCAGGCGGCTCACCCAAGAGGATTGTGTCACATGAACAGGTGTGGCTTTGAAAGAAACTCTAGACTATTTCCAGCAGGAACTTAGTCACCACTGAGTCTTTTCACAGTTACTTGCTTGTGAGAGTGGAGCTGATAAACAAAATCTCATTGGGTGATTAATAAAGCTATGCATGGCATGAAATAATCAGTTTTCCCAAAAGGCTAAAAGAAAAACTCCTCTGGCTGGTTCAGACATTCACATGGCAACTTACTCTTTGGTTAGAGAGCTGAGTGGCTGAAGAGGTTGAGTTGGTTTGACCACAGTCCTTCTCTCCATCCTGAAGGAATAAGGATCAGGTGCCAGAACCTAAATGAGGAGCAGGAATATCACAGAGGGTTTAAATGCAACCTCTTTGAGAATCTTTAGGGAGACCTATTAGTAAGGGGTAAGAGCACAGGCCACCAGAGTAGGCAGGGTTTAGCAGAGTCTACACTCTAAGATAGTGGAAGGCTGTAGCTGTGTTAGCATCAAGGCTCCAGCAAGAGTACTCCCAGCTATTCTTCTGTATCTGTTGCCTACAGGTATTCTAGCTTGCATGGAGACAGCTAAATATCAAGGTAGTGTGAAAAAGGTGTGACAGACAAAGCCAATTGGTTAAGAAATATGTGAATACTTATGCAGTATTTATCTAATTCTGGGAAAAGCAAAATAAATTACTCCTATGTTTTACCATATCTATTAATATCCTCTAATTAAAAGGATGGATATCAGCACAGTTAAATAGGTCCTGGGCTAAGGGGTGGATAGGATGCTATTATATGTTCATGCGTGCTGTTATGCTGTTATATTTATATGTAGTCCATGATGAAGTGTTGCTAAAGCAAAAGAGTGAGCAACTGTTGTAATTAGTGTCCCAAAGGTGACTCCGCACTGACACAATGCGCTGTCAGTTCATCACAGAATGGGTAAGGTGGAAGGGACCACAGTGGCCCAACCTCTCTGCTCAAGCATCCAGACTTGAATGTCTCCAGTGAGAGAGTCCACAACTTCTCTGAGCAATCTGTTCCAGTGCACAGTCAACTGCACAGTAAAGTTCTTCCTCATATTCAGGTGGAACTTCCTATGAATCAGTTTCTGCCACTTGCCTCTCATTCTGTTGCTTGGCTCCATCAAGTAGAGCCTGGTTCCATCCTCTGGACACCCTCCCCTCAGGCACTTAGAGACATTGATGAGGTCCGGTCTCAACCATCTCTTCTCAAGGCTGAACAGGCCCAGCTCCCTCAGCACTTCTTCATAAGAGAGACGCTCCAGTCCCACTTGCCCTCTCTAGACTGGCTCCAGGAGCTCCATGTCTCTCTTGTACTGAGGAGCCCAGAACTGGACACAGCACTGCAGGTGAGGTCTCACCTGGGCTGAGTAGAGAGGGAGCATCACTTCCTTCAACCTGCTGGCAATGCTCTTCCTAATGCACCCCAGAATACCACTTCTGGTATCCTGGTATTGAACCCTGACTGCAATGGAGCTATATTCACCTATACCAGCCTGAAGTCTGGCCCAACATTAAAACAAACAAACAAAAAAACCAAAACCAAAGCCAAAACCAAACAAAAAACAAAAACCAAAACCAAACCCACAAACAAACAAAAAAACCCCAGCAACTTCTTGATTTTAAAGTTCCTGCTGCATGTCCAAGATACTACTGAAATTTTCATTATTTATCCTGGAAACTTTTTGATGTTTTAAAGAAACCTCAGTGTACCTTCTTTTGCAAAGACTCTAGTAGAACAAAACCGTATTCTGCTCTCATGAATCTCACTGTGGTATCTGAAATACACAATGTTTCACATCGGATCATGCTGAATTAATTTACGTTTGTCTTTTCCCACTTTACCTATATTTGTGAAATTGAACCTTTGCTCAACAGATTGTTTCCCTAAATCCAGAGAATACCAACAGTCTTTCTTATATACACTGTTCCTAATTTTTATCCACATTTCTGAGGGCAAGGAAAATCATTCTTAAGACTACAATTTCCAACTAACACAGTTTTGAAATGTGTAATACAATAAAATCATGTCATAATTCACGTAGCTAGTTACATGCAAAATCTTTTTTTATTACTTCTTTTGTTATAATTACATTTCACTTCTACTCTAAGTATGTTGCATACTCTATGGTACTACAAAGAAACCAGACTGTTTTTCAAGGAGACTCTAGTCATAGTCAAAGACAATAAATAAAGGTGGGGAATTAAATAAGGGAAAATAAGGTTACAATTAAAACATTTAGTTATAATACCAGGGAGTATAGGGATGCCATCAGAAATCCATTTCTGGCCCTCTACAGCAATATAAAAAATATAAAATACTAGACAATAAAACTCATATTTAGGTACAGTAGCTGAATCAGTTTTGCTATGATAATTCTGGTAAATAAGAATGCATGTAGTTGCCAATACGAATTATTCAAAATTGCAAAATTATTTTCATATTAATGGTACAAAATTGCTTTCTAACACCATTAAATTAGGACTTAATTTTAAATTATGCACTTCTTGAGAAAGCAATCTCTGTGACCATTTTCACTGGACACATTACTAGATTCTTCTGTTTCTTCCAAACTTAAAAGTAAATGCAGTTTCAGTGGATGCACTGGTTGAAATGATTCTCAGCAGATTTACAGAGCTTTGTAAACAGCAAAAAAAAAATCAGTTTCAGGACACAGGGAATACTAAATATTTGTTACAACAATCTTAACTGCTTACTGATTCTGAAGGTTATTGAAGTGTTCTGCAAAATGTTTTCATTAAAAGAAAATCTCTTTGTTATACTTTCTAAGAAAGCTGGTAACATTAGAGTCCTTCCTGTCTGCTGGCTCCAATGTACTCAGGCTCCTTTTTAAGAGATAAACATGCAGAGTAATTTTCTTCTGTTACATTGTTTCTTTGTTTAATATCTAAATGCCACAGCTATTTTCTGACATACATATCTTAAACTCTTTCCTCCTTTAATTCCAAAGCTTGCTACACTTCTCTTATTTTTCTAACCCACCCATTTTATTGAATGGGAATCTGTCTAACAGCCAGCTTTCCAATTTTTGTGAAGCACCACCAGGTCTATCTGTTGTTCAGAGATTCAGAGATATTCTGTATCCTCTTTGAAACTGCAAAGGAAACAACACATTAAAAAGGTTTCCACTCAAGAACTGGACTCGTATTCAGTGACAAAGAGGCACCAGGACACTATCTCCAAAGTAGAGGTAACGTGAGAGGTGACATTGATATCACAAATGCCACACATATCTACATACACTACAGTGCCATATACAGATTACTGTCTATGGATTCAACTTTTGGCTTCCATATGCTTAATATCTGGGGTGTCCCTGAGCAGAGTAAATGCCCCCCAAACGCTTTGTTTCTTTTCCTGTGCTGTATTAGCTGTGCACTTTTCCTTTCCTTTCTCTTTTTCATGAACCTCAATTCTTTCATATGTGGGTATAAGAGGAAAGTCTGACTTCGAAGGGCCTTCCTAGACCCTGCACCCCAGCTGTGCTGCTCCACATCTGTCCCTGTAGTGGACACCATGCTCTGAATCTGCTCCTCTTTCTCTCCCCTCCAAAAATCACTCCCATCCCACAGCTGAAGGAGATCTATTCCTGGGGAAGTGGGTTGAAGTGAGCTTGAAGTAAGAGGAAAGGAGATGCCTGCTTTAAAACATGAGAGTGAGTACTCCAAAAGTCAACAAGAGACTTGGCATAATTTGTTTGATACAGTGATACCAGAAGGAGGAGCTGGGTTTTCAAAGAGCTAACTTGACCTTCAGAGCCTGGAGAACCTCAAGACCTACCTCTCCTCGGTGATCCTGCTGTCCAAGGACCTCTCTTGTTGCCAGTACTCACTGCATTTACTGACACAGAATATAGACTCTTGTGCTCTCGCTACTCACTATAGCTTGGTGCTAAAATTTCCAGCAGTTGAGTTGCTTTGTGTTGTGTTCCTGTTCAATAGTCAAGAGCCTGCAATGCCTAAACTTTGTTCTATAACCCAGTAATTTCTCCATTTCAGTCCAACTTCATCTCTCTTACTTCCTATTTGAGATCACTTTGCAGGTCCTTGATTTCTAAAGAGAGTTAGCCAAGGGATTCCAGCCTTAGAGATACAAATGACAGTAAAATGAAGTATGTGATAAGTCATACTTAAAATATGGGTTTGAGATTGTCTGCCATAGATACAGGCCAGGCAAAAAGAAGTTTATGGTAGCTATAAACTCTCCTGAAGGACTAGATGAAGTCCAGAAAGCCTCCTGTGATGTTTCTACATGCTACAGGTCTGCCTAGAACCTGCTTAGCACTTGTAGGTGGTTCCAGCTTCCTCATTATCCCAGCCTTAATCTGGTGCAAGGCAGGGTTTCTGAAAAGGTTTGTGGCTCAGAGATCTGTAGCACTTGTCTTGGCACGAACCCAGTCTACATGTGAGTGCAGTAACTGAATGAGCTTTATTAAGAACTAACGGCAGTTTATATAGACAGTTCAGTGACATGTGACTCTCTCAACTGTTCACATTGGAGCGCTGTGCAATAGAGTCCTGAAGGACTACGAGTCCCAGAATAGTTTGCGGCACTCTTCCTGTAATATGAACCCTACAGAAATCTGTCTTTTGAAGTGCTTGCAAGAGGATTGATACGGGAGTTTTGTTATCACTCTTGCCTTAAATCCACTGTAAAGGAGCAAAGATCTCATCCCACACAGCTGAGAACAGAAGTGAGATCCCATACCAAAAAAGAGGATTAAATTAGAATGTGGTAAAGCAAAACAAAAAGCGGACGTCACTATTAAAACAAACAGACAAAATTTTGTTCAGCTCAGGTTGGCTACAGGAAAAGTGGATCAAGTCAGAGAGGTGCGGGCCTTCATAAACCTTCACAGACATCAGGATATGTAAGAATGTTGTTTAAAAATATAGGTGGTAAGATGTTTGGAAATACAGCCATGTGCTGTGTGGGTTTGGGCCACAATGTCCTTTGTACAAAGCCCATGTGTGTGTCTCGCTTGCAATAAGCACTGTGTGTACAGCTCACCAAACAGAGACACTCGGATCACTGTTTTGCAAGTTGGATTTCTTACTGAAATGAATGAGTGGCCTGCTGGCACAGCAATGTGCAGGAATGTTTGGCTCACAGAATTACATATTTCTGCTGATATGTAATGAAGTGCAGCACTAGGAGTCATTACTGGCTAAGGGCTTTACCTAGAATATCTGCTGCATACACTTGTATATCTCTAATGGCTGTGATTATGATGCACACAGTGCCAACCATGCCATCAGCAATACACAAGGCAGAAAACAAATCTCCTCTTCCTCTCCCAAGGTTCAATATATTTTTCCAACTTTTTCTTTCAACTTATATCCATTTGTGTGGATTTTAAAATTTTTATTCTGTCTTTTTTAAGTGTATCAGATCTAGAAAAACCTCATTTTTGCACAACAGGACTGAAATGCTGTACTAATTTGCAGATAGTTCAGAAGGGAGCAGGATTTTTTTTAAATTCATCCTATCAGGGCAGTGGTTTTCTGTCACCAAGATCACACTTGCTGTCAACCCCACAGAAACTTTTCCCCAGCACAAACATTAACCCAAGTCCCAAGTGTGTGTCTAGAGTCATACCTTTAAAGATCTCTAAGAAACTTTTCAAATTTATTCCCACACTTGTTTTTTCACTGTGTGTTAAGCCCCCCAAGATGGCCAGTGGTATTTTAGTGCTAATTCTATTTTACTATAACATTATTTTAGTGCCTTCCTCTTCCATATATGAAGTAGATTTCTGACAAACCTTCTTAAAAGTACGATGATAATATTTATGCAACAGATTTTGCAATATTAGTTCTTAGAAAAAAAGCTCATTGCTATCGCTGTCAGATCATATGAATTGAAATAGTGTGAATTTTGATAGTGATTAAGCAAAACCTGACCACATTGATCTGAAGTTTACAGTCATTGAGACCATGGACTTTAATTCCAATCAGATCTTTAATTCCTTGGATCTAGCAGATGGGAGAAGGAGCATAAGAAATGCTATTCACAAGCAGTTTAACTAAGTGCTTGGGAAAAGTTAAATATTTGCTGATGGACGTGAGCAAAACTTCGACACAAGATGTCATGACTAAGATTTTAATTTCTCCCTACTATTCTACATCTATTTTGCTTTATTAGATTTTGATTATAGGCAGAGGTCCAGGCTTCCTAGAGTTCCTCAGCTTGACGAACAGACAGACATTTTAGAAAATGAAAACCTTTCTGTATGGATGCAAAAAGTCATCTCAAGAATAATATATGATACCATTCACACCATGGTATCATAACACTGTCAGTGCTGTAATCATTTACACAACAATGCAGGTATTAGAGAATTTGACTGTAAGAAGGTAATGTGTTCTATGCTCTTTTATATTCCTCAGTGCCTTATGATACTTTACTGTCTCCATGTCAGTTTGATGAGCCCAGGTGACAATCAAATCTTTCTATCAAGTTCTTGTTTGTACAAGGGTGTATGAACATGCAGAGACTTGCTTCACTAATTGCACAGGTAGAGCAACCATGTCCCATTTCCTGTTACCAAGTGTATTGCTATCTATAGAGCTCAGCAGTTTATAAATATTGCTACAGCTTCTTATCAGAACTACATCAACCACAGTATTTCGTAACTGTTCCATATGAAAGTGTTCCCAGGTACCAGGGTGTGTTCAAGAAGGCCTGGGAAGAATACTGCCCAAGCCTATGTTAAGCAAGAGCAAACAAACAACTAGCCTTCTCTTCCTTCCCTCGTATAACAACCCCTTCTCTTGTGTACATTCCCATAGTGATCCTGACAAGCCATGAGCAGACATTGCTGCAGCATTGGCCAGCACTGGAAATTCTGCCAGAAGTGTCTTAGCATTGTTTTCACGTACCTAATCTTTTTTTGTCCTGAAGTGACTACTATTCTGGGTGAGGAAATAGTAGGAAGCACACCTGAGGAAGCAAATTTTAACTGTAACCTTTTCCTCCCTCTGCTCTTCTTTTCTTGAATGTTACTATTAACCGTTGCTATTAAAATCCTTTTATGAATGTTTAAAAAACATCATTTTTCAGCCTGCAAGCTGATTATGAACAATAATTTATTCTCACAACCATTCAGGGAGTCAAGAAGATACAAGTATCTCCATTTTACTGAAAGGGTAATTGAGAAGTGAAGTGCAATGGACTGCTAGCAACATGACAATTAAGGTCTTATTTTTGTTTATAGTTTTTTGAACAATTGGGAAAGTCACATTCAGAGAAATGAATCTCAGAAGAATTAATCTACTTCACAGAGCTGTAAATGAGATCATTGACCCCAGACTAAACTACTTTTTTTCATTTTAGCCAATGAGATCAGCACTTAGTTAAATTTCACTTAACAGTCCAGTTGTTGCCCTCCAGAGCCTATACCATCATCCTTCTCCATGACAGCAGCACTCAACAACAACCTTCAGCATAAAGTTTAACATTAGTTTGAAAGCAAGTCCATAGTATAAGTGCAAAATCTTCTGTCAGTAATCTTCAGTGAACACCTGTCTTTTATCATTCCTTTTACCCTGGCAATGGACTTCCTAAGCTACCTGACAATGAGCAGCTGGAGCACAGTGATTTGGTTTTGAGTTAATAATAGCAACTTCACTCTTCTCACAGACCTAAGTATCCAACATATGAAGAAACCCCAGAAGCCTTGAGCTTCTGCACTCCTATTTCATACTCGCATCTTATCAGCAATAGAGTAGGATAGGACAGCGATGTCTTGCCTTACAGTTTTGTGGCAAAACCACACTAACATGCCAACCCAAGATCAACGAACACTAGTGTGCAATGGACATCACTCCATGTGCTAGCAAAAGTATCAAACTGCATTTGCCAACTATACTCCTTTTTGAAGTTCATTGAGACGCTGCTTCGAAGAAGACACTAGAGGGGATATTTTTTAAGCCTGCCAAACTTGAGAACTTCCAGGATGACAGAAATAATTCCCCAAAACTTTGCAACTAGTTTCTGCTAGAAAACTAGTTACCTTAGTAAATAGTTTAGCATGATTTCCTTTAATCCTGATAGTATTTATCCAGGAATATTGCAAGAACAAATTCAGCAGTAAGAACAGTGCTCTCCAATTTTCATACATATAATTCATAAAATTCCATGATACAACTGTGTGGTCTTAATAAATAAACTGTAGAAAACTAGCAAGTTATATTTCAGAAAAAGTAATTTTCCCATTTTTTTATTTTAATAGAAAAAATCATTACATGAAGCTGTTTGTTCATTTATCTACATATTTTTTGTTAATGGAATACATATCAAGTGACATTTATCCTATTGCCAAGTCATGATAAGTTGGTTATGGTACTTCAGAGGCAACATTCCCTTCTTGGGTAACAATTTTAGATGGACTGAAAGCCTTGGCAGGAAACAAAACCTCAGGAAGCTTTGCCCCAACTTTTATTTCTTCTGGGAAAAAAATGTACTCCTAGTGTGCTAATAAAGGAGCAGGAGCTAGTGTAATATACATGGGTGTCATCCCTGGCATTCAAGAGCCCAAGACATACAGTATATTGCAGGGGAAAACCTGGAGTGTACCAGGCACGGTTTCTTCATGCTCAGGCCAAAGTTAAGGATGCATTGCTGCTTCTAAGTTGCACATGCAATGTCTGTATTGACTGCAATTTACCCAGTCAAGTAAATTTTGCCCTCAATACGGCAGTTTCAGTAGTGCCTGGAGCTGTAAGCGTGCTGTGTACTTTCAGCTGAATTTTGCCCCGTATGGACTGATGGGAACAATATGCTGAAAATATACAACTTATTTCTCATGGTGTACAGATTTAATTTTAAAAGACTAGAATTTCTTCCATCCTGTCTCCTACTGAAACTTCCTTTATTCTGTCTCATCTAGGCCACATGAACAGCTTGCAGCTGCTCTTTTAAACCGGCTTAGCTGAACTTTATGAATCTTTTGTTTCTCAATTACCAGCAACAGAGTCAGAGATTCCCCTGGAAACACTGGGGAAAACAATGCAAAGCTTATTGAAGAGCTGCCTGAGCCCCAGCTTTAAGTGGAGCTTCCCACTTGTATCCTGATTGTTCAAGGGTCTTTGGGTGAAGTGACCATGCTAAACTGTAACAGAACAAGTAAATGACAGCAGACTGACTTTGGGGATATGAATTATAAACAGACCTATACGTATTTGTCTAGTATCATGGAACCACTTAAGGAAGGTTGTTATAATGTATCTTTTTCACTGTTATCCTATGTGTCATAGAATCACAGAATGGCTTGTGTTGAAAGGGACCTTAAAGATCAGACTTAGGCAGGATCTATGCCAACTCTAAGTCTTGAGCTTACTGACGTGTCTATATGCTATAGGATCCTTCAGTTCTGTCTCCTTCTCTGAATAACAGTTTACCTATTTTCCTGTTTATTTTATCTGCACCAACATTGGCTCATATCAAATGGGGGCTGGCTCAGTGCTGACTCTTGTCAATGTGACTTCATGGATAGTGGATTTCCACTTCACATGACATACAAGTAAACCTGGGGCATGATACCTCTGGCAGAGGAGTACTTGGAGACTGTGGCCACAGGATGGGTGGTATCTTGATCATCCATGGCTTATGACAGGCTTATGTCATGGACTACTTGAGGGTTCAAGTGTCATCACTGTCAAAGTGGCATCAGCTGACCATGCAGTACATGATGTCCTTAATCCTTGACCCTCAAGCAAGTTCTGTAGTATTCCAGTTTTACCTACAGATCAATTCAGGATAAGAATGGTTGTCTTCATTCATAGCTAAAACTAAAAACATCTAAAAATGTGTAAAATTCTGAAAAGTACATGACTTGAGTTTTATCAAGTGCTAAGAAGGAGGATTCCACAGCTCTTCATTAACTAAAGACAAAAACACTCTAAAAACCTCAGCTGCTGGCACACAGACATCACTTACTGTTCTTCTTAGTTACTATTTACATTGTGGGTAACACACAGAAACTCCAGGCATGGATAGGGATGTGACAATGATTGATGTTGAACTGGCAAAGGATGAAAAGATAGCCTTTGCTCTAAAGGGCTTAATGTTTATAGTGCCATATTCCACACAGCAAGAAGTGACAAAGATAATAAATCAAACTTGGGAAGCAACTTCTTGCTGTCTGGGCAGCTGGGCCCTAGTGGTGCCAGGGGGCATGTATCTGCTCCTGGTGCATACAGAAGAGCTGTGCTCAGCTCATGCTTTTCTCTGTGTGGGCTCCACTGCAAAAGCAGGTGTTCCACAGTCAATAAACTGGGTATGTAAATGTTAAAGGAAGCAGATTTGGGGTAAAAATATTTCATTTTCATGGAGTTTCTCTCTTCCTCAAGGAAAATCTATGCCTGCAGATACCTCTAAAGAATGCACTGGATCTGTGTATCCTGCCACAGTGCCTGCAACAGGGCTCCACTGGCTGCAGACCAGAGATGAGGTTGCTGGCTGGTGGGACTCCTGCAGCTGTTCTGGAGGCAAATATGTTCCCACAAGATGTCTTGTGTTTATGCCAGAGCACATGCCATATTATGTCATTTGTGTGGACAGCTTATTGGTCTTTCCCCACAGCTAGCAGTGACACCAAGGCCCTGATGATCTGAGGGTTGATAGCAGCAGAGCAGGGATATATTCTCACTTCTTTGAGACAATCAAAATAGTAAGTACTTCAAGAAGAGATTCACAAACAGAAGAAAGTTGTTCCAAATACATATTCTTAATCAGATGTCTACACTGGCTCTAAATAGATGCTGGAATCCACTTACTTGGTGAACATGAGGTGGAAAGTTCATCACAGCCAGGAGCCCCTTGAAAGCTATTGTCTCTGAGTACTACATTATTTCCAACCCAACGGATTAAAGAAGGGAAAGATCTGGTCTAAACTCTTCTTAGTTTGACCCTTTATTTCAGATAATTTACTTTTTAATCACCTTCACCAGCAAATAAACTTACTTCTGATTGAAGAAAAAGCTTAGGCTGTAATGTAACCACTGGACTACAGAACAAACATCACCCATTTCAAGAGTCAGGGAGGGGCTTTAACCCCCCAGGAGTTCTGTATTGTGAGGTACTGCATTCACATACTGAGTCCCATCTCTGAAGAGCTGAACATTTAGCTGTAGAGGACAAGATGAAAAGAAGAATAACTGTATTTTAAACACATGGTTTTATAGATAGTCAACTTAAACACAGTGTAAAGAACATACTTTTAACTAATACCTAGATCCATTTTGCCTATATCTGATAAGGCACAAGCTAAACATCAAAGTGAGCCAGTAGTTTTCTGTGGTAAACAGAGAGAGAGAGGGCCATATCTGCAGAAGAGCATACAACTCAGCTTAAATACATGTGAATAATTGCTCTCTTCAGGAGTAATTAACACAATTAGTTTTAATTAGACATTACTGCATTGATAGCTGGGTGGGATGAATCATTCCCTAAGACTTACCCAAGGTGACATAGGAAGTTAATGCTGGAGTACAACCCAGAGTCATCTGTCTTCTTGCATGCCCTGTCCTTCACAACTCTATGTGCTGTATTTTGCTTCCTTTCTGACCCAGCAGAAAGTTTGAGTAGTTGATGTGACCTAAGAAGTAAATGGGAATTAATACAAAATGTTAGTAATGTTGGGTCATTTCTGTTTCTGTCTGCTGTACATAAAGATAATTCTTTTCACAATAATTCAACAATAATATGTCTGGAAAAATTCTATGGAGTTTCCTTTTAATCTGAATCCCAGCAAGTTTCACTAAAGCTCTATTTGCTGCTGCATTTACAGTTTTAAAATGTATTGTTGTAAGGTAAAACATACGCAGGTGTTCTTCCCAAGAATGCCAAGGTAGTGGAAGGATTAAAAAAAATGGTTTTTTCAGATGTAAGGACCACGTCTTAATGATGCAATACATACTGGGTCCCTAGGGGAAAAAGGCAACGCCCTGCCTTCTCCAAGGCTTTTTGTATCTTCTCTCTCTCCTCCTCCATCCTTTCCGGCTTGAGGAGGCCTTGTACATATCTGCAAATATGTTATCTCTCTGCATACCAGGGAGAGAGATAGCTTGCTCACAGCTTCTCCCTGCAACTTTCTATGAAATGGAAAAGGAAGGAAAAAAACCCAAACATATAACCTGTTTGAGAAGGCCTTTTATTATCCTCTTAAATGAAATCAAGTTCTAGCTTTCTGTCACAAATGCTTCCTAAATTGTACCTATCCCTACAATTGCTATTCAAACAGGGGACAAAGCTGCACTTAAAAGCAGAGAACTCCCTTTTTAATTTAGAGATCAAGAGAAATTATCTTTTCTCTTTTCTGTTTTCATTGCTGTGTGCTTACAAAAATGCTCTGTCTAATATTTTTTATTTGATTCCCCTGTGCCCTCTGACAGTAAGAGATCATCTGCAGTTGTCGGAGATCAGCTAGGTCAACATCAGGCTGGCAATTGATTTAGCAGATAGCCATCATTGTGTAATTCCTTTCCTATTCTCAGGAATGCAGCTGTTGTGGGTGTCAGGGGCTTGGGAATGACATTCTGGTCACCCATGTTAACCTCAGGTAATGATCTGAAAGTTCAGACAGAGAAGATTAGGAGTTGTTGTTCGCTGTCTGAGATCCTCTGACCCTGCATTACACAAAGATTGATGATAAGGTGGCCCTACTGTCCTTGCTGGCCTTCAAAACATTCAGCTGATGGTCATCAGCAGTCTTTCACAAGCCTGTTTCTTGAGGCTGTAAGCCTCACATGGGACAAACTAATGGATTCTGGTCTAGATTGAGATTTTCCACATTAAACACTCTAAAAGCTTAATTCATATAATTCACTTTCCAAGATAAGAGATGGTAATGCAAACTACATTATACTGGTGTCTGCAAGGAGTACAGACACTCATTTTTTAATACTGGGCATGCAGGGGTACTGGACAGAGCCTGTGATTCTGCAGACACAAGTATATGAAACATCTGCAATTCTGACAGCAGATTGTCCATCTTACTCAAGTTCCATAGCTGATCACAGAGTTTCTCACTTGTCTTCTTTGAATATAATGTTGAATGAGACTTAACAGTTTGAATAGATCTGTCTCTTTTCAAACCCCAGCTAATTCATGATTTATGTGTATACAGGAGACAGCACAAAACTCAGAATGCAAAAAGCCCATACTTGATGCAATTTCCAAGCTGCAATTTTCCCAAATGCACTCTGCTGCAGATTATCTATCTTTTGGGTTTAAAGATGAAGACATGCAGTTAAATACATCTGTGTATATATTGCCCCATTTTACCAATAAAGTCATGAGTCACACCACCAAAATTACAATTTGGTTCAAAAATTATGAAGTCTGCTTTTTTCCTTAGTAAAAAAAAATGTGTGTCTCATTACATTCAGAGCTTTTAATTGCCTCAGTTTGAAAGTTTGGCCATACATCAATGTAGCTTCTCTTTGTTTTGTAAAATACTGTATTTGTGAAAAAAAAAATCAGGAAAAAATAGCATCATGCTAAGAGGGAGAATGTTGCATAAAAGTAGTGCAAAATGCGGGAAGAAATCACAGTTCACTCCTGTCATTGATCATTTTTTTTCTTTGCATTGTGCTTGGTGCACAAAATCTGCTTAGTGATCTTAAAGTTAGGATCCAGTTTTACCCTCTGTGTCATTTTTATGAAAATGCTATGTGCCAGTTGCATGAGAAGATACTTTTGCTGATGAAATCTAATTGTAGAGGTTTCAGTTCAAAGAAGCCCTTTAGTGTAAAGCCAGTCCTGTGGTCAACAGTGAAACTGCCTTTACGCTCAGAGCTATCTGTATATCTTAGTGAAGTCAGTGCCTTTCCTGTCTTTCCTCTTTCCACAAGAAACCAGTCAATTAGAGTAAAAGACAAGTGCACAAAACAGCCTTATTCCCATTCTTGTCTTATTTATGGCACATCTTCTCAATCACTATGTGCATAGTAAAGGACTAAAAACATTTCAGCTAACATATACAGCAAAGATTGACAGGGAAAGCTTGGCAGCCTTAGAATGGGATTTCCTATAATATCTCACTAGATCAAATATATATCTTGTATTGAAATCAAAGAAGGTTTGATAATTGTGCGTGTGAGTACCTTTATATCTTATTATTATGTAAATACATTTAGAAATCCAAACTGTACATAAGCTTAGCTGTTATTTGTTCTTATATGAAACAGTAGTCGCTACAGTGTTAATTTAAAATTAACATGCAGGAATTTAAAAAATAAAGATACAAAGTAACAGAAAGCCAGTTTGAGTTGTAACAGCAAATCCAAAGATTGAAGAAGCAGAAAAGTTTCTTCTCAAAGGTCCTATTAACTGTATAGTCTGAGTGGAAGGAACCATGCCTTCTGTTTTTCACACAGGCTGGAGGGCAAGAACATCAACAAAAGAACAGTGGTAGCATGGTATTTGAGATGAATCATTTGTTAACAACAACAATAACAAAAATCAGGCCATTTCATTCTATGCATCTCATAAAAGTGTTGGTACTATTTCATACTAGCTGAGAACCTTCTTCAGTAGGCTGTTTTAAGTAGAGTTAGTTCATTGAGTTAGCCCTTTATTGAAGCAATAGTAGATGTGAATCGTATCTTTTAGCCTGTGGAAAGTAGTCCTATACTCAGGGAAAATTTATCATTCTAAAGTGAGGAGGCAAAGTTGGTTCAAAAAGGAGTTCAACAAAGCAAACTGACAGGTCCTGCCCTTGGGTCATAACAATCCCAGGCCGTGCTACATGGTGGGGGAAGAGTATCTGGAAAGCTGCCCAGAGGAAAAGGACGTGGGAGTGCTGTTTGACAGTGGCTGAACATGAGCCAGCAGTGGGACCAGGTGGCCAAGAAGGCCAATGGCATCCTGGCCTGGATCAGCAATGGTGTGATCAGCAGGACCAAGACAGTGATTGTCCCTCTGTACTCAGCACTGGTGAGGCTACGCTTCATATCCTGTGTTCAGTTTTCGGTTCCTCACAATAAGAAAGACATTGAGGTGCTGGAGCGTGTCCAGAGAAGAGCAAGGGAGTTGGTGAAGGGTCTGGAGCACAAGTCTTATGAGGAGTGGCTGAGGGAGCTTTGGGTGTTTAGTCTGGAGAGGAGGAGGCTCAGGGGAGACATTATCACTCTTTAGAACAACCTGAAAGTACAGTATAATCAGGGAGTTGGTCTCTTCTCCCAGGAAACTAACAATAGTACAAGAGGAAATGGCCTCAAGCTGTGCCAGGGGAGGTTTAGATTGGATGTTAGAAAAAATTTCTTCACCAAAAGGGTTGTCAAGCACTGGAATAGACTGCCCAGAGAAGTGGCGGAGTCACTATCCCTGGAAATGTTCAAAAGAGCATGTAGATGTGGTGCTCAGTGACATTACCTGGTCTACTCGAATTTGTCAACAATTATATATTAACACTACCTATCTGCGAGGGATTCGTGAATGAAAAATTGTTCTTTTTCTAAAGACTTACAGAGGGAAAAGGTTGCAAAACCAGAAAATAAATGTATGTATTTTGTGGGGCAAGGTAGTTTCAAACCATTTGGTTGAGAAGGCTCAGGTGCAGCACATAAGATTATGAGAGAAAGATACTAATAGGGCTTTGCTTCTTAGTTTGTTTTAAATTATTTAGTTTGTGCTTTTGGAATGCAGCATTTGAGGGGGGAAAAAAAAAAAGAAAGCAGGTCTAATGAGATGTAGCATAAGCTGAAGTGATACCTAGATTGAGAACAATGGACCACACCTGAATGTGTCCCCAAGCATTTTTCAGCCAACTATTTACCTTTTGCAAAAATGTTCTTTTTTGGGTAAGACATTATTTTTTAACAGGTACTATGATACTCTGTTCAAAACTTTAAAGATTACTGAAGCATGAAAGTTCCGTTAAAAAATCAATTTCAAGCTAATTTAAACAATATGACAAAATCTTCCTGAATTCTGAGTGTGTCCAAGACTGTGGAACCCACAGCCTCTCTTGGCACCCAGGCCAGTGTTGGACCACAATCATAGCGAAAATTTTTTCATCTTATATTCAACTGAAAATTCCATTTCTGTGACTAGTGAATAATACCTGTCTCTTATCTCTCCACTGTGCATCTCTGGGCCTTAGCTTTCTACTCTGCAGTAGAGCAAGCCTGCATTCCTTAGGCTTTCTATGTATGTCATGTGCTCCAGCTCCTTCAACCATCTCAGTTTCCCTGCACTGGATTCGCTCCAATTTATTGGTATATCTGTTGAGTTATTTGAAAATGGACACCAGTATTCCAGCTAGAGTCCCATGAGTATGATTTCAAGTAATTATAGGGAAATAATCATGGCACTTAGTCTGGGATCACACTCCTGATAGCTGTGTCCTGAAGGGCAAAGATGAACACAGACTGACTTTACCAGTCTCCATTGGCACACTGATTGGAGTCCTGCAAGAAGTTTCTATCACGGGATTGTCTGGATTTTTACTGGAGAAGTAGATGCTTGCAAAACAGGTTGTTAACTGAGAGGCAAGAATGATGTGTCTTTACAGTCCAGGAAATGGGCTAGATGGGCCGTTCTGCTATAGAGGACACATTACAGAGCATTCACTGAGTACTGGAAGTGCAAAGTATTTCTTCATAACAGGAACAGTCTATCTGGAAATAGCTCTGAAGCTCAGTTTCCATTCATCACCTTGAAAAACTGCAGTGTGCATGTTATATCTTCATTGCAGCAAGACCAGAGTTTAGCAGGATATGACAGCTGCCTTTGGCTTTTGTTAGTCAACTAAAAAAGTTTTTTCTTGCTCTTTAATTGTAGACAGTAATGTTTTCCAAGGTGTATCCTAATCAGCTTTAGGTAAATTCATGGATTTAGGTAAAACAAAAAAAAAGATTGCAGCATAAGACTGGGAAATTTCATAATTTTATTAGACAATTGGAACTGCATCTGAGACATCTCAGCTAGCCAACCTGGAAAGGAAAGACCTCTGTCAACCAAGTAGGAACTTCATGAGAAGGCCCAAAGCAGAATTTTTCAGGTATATGTTTTTTCACTTCATCAGCCTAAGGCCTATTCTCCCCAGTGAAAGAAAGGCCTTGGTCTGATTAACACTGCCAATGTAGTTGCAAAGAACAAACAGAGCTGTTCTCTTCTCCCACTGATGTGCTACCCTGCCGCACAGGCCTTGCCAAAGGCAGACCAACAGAGAAGGGATCTTCTCCTTCTCCACACATAAGCGGAAATGATGGTTAATGTCTTTCGCATCCTGGCATGGAGAGCAGCCTATGAATGTTTGTGTACAAACTACCAAGGTACTGAACAAAGCACTGGCTGGTATCTAATCTTAAAACTAGTTGTAATAAAAGATCCTGTCAAAAGATAAACAAATGAAAAAGACTGTACAGCATGGCAAACACTGACATCATGCCCACTCAGAGCATGGCAAATGTGGAGGTTTATGCTCCTATGCTGGATTTTTTGGGGGAGAATGGTGCCTCCAAACTGAAGCAAGTAAGCAGCCTGTGGCCAGGATTTGAGGCCCCCAGGGATGCTGTTCTCCCTCAAGCTGGGCCTCCTCAGTCTTTTAAGCTAGCACTGTGTGGTGGGAAGGGAAGTACTTCTTGGGGAAAGCTGGGGATGTGGCTCACTCTGGCAGTGCTCCAGCTCTCTCTCCCATGCCTCCTCCAGGGGCAATGACAGGCTGTGTGTTCCCAGGGCTCACTGGGCAGCACACAAGGGCACAGAAAGAAGAGCTCCAGGTCTCCTGTGAGGGCGAATGAGAACAGCAGGGACTGGTAGGAAGGAGAAAAGACCATGGGCAGCAAGCTGCAATCCCTGCCCTGGCTGAAGAGTGCTCTTCTCCCTGCCCAAATGAGGGGTGACATGAGGAGAGCAGGGAGAGATTTTAGGGCACGTGGGGTATTTGTGTCCGGCATCCTCCTGCTGATCCTTTTTGTCCCTGCTCCTTCCTGGCCAGGGCAAGAGCTGAATGGGATAGTACTAGCAGGAGCGGACCTTGGAGCCCCTGCAGACCTGGGCTCTGACCTTGTGTCTGTTCCTGTATTCCAGCCCTTCAAGGCATGAGAAATTACATCAGACCCTCCAGTAGAAACCTGGCAATTCAAACTCTGAAATTCCTAATAGCTGCTCAGGTAACTCCATTGTTCTCTGTATTCTGGGTGCTAAAAGACCATCAGGGCAGGGAGCAGAAAACTTTCTCTGCAGGGCAATGGCTGGACATGCTGCCAGAGCTCTGTGCAGAGCTGATCCCAGGAGTTCTATCTACTGGGGCCACCTGAGTCTATGGAGGACGCTGGGGTGGCTTCTGTCCTCTCCAGACCCATGGGACACCTCTCCCCTGCAAGCCCTTCCTTTCACACTAGTGTGGAAATATGTTATCATACACAGGCTCGGGAGGCTTTTTTGGTCCCTGGTGTCTGCGGGGCATTGGGCAAGAGGAGAAAAAGGGTCTTCGTACTCAGGAAGAGTTGCCCGGTCATGCAGTGTGGCAGGAGAAGTTGTCACAAGCCCCTTGGCCCTTCGGTGGTTCTGCTGAAGCCTTAATTCTTCCAACAGAGCAGATGGGCAGAGCCTAGAGCTCTGGGGATCCCTGAGAAACTCATCCTTGGAGACGTCCACAAACACTATCCCAGCCATGAACTGCTATCTGTTTCCTGCATGTGTGTTGCTGACTGGGTTGTTGGCACCGAGGTGCCTTTTTTAGCTCATTGACTTCGCACCCTCACAGCAGCACTTGGTAGCTATAGGTGCAGCCTGTCACCTTGGCTGACTTCACTGGTGGTGCTTGAGGTCAGGCTCTCCTTCCACAGCCAAGTGTCCCAAGCCAGCTGCATCTGTGCCATCATAGGAGACTCTGATGGGACATGAGCCTTGAAGTGTAGCTGCTGTCCCTCTCCTCCATGCAAACACTTTAAAAAAATGTGAACGAGCTTCTAAAGTCTTTATCTAATACTTGTTAGGAAAAAAGTAAGAAATAGCAGATACTGAAGAAATGAGACGACTCATGGATGAGATTTGGTGGTGGAGGGAAGTATGCATATTGCTTTGCTCTGTTTGAGAAGATGGGTCACAGTGGGTCTGCTGGCCAGGTGAGATCCCCCTTCTCCTCTCTGTCCCTAACATTTGTCCCCTGCAGTCAGGGTGCCCTACACAGTCTCTGTGGTTGTGGGTGAGGACGTCACCAAGGAATGGTCCAGCAGACTGGAAAAGCCTGAGAGAGGGAGATGTGCCAGAGCAGCCACCTCACAAAGCACCTGCATCTCCTCCTGCAATGGTATGGAGACACCAGGCCTCTGTGAGTCAGTCCCAGGAGAGGTTTGCCCACTCAGCTTAGGGTTGATGGTGGCTTTTTCCCCCTGTCAGGGAGATGCACTGTGTCTTGAGCCACTTTTGTTCTCACTTTCTGGGGCTGCAAATTTCCTTCCTCAATGAAGGGTCCAACAGATGCCACAGCTGACACAAGAGAAATCCTGGGTGGATGTCCAATTAGGACTGTGGCAATCATGCCATATACAGGCTTGAGAGCTTTAATATATATCCACTGAAGAAGTTAACTATATATAACTTAAAAAAAAAATAATATAAGAAATCAGAAGTACTCTATTAGAATGGTGCTGTACCACCATGCTCAACAGGATTATATAGACCTAACAGACCAATCCTATAGCTTCACAGGGAGGAAGCAAACCGTGCTTTATGTCCTGGAGCTGAGGTCTACATTAGCTGATATTGATGCCAATGTCAATATCTTTTAAAGCCACCTCTCTATTCCCTTCACAACCAGAAAAAAATCAGCCTTTATATGTGAAATAACCCTACGGGCCTTGCAACACTATTGCATAGCCCTATATGGTGATCAAAAATGTCCTAATTTGAAGATTCAGTTCTTTATGAAGAAAATACATGTAACATGTTTTAGCAGTTTACACCACATTTTCAGACATGTCTAAGAACAGATGTTTTATTCAAATAGAGAAATAGTTCCAACAGAGAGTGATCAAAATCGATACATACTGAAAGCAGAAGGATCAAAAGAGGTACCAAAAGGGAAGAGGCAGTCTCTAACTATGAACCAAGAAATAAATCAGCTGAGATATACACTTTCCTAAATACCCAAAGGATGACATTTTTTCTATAAGAAAACAAGACAGTAAAGCTGGTAGAATAGTGGAAAGTTAAGAAAACAAGATGACAACTGACAGTACTGTACACTGGGAAAGCACACTGCCATCAAGCCTATCTTTGTATAGCTGCAGTATTAGAAACGTATTCAGTTTTGATGCATTATTATAATTATAGTAATTTAAACTTTGTGCCCTACAATTAAGTATCTTCTGATGTTTTCTCGTCACAAAAAAGGGGATGACTCAGTGATGCCTTTAATCCAGTGATGAAGCTTGTCTGAGAAGCTCCTGCTTCCCTGTTCCTCTTGGCCTGCTGCTTGTCACTCATGGCCCTCCCACACCCCTAGTCTCTGCCATGCAGCTGTCTGGTGGCTTAAGAAATTATCCTGGTTAAGGATCAACCTTTGTTTCCTATCTGAGAGGGCCTATTTGAGACCCAGATAATTCCAGACATAATTCTGTTCTCCCCAACTGTTTATGTGCTTACACTTTGCCCCATCGATGTAGTGTCTGAATGCTGTGTCATTTGACAAGCCTTACATATGTTCCATCTTATGTGTGGGGGGTAATTCCCAGGTTGATGTATACCCACACAGAATTGCCCATAAGGGATCAACACAATACAAACAATAAATGCTAACAAAAATAACATCAGCTCTTATTCATTTCTGCCACAAGACAAGAGGAAATGGATTCAAGTGGCCACTTTGTCAGTGTAACAAAAAACAGCTCTCAAGGTTAGGGTATGGTACACATGAACTACCATTTTTGTCTTATGCTGAAGACAGTGGTTAAATTATTCAGCCGTCCTACTTCTCTCTCCACTCTTCTGTGCTTGCTGCTTCTCTTTCAACACTATTGGTGCTTGTTTGACCAGCCTGATCCCAGAGCTAAGCTGACATAAGACCAACCCTATCAAATAAGTAAGTGAATGGTTTTACCCTTGTTTGGATTCTTAAACTGACTCACCTCACCACTTGACTCCTGCAGTGTGTCCCAGTTTTTGCGCAATGTTTACTTCTCCAAACATGACAGCAGTACCCTATCTCCCATATCAGAAAGCATCACTATTGGCCTACCTGTGTGTGAGCCAGCAAGTATTGGTTTAATTTGTCTGGGATTAGTATTTGATCTGATGGTAACATCTTTAAAAGCAGCTATGTGACACTGACTAAGCATTTTGCTTAATGACTTGGCACAGAGCTTATGAAGACAGACAGGACAGAAACTAAATTCTAGTAAGTTCAGAGAAATGTACTCAGCTATTTCTGCATCAAGCCTGTACCTCATGCTTGAACATTTGTGCACTTCTTTTCAAAGCTCCAGTCTTGGAGATGAAGAATCTCTGAGCAAGTGTGATTTCCAGTGATTAGTTGGCTTTATTGTTAAAAATTTATTCCTTACTTCAAGTTTGAATTGGATTAATTTTGACTTCCAGCAACTGGACCTTCTTGTACACTGGTTTATTCTGAGTAACTGTGGAAGCAGAGTATTGGAAAAAGCACTTTTATAAGCTGTTGTTTTGCTGTTATCCATCTCAAATATTGGTGATAAGATGTACATTCCAGCAAATCTTCGTATTGTCTCCTTCACCTCTTTTCTAAAGGCTCTAGAGGGAGCTGTCAGGGAAGACACCCTAAGTGTACCCAAAAGCATTTGTAGCTCTGCAAAGTCCATGTAGTCACACCACTGAGAACTTGGAATGATTTTGTTTTTCTGAGAGCAGCATGCTCAGCTGCATATGTATTAGGTGAGGGTGGAGGGTGTGTTTAGCCATTATCTGAAGTGTTAGACAGTGGCCACAGCTAGACAAGAGACATCAGATGGTTGTGATCACAGGGCAGGAGTGATGCCAAGATGTCTGTTCTTGGATGCTCAAATGATCTGTCAACCTCATCAGTAGGCTTACAATCTGGGATGATTTTTCTGAAGTTTGACTAGAAGAACCAGCTAGTTTTATACTTCTTTTGGAGGTGGAAGATAATATTCTGTTGGATCATCTGGGCATATGTCATCAAAGCAATTCCCTTACGATTAGGATGGCTTCACTGCATTGTGAGAACAGGGAGAAAAGGAGTCCGAGCTTGAATTGGCACCCATGTAAGCCACCCTGTTTGGTGGTAAAGGCTACTCCACTAGGATGTCATATATTCTGAGGGTAACAGGCCTCCAAGCCTGTGAGACAAGCTTTTTTCTTATGGCATTAAACTTCCATGCACAAAGCCTTAGACCTGCAGAAAACATTTGTGACATTCAGTGAGAGAACCTCATAGTAAAACCAGAAAGAAATCCTGTTGAGTGCATCTTTTCTTAGGTTTAGGTATCAAGGAGACTTCACAAATCATTTTGCCTTTAACGCAATGCTTATAACACAGACAGTGTCTTGGCTCAGTGGGACCATTCTACTACCCCAAAACCTCAGCACATTCGTCCACAGGACAAGCCCTACTGATGGCTGACCACCAACATTGCCACCAAAGAGGTCTGAGACTGCACAGTGCATGTGCTGCATGCAGATGTATGATAACTAGTATTATATCTAATAAAATTTTATTAAATATAATAACAATGAACTACTCAATGTGCCAAAAATTTCCCAGAAAAGAACATCCTGGAATAACTAACAGGCTTTTGTATTAGATATGAACTAATTACCAAATAATCTTTGCCATCTTTAAGTAAAGTTGTGTGCTACAAGGCTTAGTAAGTTCCTGAGATATTCCCAGGATTTAGTCACATGTACAAAACAGCTACCCCATACAGCTGCATGAATATATCTTCTCACAGCCAGCCATGCTGAGCCTCCTTTTGTGTGTTACTCACTAGCAGCAGCAGCTGGGATGACAATCCTTGCAGATGTTAAGACAGTGAGCCAGTTTCACTCTCTGAATTTTCCAGGCCATTAATCTCCAGCTGTCTTGGCTCAGTGGGACCATTCTACTATCCCAAAACCTCATCACACTCACTCACTGGTCAAGCTCTACTGATGGCTGACTACCAGCACTGCCTCAAAGAGGGCTGAGGCTGCACAGTGCTGTGTTGCAACATGACAAATGCCTTTCAGAGCCCAGTCTTAGCCAGCAAGCTGAGTCCTGCCCTCTTCCCTTTCAAATTTGCTCTCCTATAGTGAAGAAAACAATTCAATTAAGAAGGAGCTACGTCCAAATCCAATTATCTGTTTTCCATTGTGAATTCTGTAATCCTTCGTCTTTATAGGCACTGTTTATAGTCCTTTTCAGAGCAGGAACTGGGCAAGTACTCTGCACAGCCATAGTCATATTATATATGTACCAGTCCATGGCAGAGCTGAACTGAGTACTCCAGGCGTGCTGATGCATGCATAGACCACACAGCTTCCTCTCATAGGTGAAACCCAGTGTGCCAACATGCTCTGTGAACTGCTCTTTGGGCTACTCTTATACACTGTACTGAAAAGGCATGCTGTCATCATCCAATGGACCCTTTGTGAGCAGAGGTCAAATAATGACTCACTTCTGCATGAAAGAGACCTGGCATAAAATATGACGTGTCATACTGCTACGCTCAAGAGCTGCTCATGTGAGGAAAATATGCCACCTGCAATGCAAGACTACTTGTCGTAATAATACCTGCCTGAAATCCCAGCCTGAGGTTGTAATAACTCAGTAAGTAAGATCCAATGGGCTACACTGAAGCATGATGACCACTGTCCTTGCCATTGCGGTTTCAATGTTTGAAAGGTCCCTAAAAACTGAAGAAAAAGGGAACCTATCTTCACCTGTCTTCAGGAAAGATCAAAAGAACGCACTGGGGATTCACAGGACAGTCAACATCACTGAGGCTGGAGCAAGTCCTTTGGAAGCATTTCTCAGGGCATATGAAGAGATAAGGGAGTGACAGTGGACAGTCAGAATGGACTGTCTAGGGATAAATCTTGTGTGACAGTTGGGTGTCTTCTGTGAGAAAATAACTGCAACTGAGGATGAGGGGGGAGTAATGGATGTCATTTTCCTTGAATTCAGCAATAGTTAGAACACTATTTCTACCACATGTTTGTATTCAAGTTGGGATATTACAGCCTAGGTGGATAGACAACAGGATAGGCAAATGCCTGGTCGGGTGATAGACCTCAGAGGGTGGCGAATAACAAATCATATTCTGCCTTGAGACCGGTAACAAGTAGGGTCCACAGGGACCTGTACTGGGACCTGTCCTGCTTAAGACCTGTATCACTGACAAGGTGGACAACGTGATAGGATGCGGTTTCATCAAGTTAGCAGATAACACTAATTTGCAAGAACCAGTTGATAATGCATAAGGGCAGGTCTACCACCAAGAAGGACCTGGATAGGCAGGAGAAAGGGTTCAATAAGGCCTTTATGCACTTGGGGCCGGAAAAATATGCAGCCATGCCCTGGGCAAAGTCCTAGCAGCACAACCAGTAAGGTTGCGGTCAGTGCTAAGGACAAAGTTCCTGTGCCATGGTGGACAGGAGGTTAAGTTGCTGTCCTCTCAAGGTCACTTTCAGACAGAATGATTTTTTAAATACTTTTGTTCTGAGATCTTTATGTGAAAAAACAAATTTCCTGGAACCCAAGAATTCCTGTAGGACTTCTCATCCTCTGTGGTTATCTTTGCCAATGTGCTGATAAGGTATTATTCCTATGGATTTATTGTGGTAGAAGTGTATTTGGGACACTTTTGGCTGTATTTCTTCATGATTATTGGTTGCTAGAGATTTAACTCTGTTACAGTGTCAGAAAAAAACCCCTCAGCCTTAGAGTCCTTGATACCAATTCCTGTGGTGTTCTCTGTAGCATTCTGACTTTCTGGTCATTTCTTTTGGTGATGGGTCTTTCAAACATCTTTCATGCATGTTTTAATATCATAAATGGTGATTTCAGATTCACTGATTACTTCTGTTTCTCTCTTTTGTCTGTCACATTTTCTAAACCCCTCATTTCCTGATTTAGAGAGCAACTCCTCAAAATCAAAACAGCTCCCTACTAGGCACATTCCAATATTAGACAGTCCTGACAACTGCTTATCAGTTTTCACTGTGACTTCCCATGGATTGCAATACCATCCAGCATAAATTGGTGAGACACAATGTGCGTCCACACAAACAGCGTTCTATTAATAATAGCAATGGGCTTAATATATGCATACTAGTAAGCAAGGAGCCTATTACCTTTCACTAGTAACCATCCCTCCTATTTCAATTTCCTTGTCACCTTTTTAGATCCCATCCAACCTAAACTGCAGCCTCTTCAGGGTGGGTTCTTTTCTTTATCTGTTCACTTAAGTGACAATAATAAAATTGCGCAGAACTAGTCATAAAATCAGAGGTGGAGCTTCTTATCACCAAGTTTCACCTAGCTAAGCACTGAGTGGGAGGGAGTGGATTTTGGCAGGCCAAGGCAAAAAAGCAATTGACTTGGTTTTGCCCTGTATTGTGATAAATCTTCTGGCCATATGGAAGTACCACCTCAAGACACAGAACTTTAGGATTGTTCAGTGGGCATGAAAACTAAGTGAAATGTGAGTGTACAGTATAAATCACTGGGAGCTGAGTCATCAACACAAAGAGTTTTGTAATATTGAAAATGTTCCTCTCGTCCAAAAAGATCCTACTGAGCAAATACTTTAGTATGCAATACTGAGCCTGACTAAGAGAAACCTGATTTGCTTACGAGCACATTGGAAGCCAAGGCTCACTCACTCATTAAGTGCATATGCCCAGTGAAGCATAATGATCTCTAGTTTACACTGGTATCTCCTAACTACTATAACAAGTATCAGCCACACTAAGGATGTTCATCTTGCAGGAAAAAAGGGGAGGGGGAAGGCAAATTGCTTGATTAATGTAAGACTGGGCAAAGCACAATGACATATCATATGAAGATCAGGGAATGGTATAGCTGCCTTATTTTAAGGGTGATTTTTATCTTTGCCTTCTATGGTTTCAGTGCCTCTAACAGTGGTTGTAGTCATGGTCATAACTATCCTCAGAAAATGACCATCACACTGAAGAGTGCCTTTGATGGTTTGATTTTTGCCAGTAAAAATAAAGACTCTGTGTTCCCTCTGTGTTCCTCTGTGTAATCTTAGAGCTATGAGTTACTTCTCTGCTTCTGGATGCTTGCAAAAAAAAAAAAAAAATTATAAAGAGGATTACTTTGTTGCCCTGATCTTGCTCTTGTAGCTTTTAGTAAAGTGTTGAACATACCAAAAGATATTTTGCATGACATGTAATTCAGGGGTGTACCAATTCACCCCAAAAAACCAGAAGGAACCTTTTGGCTCACTTTAATACCTGCTATCTTCAGGACAAGCTTTAAGAATAAAAAAGATCAAGACTTTTTGCTTCAAGTAAAAGTTAAATAATTGATTATTATAGTGCAAATGAAGTTAAAGTGAAAGAAAAATAAAATACTTCTATAGACTCTGTTTGGAACTGTGATGTTGCCCATAAGTTTCAGTTCATGGCATGTATAAAAAGGAAATTTCCTTGACTGAGTCTGTGTTAATGAATAATGAAGAGACGTTTCTCAGCTTTCATAGCTGAGGGTCTCATTCCTAAAAAGAACAGTTTCCAAATACTGCATTGCAAAACAGGACACAGGTGTGGATGCAGCTTACTGAACACAGCCTGAAGGACCTTTCCTTTCAACTGAAGGACCTGTTCTTAAACTGCCAAAGACCTGTTCTTTCTTCCTTAATTCATATTAAATAAATTCATAAGAGGGGTGAACATATCAGAAATATCCCTACATGCTGTTTTACATTGCTTTTCTCTGCTTAATTTATGAAAATAAAAATTAAGCAGTTAGGTTTGCTTCTCTGTACAGAAATTTGATTTTTATGAGTTTACTATTGAAGAGTTGTCTCCAACAGTAATTCTCTGTTATTGTCACTCTGTTCAGCAGACGGTAGGGAGAGCTGACTTGTCTGAAACTTCAGCTGTATTTCTCCTTAGGCACAGCACACGTCATGAAAACTTTTCTTAAGTTTCCAATGCCATGACCGGTGTCACATTTGTTACGCAGGAATTATGACAGTCTCAAAACTTCTGACAGATCCCAGGAGTGAGATACTAAGAGCATGACACGACATATCAACGCTGCCAAAGACAACATGTCAGAGTCCTGTCACTCTGCCTCTGTCCTCCCTGCAGTACTGATAAGAACATGCAATTAGGCTCTGGATGTGTAACATCACCTGTGTTATGCAACGCACTTCTTCCATGACTCTATCCTTCTTACGCCTGTATGTTCCCAATCATGCAAGAAGCTTTCTCATTCAAATAACTTACTAATTTTATAATTTAACATTGCTGTGTGGCATTGCAGGGAAACTAAACATGGTGAATGATGTGGACGAATGCCAGGAAGTGGATGTCAGAATGGGATTACAGAATGGGATTACTTGAGAAGCTTTGAGGGTCCAAGCCTTGGTACTTTTCTGATCTCGAGTTTAAGAAATTGATTTTTAAATTTGTTCCTTTATGGGCTTGGCTGTTTAGACCTTCTCGGGAAAAAAAAAGTGTGGTAGTGTGAGTCATTGTGGACTAAGCAGACCCAGGACAGGAGTTAGAAGTCTTAGCAGGAGTTACAGACAGAGCATGCTAACTGAAGCTGCTCTCTCCTGCTGACTTTCTGTTAACTGAAAAGTGACCCCAAAAATGACTACTCAAATGACAGTACAGGTGTCTCCAGGTGAGTAGAGGAAATAGGCTTAGACAGTGCTAATGACAGAGAACTGAAGGAGAGTAAATAAGAGGACATCATGAGGGCACTTGAAACATATCTGTGTAGAAATTCATCTCAGATTGCAGCACCTCCAGCACAAAAGCTCAGATAACATACATAGCAGGGATCCAATACCCCTGTGAAACACAAGCAAATGCTGCATGTCACTGCAAGCACAGGCCAGTACTAGTAGGGACACACCACATACTGCATAATCTACCCCTGTCTATGGGTACAACAGGAAGATTGTGATTTCACTGTAGAATGTCCTGGTGATCCTCACACTCATCAAGATTCTCATTGTCTCTTTCACATGCTATTGCCATATGTGAAATTTTTATTACTACTACAGTTTTCAAAGCTGTATTTCTTCCACCTTTTCCATAAGTACAGAGTAATTACACCCTGTTGGGACAGATTCTCCATATATGCTGTTCCAACTAAATTGACAACCCTACGAATTTGCATGAACTCACTTTCCCTCTTTTCTATAACTCTAGCTGTTAACATTAAATGTAATGTTTCAGCAGAAAGCCAGGCACTGTCATTTTAATTAATTTCTGCAGTATAAAAAAATATGACCTTATGCACTGCAGCCAAGATAGAAAGAGAGAATTCTGGCACAGAACATTAAATACCCTGGGAAGGTCTCACTATACCAAATAATTTACTCAAATACAGTCATAAGCAGAAAACTGACTTAATAACATTTTGCAACAATTATGACACTTTTGATCCATTATCCTGAAAGTATTTAATGTTTAAATAAATTTCTCAAAGTCAGGCTTGGATCTAGTAGTAAGAATTGGCATTGGAAGTGAGAAGACACCACTTAATAGATAAGGCAAAGCACATTGCATGTTTTTTATTTTATCTCTGTCTCTTAGGCAACTAATTGCCAGTCCCCAGAGTACATTAGACACTCTGTGTTAATAAAAGCTTGTGGCTACCAACAGTAACATACCTGCAGAAGAGCTGGACCTCTTCCTAAAATCAACCTATCCTTACTATGAAGTATCTACCTAGCTATTTTTTGTGTGATAATTTTCTTTCCTGCCCTCAAAAAAAAATCAAACCTTTGTCATTAGATCTTACAGACCATCATAAAGAGAATGCAGTGGTGTTTACAAATATTTACGAAAGACCACAGTTCGGAAAATATTTTAATCAACAACATTTACAGTTTCAGGGATGCTACACTTCAGTAAACAATGGAGGGTGGCTTTTCAGTAGTTAATCTTTTATGGCATTTCGATGTCAGTTCAAAACAAAGCCTCCCTCTGTGCTCCATCAGATGTGGAACATGAAACCAAACAGATGACTAACTAAAGTCTGAAGAAACAGACTAAAAATGTCTGGAGACACAGATGTTTTGAAATATAAAATTTAGCTTCTTACATTAAACCACTGTATCTATCTCCAGATAGATAGCCTGGTCTCACATCTCCTCAAGCAGCTGCCAATATTCATTGGTTCTGCTGAGGGAGTAAACAGATAATACCTGTTGGTGTGGAAACACCTAATGAAAGGTGAAAGGGGAAAGGTGACAGGAGGAGAAATAGTCTGCCATTATTGATCTGTGCTCTTTCTGACGACAACTCTGCCTTTCACCACCAGCTGTTGGAGGAATAGTTTAGAATGTGCAGCAGAAATAGCATCAGCACAGTCTTTAAGGCAGACAGCTTGACTTCTAAACTTAGTTAAATTCTGAGCTTGATCATTTTGTCAAAGCTTCTGTCTAGTTTGAAGAATTGAGCTTTCCTTGGAGCCACCACTACTGTTGCAAAGGCTTGAAACATTTAATAGCAGAGCTGTACTTACTTTAGCTCCACAAAAAAAGTATCTTGTAGGGCTTATTCTTTAAGGGCCCTTCCCTGTACCAGATAAGACAGTTTCTGAGTTGCACTCCAAATACCCATTAATGTGTTATCTGATGTATTAGGGCACGGCCTTGCAAAAAACCTGCCTTTGTTTTTGATTATAATGCCCAAGAATCTGTTAACACCCTATCGTTCTGGAATTGTTCAGTGAACACTTAAACCCATAAAACAGGAATTCATAACCAGCTGTTATTCCTCCTGAGATCATTATGTCACTCTATGATCACTGGCCACTGCAGTACAGACTGGGATGCTTACCCCATTTTAGGATTTTTCATGGCAGTTTCTCACTTCCTCAGACTCCCCTGCTATGGGTATTTGTTCAAGGCCTTGCATCCTAATGATCACAGGGGGTTGCTAATTCCTTTGGCAGAAGGAAAGACCAATTTCATTCTGTTCTTTTTTTTTTTTTTTTCATTTTTGTCTGAAGTGCTTGAGAGAAAAGAGCAGGCCATCCTTCCAGTAGCAGATATGGGGTTAGTCAACTAGACCAGAGCACTGAGTGCCATGTTCAGTCATTCCTTGTACACCTCCAGGGACGGTGAGTGCACCACCTCCCTGGGCAGTCCCTTCCAATGCCTGACCACCCTTTTGATGAAGAAATTCTTCCTAATGTCCAACCTGAACCTCCCATGGCACAGCTTGAGGCCTTTTTCTCTTGTCCTGTAAATTGTTACCTGAGAGAAGAGGCTGACCCCCACCTTGCTGCAACCTCCTTTCAGGTAGAAAAGAGGTTGTCTACCTGAAATATTTTGCTTATTTTAATGGAGGACAGTAATTCAGATTCATGCCTTTATGTGAATTGTTGCCTAAGAGATCCTGGCAAAAGTTTCAGAAGCTGCTTTGAAGACAGCATAGACACGAATGACAGCATGACAACAGCAACCCACCACAATGAGGGAGATGTGGAATTTGAACTCTATTTAATGGCAGATGCTCACTGCAGAATGGTATAATGGCATTTCTAGGTCAGAGATTAAACCCAGGACTGCTGAGAGTAATCTAACTTTACACTTTGTATATGTCTGATTTAGGAGATAGGTTTGATAGCTAGGGGGAAGAGTAATACTGTCTCCCTTGCCCAGTCTGAGCAATGAAATACACTGAGTACTCCCCCAGGAATTGAAATATAAGGACTCTACAGGGAGCCTGACTCTAAATAGATGGCCCTAAACAATGTATATGCCTCCCTTGTGATTAAAAACACCTGATGACTACTGAAAGGTCCAGAATTTGATAACCTTCGTACCTGTACAGTGCAGAAAGGGCTTGTCATTGTTGTTCAGATTTAAACACAAGTCACCATAATTAACTGTTCCTGGAATTGTTTCATTCATCAAATATTGCTGCAGTTGTCCCAGGCAAACAAATGTAAAGGTATGCTGTGTTTTTCTTTTTTCTTCTTGATCTATACAGTTGTGACAGAAAGATTACTTTTTTCTACTCAGAAGAATGCTAATCTTTTGTCATCATATTCCTGTCTAAAAGTGCTTAAAATATCTTATCAAATCACATATACTGAAGTAAGAAGTTGGTAGAAAACATAGCAACAACAACTACACTGCCTCTTTTTTTAACTCACTGAAAAGATACAAGGTGTTGGTATGCTTCAAACACTAGAATGAAAGGTATCATAGTTAAGACTATCCCTTACTGTGCCAGAATTTTCTGTGTCTGTGATACATGAACTAAGAAATGCGAATTGAAAGAAATGCCATTGCAATGAATACTTGAGCCCAGCTAAGATTCTCACTGACTGAAACTTGTTTTGAACTCCAAACTGGACAGAAGCAGAAGATCAGCAAAAAGATCTGCAGTATTAGTCACAGAATGTCCTAACACACAAGCAGTTTGGGAAGGTAGTGAGCAATTATAAAGAAAGTTTTATGGTAACAAATATTTTGGCTGTGATATGACTGCAAGACTTTCAGCTCTTAAAACTAAATTTGTCCACTAAAGATAGTATTGTATTGAGTCCTTGTAAACTGCTGGTTTGAATTTGTTCTCCCACTATTGTCAATAGTTTTGATCAGGATGGTCAGAAGAGAAGTGCCATGGTGAAAATCCTCTCTTACACATAAAAGATAAAAGCCTCCACAAAATTTATGACAACAAGGTTGGCAATGCCCGTATTACTTGCCTGAGATGCTGTGGTTTCTGCAACATTTCCAGTGTAGGATTCTCTGATTTTGGGTACAAGAAAAAACAAGCCTGTAAATTAAAGCTAAGCTCTTTCTAAAGCTATATGCATGTTACTACTCAATGCCTTTATTTTCTAATGTTTGTAGTATCCCTGCAAGCTTCATATAAAAAACTGCACCACAGGTTAAAGAGAAAGCAGTGGCCCATGAGCCA
Source organism: Corapipo altera (assembly GCF_003945725.1). Lineage (NCBI taxonomy): Eukaryota > Metazoa > Chordata > Aves > Passeriformes > Pipridae > Corapipo > Corapipo altera. The sequence continues at coordinate 6,453,415 of NW_020884907.1, forward strand.
TTATGAGGAAACAGCCAAACAATCATATTCACACATATGTCTTTACGGTAAGAATATGCACTTCAGATTTTCCTTTCAGCTCTAATATTAAAACTGGTAATACACTCCGTAAGTACTATATGAGTATGGCAGGAGAGTTAAATAGGCTTGGATGGAAACAAGCACCGTGAAGGCAGAGCATAAGAATATATATCACAGGTAACACACCTCAAAAGACAAGAGATGCATTAAAAGCCTATTAAATAGAAATTAGTCTCAAGGAGAGAGAAGGTCATTTTATAATGTCATTATTGAACCTTGGAAGAGGCAACACTGAAGCTGTTGATGATGTCTTCTTTAGTGTTTCATTAGTTAGACTAGTCAACAAACTGAAACATTTCCTTAATAACCACTGTTATCTGCAATTTTTGAAAGTTTAATCTGTCCCTCCCCTATGATTTCATTGAGAAACACTGAAACAAATCCAGCTATTCAGCCTTGTACTTTTCACTGAAACCACGCTCAAATGCTAAGTCTCAGTTAGTCAAAATTTAGATGTTGCCTGTGGTACTGCTTTATGCTTTCACCAAATTTCTACAGCTAGCATACCTGTAGCACAGTATAATACTACATTATCACACCACAGAATGTCCTAGACCCATTTATAAAATGAGCACTAATAAAACTCTAATCTTAAAGATATAATGGAACAAAAACTTTACTCTCGTATTGCTGAAGATTTTGTGTCTCCAGGGTTGTCTGTGGCTGGCACATCTTCATAGGGTGACTTTTAAGTGGGTTTTTTCCACCACACAAATGGCCCAGGACTGCAGTCACCTTCTACTGTCAATCTGATGCCCACTGTGTTTAATATAAGAAGAGGTTTGCAAATGTATTTCAAAAATCATTCTTAATATAGAATGCTATTACTCAATTACTTGAACTTCTTTCAGGGCTTAGTTGAGACACTTGTGACAGAAGTACTTTTCAGAACAAAAAAAAAAAACCTCAAAAAAACATTACTGATACTTCCTCCTCAAGAAACAGGGTGTGCAAAAAGAACAGTCACATCTTCAATGTTGTACATCAACAACAACACGCATGGTTTTTCAAGGAAGTTGGCATAATAATTTGCAGTATTTGGGAACTGTTACACAAAAATATTTTAAGTTCACAAAAATTCTGTGGCAGCATAATTATTTAGTTGTCACAAATTTCCTTTTTTTTTTTTTTCCCCTTTAGAATCAAGTAAATCAAACAGCAAAGAAAATACATCAAAATTCCACGAAAGCATTGCACTTTTATTACAGGGGCTATCACTAAAGCCAACTCCCCTTTTGAGATTTTTCTGTTCTGACAGAGTGCTGTTTCTTTAGGCTGATATACAGATCCCTTGATTGGAGATACCTGGAGATCTGAAGCCCTTCTTTTTCAGTCTGTGGGATTTTTCTGTCCACACTTTGCTCTTGCAAGAGGGAGCTGTTCACCTAGATGTGTGACAATGACAGCCCCTAGTGGAGCTCAGTTATGTCCAGCAGTCTTTCACAAAACCTCGTCCAAAACTACTGCAGGATTTGCATTTCTTGGATATATATTTTCTACAAATGACATTAATGAATGAATGAGACCACATGTTTCTTCATTTTTTCATGCACTTGAGCTAGACATTAGCCATGTGCCTTGGTTCATGATTTTTTTTATTTTCCTCTCTTTACTGTTTCTAGACTTACCAATTATGTTTTCCAGTTACCTTTTTTCAGAAATGAAAGTCACTATAAACTCTTAATGCTTTTCTAATTAATTCACAGGTGAAAAAAAAAAATCTCCTTGGTTTTTGCTCTTATTTGAAGTGGTGCAGCCATGACTTACAATCAGATATTTTTAGTATTTCTGCTTTTCTTCACAGTTTTCAGCTGTCTTGTTTGAAAGTGAAATTCTCTCATTAAGTTGTTTTCCAGTGTCATGTGACTTCCTGCAAATAAGCAAGAGTTTTACCTTGATGTAATAATTATTATTATCATTATTATTATGAAATCTGGCAATTCTAGTTGAGAAGTTCTGGCAAAAGGGTGTCTCTTAGAGACTAAATTGATGAAAACAACTGATCCAACCAATTTAAAAAGTAAACACTGATGTATTACTGTAGTTCTGAGAGGTGTTGCAAAACAAAACCAATTTAACAAAACGTAATAAATTATAAAATAGGGAATATGATGGCTTTTGGGACAAGCTTAGTATTCCTTCTTATTGAAGCATCAGTTGTAGAGGTGCATTATATAGCTGGTGTAACTAGACTGAGATGTCTTTCCAGTGAAGCTAATTTCAAAAGTAGATCATTGAAAAGTCTTCAGACCCTTAGCTGGGTATGACTGTTTCTGCATGCTGACCTTAAGAGCTGAGAGTCACAATTTTCCCTATTTCATGCTATTTCACAGAGTATTAGGCATTATCAGATAAACATACATGATTCATACCAGTAACAGATTACTTAAGGTACAGGATTTAATTGCAGAAGGAAGACAGTGTGACTTTGTTTCTTCTAAAAATCTTAAGGGTCGGTCAGGCAAGTGCTTTTTTTATTCTCTGTGACAGCTTTTTCCTCACAATTACATTTAATTCCAGCTGGTCAGATGTAAATCAATGACTGTAAAAAGTATTTCAATAAATGCTATTCACAAATCATGGTGATGCAGTGAAAGGGTCTTAACTTTTAATTTCCAGTATTCTTACCCCATGTCCTGTATCTGTAGGCTTGGTTTGTAAAGAATTTAACTTTGAAAAAATCGTTCAGATTTTGAATGACAGTTGGGGTAAATACTAGACATTAACAAAAAGTCCCCTTTTTTTCTCATAGAAATTTTGGGCAATCAAATAATGTGGTATAATATCCAACACATTACAATTATGGTTGAATTAATGCACACATTGAAAAACGCACACAATTAGATTCCCATTTGCAAAATAAAGATTGGTACACTTGTATGGCCCTACCTGTTCAACCATTTTAGTGGCTAACAACATAAGTAGAATTAATTCATTTTTTTGGTTGAAGATTTTATCTAATGCATTTTCTTTCCAAAAAACCCTATTTAATTAAGGTGTAATGTATTGTGATGTCAACCTACATTAAGATCCAAATTCAATATTAATACAATAAAGTATTAATACATGCTTTCATGCTAATACATAATTCATGCTAATACATATTCATGCTAATACATAACTGGATACATGCTTTCTGTCAAGATACAACAGTGAATGAGTGTATGTTATTTGGTAAATAGTGTCAATGAAATGCAGTGAAATGCATAGATGGTTCTTGCCATGAGGAGCCTCTATGGTAAATACTAAAAGTTTTTTTCCCATTTTCTTCAGCTACCACAGAGTAGTGAGAAATTCTTACAAAATTGAGGAGTTCAAATAGCAGGGATTCCTTTTTCCTATTACAAGTTATTATTTAAATTAGATATGAGTGTTGCTAGTTCGGGTATATTGAAAGAATTAGTAACTAGAAACAATTACTTCAATTCACAAATAACTCTGTTATCTAAACAAGTTGACAAATACAGCTTTGCATAAAAAAAGGCAAAAAATGTTTTTTATAATAAATTTGATTTCAGTTTACACTCAAGCAGACAGTGAGACAACAAAAAAATATTTAAATCAAACATTTTAAAAAGCAGCACCTATCATTTTCAAATAAAATAAGCCAGATCAAAATGAAGTATGCAAACAAGACCATTTGAAGCTATTACTTTAGTAAATACGTCCATAAATTTTTTCACTGAAAAAAATGTGTTGAGCATCATGTTCTGACTGCATTTAGTTGAAAAAATGGGCTAATAAAAATCAACCTTTCTTTAAAAAAATCTTAACTAAAATGTGAAAAAAATATTGAGCTGTTAGGAGAGTAAGAGATGAAGTGACATTACTTGTGTCTGGCTTTATCAATGTTTAGAAGAGAGCTCCAAAGATGTTCTCCTTTAATGCTTTGATTTACCCCTCTTCTCCTATCAGTCTTGTCCCAAGTGATTCTGGTTTTCATTTTGGTCTGGCTTTTAAGTACGGTATTTCTCATTTCTGCCATTTTTTATGTTGGCATCTTGTTGCTGTATCCGTCGGTGAAGGCTGACCAAAAAAAATACATATACATTATGCAGTTTTTCCTACCTGTAAGGATCTGCAATTTCTCATGTTATTGGCTTGTTCATATAACCCAGCTTAGGGTTGGCCACTTCCATGGTTCAACATGATTTAGTTTATTTAAAACACATTTACCTGACCAAGACAGATTAGATGAGTCACTGCAATGCTTTACTCTACCCTTCGTGTCTACTTCACAATCAGCAATGTGTACTGTTTTATTCCATTTCTCATAGAGTTAACCCAAAAGATGTATCATTACTTTGTTTTCTGACACGGATTCACTAAAGTACCTGAAAGAAAGAAAATATCTCCGTTCTCAGAGGAGCAAGGGAAGCTAGTGGCTGAGTGGGCTGAATTTCATACCAGAGAGAGGCTGCTGAAGGAGCAGCTAGGGCATGAGATGGAGAAATCTCAGCAGATGGACTCCAGAATTATGAGACTGGCCAAGGTGCCACAGCAGAGCCCCTTCCCGTGGCCTCTAGCACCGACTGGCAGGCTCAGGGGTGGGTGCTGCACACAGAAGAGACATTCAGCACTGCCTTCAGGCATTTAGGACAGAGACATCACTATGGGTGGTGAGAACCAGGCTGTTCCAGGAACAGTCTCCACCAGCCTGTCTTAGATGTTGACTGAAGCATCAGCCATCTCTGCCTCTGTCCTCTGCCAGTGAGGAGTTTGGGCAGCCACAGCAGGCACAGATGCCTCCATTGTAACTCTAGTGAGGGGAAACCCCCAAGGTAGGCTAATCAAAGTTTCTCTGTGCCGTGGGGACATATCCAGAGTCAGTTCTGCTCCAGCCTGGGGCTGCCCAGAGGGAGCATGTGGCACAGACAGCAGAGTTGCCTTTTTATCAGGTGGAAAATAACTATTTGGGTTGAGTTTCTCCACTGCTGACAAAGTGCCATGCCTTGAGCATGTTTTGGGTGTGCAACATGGCAAGGGGCTCCATCCTTTACAGGACGTGCATGTGCATGTGCAATGTGCATGTCTGTACAGTTGCAGCTCTGGCAAGGATGGATGAATGAGGCCACTGCTCAAGTACCTGGCGGTGCTGCTCTGCACCCCAAACTGGCCCACATGAGAAGTTCAGCAGGAACAGATCTCCTTCGTGACTTGGGAAAGCCATAAGTGAGACAGTGTCCAGAACAGAGCAGGTAATGCATTGGTTTCCCCCACGCACTTCATAGGAGCAGGCAGAGCTGAAGATGTGGGGCCATGAGCTGAGAGCCAAGGAGGAACAGCGGGAGAGGGACAGGGATTGGATGGAGTCCTGGCATGAGCTGAATCTAGAGAAGGTGAACAGAGGATGGTGTAAGGCTTCCTGCATGCTGCTGGTAGCAAGCAGCTGCACTTGTATTCCACTTATCAGGAGGCTTCGGGTGTTCCTTGCAGCTGTTTTAGTTCACCTGTATAAACCTCCTCATCCACCTGAGTTTGCCTCCTCATCCTCTGCAGCAGCTCAGCTGAGCTCTCTGAGCTAGGGCAGTGCCAGGATGAGGTAGAGGGAGCAGGAAGGAAAAGACAGGTGAGTTAAAGCCTGTTTGCCATGGTAGATTGGAGAGGACTCTGCTGCAGGCACATGCAAGCAGCATAAAAAAGGGATGTTCTATTGTCTTCATCTGCAGTTCCTTCAGCAGTGATGGCACCACCCAGTCAGGTTTCTGTGCCAGGTGGGGATGCACCCTCAGCACAGTCCCAGATTGACAGGGACAACATGGCCAGCTCTGCCAGGCTCTACACTACACTACTGCAGCAGAAGCTTCAGTTCTGATTTCTATGACTAACATGAAATGAGGGAAAAAAAAGGAAACCAAATTCTCAGTTAACAAGAGTTGGTGCCACTTGTACACAGTTTAGCTGAACTGGATCAGCTGTGATCCAGCTCACAACAGACTGTTTTCTAGAGAACAATGAGATATAGTTGAGATTATGACTATATTCATAGTAATCTTGTGCTCAACCCTCCAAAATATTCTCAAAAACTCTTTCTGGATTTCAGTGATAAATTCTGACAGCTGAGGAAAGAGCACAGCATTCCATAGCATTGATCAGGGCTAACATCAAATATTTCACCATCATTTCTGATCTAAAGAGCAGCCCAAATGTAAAAGATGAGGATGAGAAACACATGCAGCTGCCAAAATTCATCTCATCTCTCGTCATATTCCTTACCCTCACGGTACTAATTGGCATTCATGTTATTCTCATCCACAGCATTTTCAGCTTCACTCACAAGAAATTGAACTAAGATGCAGCACTGTAGTCTTGAGGAAAACATGTGCTTGCCTGGTGAGTACCAAAGCAACCACTTTGACTTAACGTACCCCACTGGCATCTCGCACAGACACAGGCTTTGCCTGTGCTCAGTAGTGTGATGGAAGGCCTTCTTCCATTGATGACCTTAATTTTAACAGCAGTAATGTACCTAGTATATACTACTTAGCACTTTTTTTCAGCCATACAAACAACTCCCATACAACTTCTAAAAGTTGTAGTTTTACAGGTGTATCTGAGGAAAATCATGTCATGGAGGTAACCATGAATTGCTGCCAAATGTCTTCTGCAGGGTATGTAACCCATTAACTCCTGGACCTGATGAAGAAAAACTAGAGATATAATCTGCCTAGGATACCTCTCTTCCTTTAATCACAGTATGTGTTGCTGCATTGTTTCCTGCAGTAGCTATGTAATTAAGGTACTTTTAACATCTTCCACAAAACTGTTTGCTATTGGGGGCTTTTCTGTGCTATAACATCCTCTTCAATACCCGTAGTATACTGCTACCTTGTTTCCTCGTTTGGGATAAAAACATGCATTTCTGTATATTCCAAGTGGAAAGGAGCAACTCTGAAGCATTTTAATTGGAAGTTCCTGTGTTTTTTGCATTGTGTCTATTTCACCTAACAATTTGTCTCCCAATTCTTAGAGAGCAGAGTAGAAATACATATTAAATATAAAAATACCACAAAAACTTTTCAGTATTGGCATTTGCTTTCTTCATAGGAACAACTGTCTGGAAAACATTGGCAATATGCCTGTGATTGGGCTAGAACCATCCCCTCAGTTAAAAGAAAAAGTACTTTGTAGTGGTAAAGACAGCATCTGTTGTACACTTTTTACTTAACTTTTTCACTGACTGGGATGTACAAATACTGGTGGAGTTACTGGAACCAGAGTGAAAAGTGTAAATTTTTGTTTTCCACAGAAAAACCTATCCTAGTGTGGAACTCAACCTGGAAGGAGTTCTTGGAGAAGCCACATTTTTCCAGGTTCCCAAAACTATTACAGCAAGCGGCTCAATGCACCTGCTGCAGCATTGCCAAAGGTTTCTGCACTTCCAACACGTACTCTGTGGGTATCCACATCTACAGTAAAAGGAGGAGGAGGCACAGACAGGCAATACAATGGCTTTGTGGTGCCAACCTCCGTAATAAGGTGCCATTTCAGCAAGCAGAACCACATCTGGAGCCTAGTTACAGCTAGGATGTGTATACAGTCGGATGGTGTGGGATGAAGGTGGGGGGATGGAGTGTTCTCACAAATACTCTTGAAATTTTTGCCAGACCAGGAATTAGTCAGAGTCTGGACACATCAAAAATCTGACACCAGACTGCCTTCTGAGAAACACAGTTCAACAGACAGCAGCTTGAGGGTTATGGGAGAAATTTATGCAGCCAATTAAAACTAACTAAATAAAAAAATGGCGCTTTTCCCTAAGCCGATAGCTTTCTGCAGACACTGACATTTCACACGTTTGCCGAGCTTGTGAAGCGGAAGCATATCTGGATGCTAAACTGTGGCCTCGTTCCATTTCCATTCCCCAGGTAGCGGGCAGCGGGTCAGCAGTTCAGTTACACTTCAGGAGCCAACCCGGTCCCTTCCTTGTCGCGTCTTCTCCCTTGCATGCAGCTACCGGGGGAACAAAGGATGGAATGTAGTTACTTAGCTGCATTTACTTGTGCATGTACTGCTTTAAAAATGTGTTCGGCTTTGCAGACCGGGTAAGTTTTCCTACCAGCTAACTCCAAGGAGCTCCTCTCCTATACACGCAGCCGCCAGGTACGAGCCGCTCCTGAGGGAAGGGACGGCGGGGAGGTGGCTGGGCCGCACAGGGCGGGAGGGGCGGCAGCCAATCAGAGGGGCGAACTCCGGGCGGCAGCCAATCGGAGGGGCGCGTTCGCCGTCCCGCGCGGGCGGGGCGGAGGCGCGGCGGCGCTGAGGGGAAGGGCGGCCGTGTGGGCGTCGGGAGCTAAGCGGGGGTGGGTTACACAGGAGTAATTTCCGTCCGTACTGCTGCAGATTTAAAAACACTTGGTGCTGGCGGAAGTACCTCGGACTGCGTGTTTCACTGAGAGAGGTATTCCCTCGAGTTCTTGGAGAATGAAACTGGGTCGTATCCTTCTAAGGCAAGCTCGTCTTGCCTTAAAAAAAATCGAGGACTTCCTTTTTTCTCCACAGACTAGTATTTCTAGGCCACAGTCTTTCGGGTTTGAATTGGTAATCCGGAACTTACCCGATTGAGGTGGTTTTAATGTTCAGTGATTGACATGCCCTTAAGAAACTAGCGGTACCTAAAGTGACTGCTGAGCAGTTCACTACTTTTAGCTGTGTTAATTGAAATTAGTTCCCTGGCAGTAGTAGTTGCTATTTTATAGCTACTATATTGCGTGAATGTATGATTTTATTGCTATGAGGAAATTTTTGTCAGTGATACACATCAATGCTGTGAATTCGCAGTTCTGTTCCCTGCCCTTCGGCACTCAGTGGTGGGGTACTGATCCATTCCCTCCTTGCAAACCCATCCCTTCTTGCTCCATTCTTCCGCATCAAGTCCGTTGGATGTGCAACTGATGGAGGGTCCAGCAGATTGTGCAAAGGGTTTTCTTTAGCATCCCATGGTTTTAATCCACTGTTTCTAACTGTCCGTACTCCTTCCATCAGAAGGTTCCCCTCTACTTTGTTCTCTATATGATTTTATACCTTATTCTCTATTCCATTTTCTTGCCTGAACCTACCTTTTTACCTCTCCTGCACTTCCTTTCTCTGCCCAGACTCCTCTCAAGTAAGCAACTAGCCCCTAATTATTTTTTCCTCCATGGGTTCCAGTTTCCATACCTGAATTTGGTGTTTCCAAATTTTTTACATAGGCAATTTTAGCCTCTTGGTATGTTACTGATACTTACTGATACATATATGAAGACAGCCTTCTGTCACAAGTTTCCCTTATGGCCCTACATAAGGTTGGTTACATTTCATTTACATCATACACTTTTTTGATAGAATTACGTTACTTTAGCTTTGGCTCTTGTACCTAATTTTAATTAAGAACGAATATTCTCTGACCCTATGCACACCTGAGCTGTGATATAGTCTGTTTTGCACTCACACTGTGTCTCTGTCCTTGTTTAGTTTTTGTTTCACTCTTGGTTCCCATCAGAAGCATCAGTTTACTTAGAGACCTGGTGTTCCAACAGGGCGTTGTGCTCCCAGCTAATCTATACTCCTGTAGTTTATACCTGTAATCTCCTTCACCTTTGTAAAACCGAAAAAAGGGAGGAAAAAATCCCCTCCAAAATACACGAGCCAGTGAAAAGTTAATAGTTTAGGAGGTAGCCAGACTACTGTCTTTAAAAGCTAATTTATAATCCATAAAAATTCGTTGATTCAGATAATTTCTCAAAATTATTGCTTAAGGGAGGTAATTTGTATTACTTACTTTCACTTAATGCCTTAAAAGGCTTTCTGTGGAATAAACAGCCAGAGGCATAACTGAAATAAAAACCAAAAGCCCAGTTCCTTCTGATAGAAATCAAGTGTGCATGGTCTGTAGTTGGTCTGCTACATCCTTCCAAAGGAATAACACTGAATGCTTTGTGTAGCCTTCTTTTATAGGAAATTCAGTCCAGGGTGCATATGCTAGAAATGACAAAGCTATTCTTGTTGAACCTGAATTTCAACCTTCTCTTTCAACATTTTTAGAGGATATAAAAAATTTTTAACTAATCCATATTCTGTATATCTTCCAGACAATTGGAGTGTTGAAAACATCAGAAAACAAGATGTTTGCAGCTTTACAGTATCACTCGACAGACTACTTATATGAGGTATAATTTTATTATTTCTCTTATTAGTCAGAACGAAATATAGCAGTAACTGAAGAACAGAGTAAGTGCACGTTAATAAAGATATCAAGAACTACTTTCTTAGGAATTCTCTTACAGAGAGGTTGTTGTGCTACACTTGCTGGGATAACAAGTGAAGTGATTACAGGGTTTTTTAATAAAAAATTGAAGTACAATTTTGCCAAAACTAACGAGCATCCATTATTTTTAGTGTATGTTGCAAGTTTACTTATAATGCACTTATAAGTTTCCTGCTTTCTTCGGAGAATACTGTGGTTCTAATGCATTAAAATAAATTAATTGCTTTCCAGAGAACTAATCCAATTTTCCATCTCCTTTAGTGTGTATTGGGATAGTTATACACAATGCTGTATTCCCTAATGATTGTAGGGAAGAGTTTTTGTAATGTTTTAGCTTAAATTCGTGGAAAGCAGATGTCTTTTCACACCTACAATGAATATTTTGGCTTTACATGTTTTGATCAGTTAAGATTAGAAACCTTGTGAAGTCTTGTTTTCCTTCCTGTCTCCATCTGTTATGTTGCCAAGTGCTTATTCCTGAGGCACACTGTCATAATTGGGGTTTTACTTTTTACTATTTAAGTTTTCATAGAAAAGCTACGGGCCAAATAGAAGACTCCTCTCACAGAGGGGTGCTTTGCCGAGAGGGGGTTATTTCTAGTATGTGAGCAGAAGAATAAGGTAACAAGACATGATGCCTTTAAGAGTACAGGGAGAGTACGAGGACACACACAAGCACTCCTGGTATACAGATGGAGATTTGCAGCCTGGGAAGTGGTCCAGCAATAGTACTTGCAGTTATACTGGGACCCATGTTATGGACCACTGCCCACATCCCTTTTCTTAGAGTGCAGGAACTGTTCCATATTGTACCTGTGTGTGTGCCTACTGTTTTCTTAGATTATAGAAACCAAAACTTTTTCTGTTGTAATTCCAGCTGTATGCAGTCTGTCATTCAGTGTTTGTGTGTAAACCTTCTTGCAGTAGTTCCATTCAGTTTGATCTTCAGATGTTTTCATATTTTCTACCAAAAAAAATAGATGTATTAGCACAACATGTTGTGGCCTGCGTGCGAAAGGGAAGAACTACATGGTTTTTCTTGCCTGAGTTTTGAGGATGAGGACAGTGCTGACAGCAGGACAAATGAAAACTGTTATTAGGGAAATGCTGAGTGACCTTCCGACTGGCTGCTCTGGAACAGTGTGAATCTTCCTCTGTAATGCTACCAGGAGGGATTAATGGATGTGATCACACATTTAAAGGTGTTACAGATCTGGCTGTGCAAGGGATATGCCATGCTGAACGACAGCTTCTTGTTCCACTCTTGTGCTTAGCTTCTACTCTCTAGAGGAAGTTATATTGATTTTTCCTGTATCAAATGCACTTGACTAAAGCTTCCAATCCTTAGGAAATCCTGGAATTTGATGAGCTTATATCAAACTGATTCCTGCCCACATCTGACTCAACTGGATGTGGAATCCTGCTCTTAATGTACTTGTTATGCATTTATATCAATTCCAGATACAGTTTTTCCAGCTGCTCTTTAGAAGTGTATCTTTGAAGAAAGGAACCTTTTCAGTCATGAGAGATGCAAGAGTTAGGTACTTCATGGCACCGAGTGTTGTAGGTGTGATCACAAAGTCGTCTTACAAGTTCAAGGTTTTCTAATATTATAAACTGATAATGCATGCAAGCTGTGTGGAACTATAAAAATGCACATAACATCTTACAGTTTGAACAGAAATTTGTGGGGACCTCTGCAGTTCCGTGAGAAACAGGGGTAAACATGTGTTGATTAAATGCCATAACCATAAATAATGGTCTTGAAAAACACTTTTATATATTTGAGACAGGCAAGAAAGGTTGTGTGTTATCAGACTTTATAAAATGAACTAGTTCATCTTAACCTTTACACTTAGAACAATTTTCCTGGTTTATGGCTGTTACCTGTGATGATAGCCCTTGGGTGTATTTGTTCCACTTCACAAACATCATGGACAGAAAACAACTTTAGCTAAAGTTACCTTCTGTAAAACTACATACTGGTGCTTAAAATTTCTTTCTGATCTCTGTTGTGTTATTGTTTATATTTTTTGTTTGGTAGCTTCTACTTCTACAGTACCATGTCATTCTCCTTTAACCTAAGAGTATTTTAAGAGCTCTTATGTCACAATTGTGACAGTTTGCTTTAATCAAAGAGGGGTTATCATCAGCTCTTTCTGTTCCTGTGATCTCTATCAGGAAATAAATTTTATTTTGTGATAGATGCAGCTGTTTCAGAAGTAACTTCAATACCGATTACTTAAACTGATGTACAGCCAGTAACATGTAGAAGACCTAAGTCCAGCTCTGTAACTGTCTGACTCTGTCTTCTTTCTTCAGAATTTGTAGAAGAGATCACTGGGAAAATGCCATGCTTTGACTTACGCAGAGGGAACCTCATTGGGTTGGATCTGTTTTTTTACAAGAGTGTTCTAAGGAAAAGATGCTATGATGGCAGTAGTTTTTGCCTTTTTTGTTAAAATTAACTAGCATTTACAGAATGTAACTATCCCACAGAGGATTAAACTGACATGGAAAAAGGATTTGTACTGGTGAAGTGACAGTATTTGTTTTCATTGCTTCCCACATCTTTTATTTTCTCCACCAACTTTCTGCTTATACAGGAAGGTTTGGAAAGTACACCAACAGCATGGTAGTTCTGGATGCAGTCCAAGTCAGTGAAATATTTCTAGTTTGTCTTCTGGGATGTCTAACACTACAAGCTATAATTGGCTTGACAGCATATGCCAAAATGGGTGGACATTTCTTGGACTGAAGCAACACAGCTGAAGTGAAGCAATGGACTTAGACCTAGAGAGAAGTTACTAGTCTCATTCATTGTGTTCTCCCACATATCTATAGCTAGTTACCTCTTCCAGTATGCTTTTTACACCCCACAGTTTTTAAGGACAACTTCTTTCTAAGCTATAAACTTGTTAAATACAAAACCCTGTGTAAAAATGATTTCTCTCTGCTTCCCGAACTAACTGCTTGTTCTGTGGTTCTGTGCTATTCATGCAGTACTGTCACACTTCTGTGACAAAAGAACTCTTAGATAGTTTATTGAACTTGGTCCTCAGTGAAGAGTTACTGAAGTTGCCACATTGACTATTTAATTCTAGAATTCGATTGATTACTACCTTATACTCCTGTTTTTAGTGAAAATGAAAGGACTTAAAAGGGCTTTTGTTAGCTCCTAACAGCGCATGAAAGATGAGAAGCTTTAGAATATTAAAAGTACTTGAAACAGCAATAGTAGGAATGATTTTAAATTGTTTCTGATCATGTGTCCATTTAGGAGACCGTTGCAAGTATTAAGATGAGCACTTCTAATTGCACATACAAAGTTTAGTTAAAGTGTAGCTAAGCATATGTGCAGGTTTGCAAATGCCGAGGTGTAGATTAATATTTAAATAGCTAGTCAGGTAAATGTTAATACTTTCTCTTAGTTTGGACTGTGTCAGTATTACAGAAATAATAAGGTTTAAGCATAAAAAATCCTGTTATAGGAGAAAACACCTGAAAACAGTGGGAATGTTTGAAGAGGTTCACAAAAAGAATGGGCCTGTCTCTCATAATTTTAGCATATGTCTTTTTTTGTGCAGAGCATGGCAAGGCAGAAGTTTTCCATCTGGAGATTATCACTTTGCTTTCCTCCCTGTTTATATCAAGATGAAAAGTATCATCTCACAGGACTCTTCACTGATGATAAGTATAGGAAGCCATGGACTAGAGGTAGGTTATATAACCCTTAAATTTTAATTTAGATTTACTGTGGATTAAAGGAAAAGCTTTTGTTTGTCCATAATATGATGACTGGTTAAAAAAAAATAATTTCCTGAAGTCAGTTCATATATCTCTTGAAGGTAGAACATATTCAAGTAGAAACAAATGGGTAATGGATATTTATTTGTGTATGGCACCATAAATGAGGGTGATATTTGATTAGTCTGTAGAGACCTCTGGAAAAGTTTCTGTCCAGAGAAGTTGTTATGGAAGAATATCAGTGATCAGAGATAAGTGAAATACTAAGTCTGATAAGCTGGGAGAGGTTCAAAAGATGATGCTGAGGTTATGAGATGGGGAAAAAAATGAGGGTTTCCAATGACAAAGGTAAACATGTATGAAAGTATTCACATCTTTCTGATGTATTTGCATTACTTTTGCTAACGGAAACCAAAAGTGTTGTTTCTTCTATGCGTCTTGTATGAAGTTTGATTAGCCTCTGCAATGGTTTGATCAAGAAATAAAAATAAATTTTAAAATTTTCTATGTGATTCTCTTTCTCTCTTTTTTGTCTCAGTTACTACAACACAGAACATGATCACTATTTCGGTATTGGATCAATGGAAGAAAAGTTTACCTGTGGAGGATTTCCTGGAAAAGTCAGTAACCTTAAGTTAAAAACATTTGTGATTTCTTTGATATCATTCAGGTACTTTGTGAACCATAAGCTAATGATGATAACAGAATATGGAAATGTTTTCTGACAGTAGCAAGTGTACAGTGTGCTGGAGATGTACACTGTAGCAAATAGCTTAAAGATGGCTTTTTCACTAAAAGTAGTATTGTGTTTTATGGAGTTTGCTGCTTCTTCATATAATTTTTTTAATGGTTGTATAATCTATTTACGACATTGGAGAAAGTCTCTGCAAACTGTTAATGAATATGAAGACAAATCACAAGGACCTTTTGCCCCCTCCTCTCTGAGACTGTTATCTCTTGTAACTGTAGATGAAGCTGTTCAAAGAAGGGTATTTATAAATCTTTGAAAAGGTGTAAAAGGCAGCTATAAAAAGTCAAGCTTATATTATAGCAATTAAATATAGATGTATTTATTTTAAAATGTTATATACAAAGTCAAAAGTATCAAATGAACTCTGAAACTGAGTTAGTTTTAAAAACAGACTTGCAACAGATCTTTCCAGCATATATTAGCTGGATTATGGTTCTACAAAAACCAATAAATTGTGTGTATTTCTGCTTTCAATCACCAGTGTGAAAGAAACAGAGAAATTACATTTGTGCTTTTACAGTGCTACCTAAAATCTCTGTTATCTTCAAATCTGCTTTAAAAAACTGGTTATAAGGAAAACTTACGATTGAAGAATTAAATAATCATTTACAGAAAATGCCAGTGCCAGGCTTCCCAGTACCTTACAATGGCACTCTTCTGTGATTTCAATATGATAGTCTTTAATTTCCTTGCTATATTCTAATTGGGCATAGCCCTCTGCTCATTCATGTCACAGAAATGGTCATGCTCATAGAGTGGATTAAGGCTGTGCAGAAAATGATGTGGATGTCTGTTTAACTCGGTGCACTGAAATACAATTGAAATTACATTCTGTATCTTCAGAAAAAAATAAGACTATTATATGTGATATAATCATCTTTGCACCTTCAGAGAGTGAGATAAATATTATGAGGATGCTGCAAAACTCATGCAAAGATGTTACCCAAGACATTGTCTAGACTAGCAATACTAAAAGAAAAAGCAGATCCTGAAGAACTTGTTATAAAGATGCAGTGTGATTTAGATATCAACAGTGAGCACTTGAGAAGTCAGATAGATGCCATCTCAAGGAGTATTAAATGCCAAGAATTAAGAACTTTGTCAGACCAAACAACATTTACCTGTTGTTTTAGCACTTAAGTTAGTTATAACATCTAAATAATTAACGCAGGAAATCAGCACACATGGTAGGTAACAGCTACAGAAAATTTGAGATGATTTCATTTGAGACGATAGGGTTTGAAGCTGGCTCCCTGCCAAGTCTCCAAACCTTACCACAAGAAGTCCCCCCCTCCCCTCCAAACCTCAGGGAGAAGAGGGAAAAAAAAACAACCAAGAAAACCGAAACGAGAGAGAGACAGCTAAAGCAATATATATAAATATAATATAAATATATTTACACTTATATTACAGTTATATACAGTTTCACAAGGGAAAGGGAAGGGGGAAGGGAAAAGGAACAAAACCAAAATAAAATACATATATATATCCCAATTAGTGGCCCAATATCTAGCAACTAAAAGAGTTAGCAAAGAAATATCTCACTACTCTCCTTGGGAGAGCCAAGAGTTGCTCTGGAACGATCGCCGACAACCTCCGTCTCCCAAGGTCGACAAGGACTCACCAGGCCTCGCTCCCCAACACGGCAGACTCAACAGCAGGGAACCTGCACCTCCAAGCCGCCGGAAGGAAAGAGAGCAAAGGCCTTCCCTCCTTTCTTCTTATAGTCTGGCTTATGTAAAAATCTTAGGGAATACTGGGTAAATCTGGGCCCTTCCTTTGTTACAAACTGGTCACCAAGGAAGGCCCAGACCAAACTACCACAATATTGTAAACCAAAGTGGACTAGGTCTCTGTACCAGTGAAAAATTGCTTGAACTGAGACAGGCAAATAAGGAGCAGGGAGTTAAACTTAGGAGGAAAGGGCGTGTATTTGCTTCAGATTCTTCAAGTGCTTTGCATTTTGTTTAATGTAAGGAAAGAGAATCTAAATTCTTAGGTGTTTTATGATAGTGGTTTTCCTGGGGGTAGGACTAAGCAGTAATAGTACACATAATCCATCACAAATCGTTATGAGTATTTGCAAAGCGAGACATAAACATACAATAAAATATATAAAAAGTGTGCAATGAATACAGTAGATGGTTTGTTTTGGATAGCTGAAAAGTGACCTACAGTAAATGTTTTTCAATAGATGTATTCTTAGCAAGGAACAGGGAGTGAGTAGTGTAACAGGTAAATTCATAGATAACACTAATTTCTTTCTAATAGTCAAAAGCAACAGATGAAAGGAAATAAGATGCCAGAATCTTTTCAAAAATTATTAGGAACAAGCACTAAAATGTTCTGCTTTTGTCGTTTCAAGCAATGGTAGGCATTTTTTCTGGAGTACATTGTTCACTGCTGGGTATGACTCATAGGAGAACTATACTCCTGGAGTTGTACAAAAAAAATATAATTATCTGGTTTAAAGATTCTACACTTACTTGTGGTTTGACATAATAATTTATCAAAGGATGTCCCGGATGTGCTGCTGTGTAATACGGTTGAGTTCAGTGTCCTTGGATTGCTTATCATACAATTCAATACAGTCTGTTCTAAGACTCTGCTCAGTAGATTTTGAGGCTTTTGAGATTTTTTGAGACTTTGTTCTGTTTTCACAGTAGGCATAAGCTTTTACTACTAAGTAGGGATTTTGTGTAGAATTTTTATGCTTTTCTATGTGTCTAAATGTTCAGGTAACTAGGATAGGGAAATGATATTTTGAAATAAGCTTGTCAACTTGAGGGTTTGGGGCTTGTGATTTTTTAAAGTGTCTCTTCTTGTAAGCCATTCAGGAATGTAAGCATGAATGACTGATCAAATTGGTCAGTGAACTGGCTTGATATATTAGCAAAAATTGGTTCAAAGTGTCAGGGAGCCTACTGTCTCCTTGGAGAGGCTGAGAAATAAGAAGAGCACAAGAAACAAGTGAGAGAAAAACACTGAGGAGGAGAAAAACATTGAGAAGAAGATACTGGCTGCCTAAGCAGGTGTGAGAGGACACCTAGCAGTAAAGGAGATAAGGAAGTGAGTCTGTAATTCCTAGAAATTGCCAAATTACTTAATTAGATAAACCTCCTTATTGGCTATATCGCATGTACTTAATAGTTATGCTTATTTTGATGATGAAACACAACTGTCCATATTTCAAAGATATTGCTGAAAGTTTTGCTTCATAATGTAAAGATCTAATTGAAGCTAAATTAATGTAGTTCTTTCTGTGTTCAAAACACTGTACAAGCATAATACAAGTGTGACTTAAACATATGTTTCCATACTTAGAGTAGTCTGCATTTAAAATATTTACTGCTTTCCAGAACAACCTTACTAAGGGTTTGACTTTGGAAAAGATGGCCCATGTAGTCTCAAATCAGCAACTCCACTTAGGTATATTCTGTCTATAAAACTATAGTGAATTCTATCTATAAAACTACAGTGAAATCCACTAATTTCAGTGAAGTTGACCCACATGTAACTGGGCAGTGTTTTTAAGGTTCGAGGATTTTCAAAGGCTTATGCCATATGAAAGTTTGGATGGTTATTGCATGTGAACTATGCTACCTGGAGTTTCAAAATTAACTTTTAAGCTATACTCAAAATGTTGTGAAATAGTTGATTTTTTTAAAGATGTGTAGCAGAGATTCCTAAGTCTTGCTGTCTACACATGAAGGCCTATACCAAAATTCAGAGGTGCACTCATCTGAGAATTACCTTTAGAGGACTAGCAAATAGCAAGATGGTGCAATGCAATGTATTATTAAAAACATGCATGAATCAATAGGATGCACACAGTTGAGAAATCCATTGTCCGAAATGAGAATAATAAGTTCAGTGAGTGTAGATGAGCTTATTTAGGTTCTTCAGAAATGTCAGCGCTCATCAATTAGAGCCATTGTGTTGTTGCAGTCAATTTATGTGGATAACAGAACACTAATACATATTTTAATTTTTTAACAATTACAACCTTTTTGTCCAGATGCACATTTAGCTCAGGACTACGATGGTTGGGTTTTTTCTGCAGTCAAAAGATTTTGCTATTTATTTGTGTCTAACAGGGGTTGGTTTTTCTTTTCCTAAAGAAATAATAGTAATATTGAGATTAATATGAAAAGTGACAGGAAATTGAAGTGAGTTTGTTTCTTCACTTATCCTATCTTTTTCCTAATGCTATTACTTGCAATTTCTTCATGGTTTTTGAAACACAAGTGTGGTGGGTTGACCTTGGTTGGACACCAGGTGCCCACCAAACCACTCTATCACTTCCCAGCTGGACAGGGGAGACGGAATAAAATGGAAAATGACTCGTAGGTTGAGATGAGACTGTTTATTAAAGCAAAAGTGGAAGTTTACAGTCTCACAAGCAAAGAGGAAAATAACAAGATTTATTCTCTACTTCCCATTAGTGAGTGATGTCCAGCCACTTCCTGGGAAGCAGGGCTTCAGCACACATAGCAGTTGCTCAGAAAGCAAGCACTGTAAATAATGAATGCACCCCTCACTCCTCCTTCCCTTAGATTTTATATCTGAGCTGATGTCATATGGCCTGGAATATGCCTTTGGTTAGTTTGGGTCAGCTGGCCTGGTTTTGTCCCCTCCCAGGATCCTACCCACAATGTAGGGAGGGGAAGGGATGTTGAGAGACAATGCTGATGCTGTGCCAGTGCTGCTCAGCAGCACCAAAACACTGATGTGTTATCAAAACTTTTCTAGATACCGATGCAAAGCATAGCACTGTGAGGGCTGCTTTGGGGAAATGGGCTCCAGCTCAGCCAGATCACTACAAAAAGTATACATTTAAAGTTTTGCTCTAAATGCTATGACATCAATAGATTTGATGCTCTTTCCAGCCGTTATCCTTTTGTTGAATTTAATGCTGGATGTAAACTTAAAGGGTTTTTTCTTGGGAAAGAATTGAACATGTAATTGAACTGTGGATCCAGTGGAGAGTGACAGCAGCTCTGCAATTTCTAGTCTTCTTCAGTGAATACAATGATTGTCAGGGTTCTTAGAGTATCTTTATGAGTGCTGTTGATACACTGAGAAGTCAGGAAAGTTATGACGTTACTTTTACAACAGCTTAAGTGTCAGATTTTTTTTCTGTTTTTTAGGAAACCTATCTCCTCTGTAGAGCTCCACATTAGTCATGAATTAATGGAAGTTATTCCAAGTTCAAATCCCTGCTCTCAGACTGACATAGAAGAACCCTTTTTACTTATGAATAAAATTTTTAAGGAAGAATCCACCCAAGAAAAATATTTGAAGATTTACTATGTCACTGAATTTAAAGAACCATGGCAAGGTAAAATGTTTAATTCACTGTTTTCTAAATTCTGGTAGAATCAGCTTGTTAACTTCCATAACTTTTTGTGCGGGCTCCATAGGCATTGATGAAACTGTCTGAGTAATCACAAACCTTTGCAGTTGCCTAAGGTATGACCACTGAAGGCATATTTATTCCCTGGAGAAGCAGGGCTTGTATTAGCAGTTCAAGATAGATGCAAACCAAAAGAAGTTAAACGCTGATCAAACATATGGCAGAAGGTGCCAAAAAAGTATCACAATAAGTAGATCATATCAGAAACTGAACAAAATTATAATGATCCATTATACATCAGTAAAATTAGGTCCTTGAAACATTTTCCTTGACCACATCAAGCAGAATGAAAAGTAAGCAGTTTCCACTTTGTTGCTGGGATTTTTCAAGTCTGTTGCTGTGATTGTTCAAATTGAGTAGTGTCCCTATGTATTTTCTGAAAATTGTGATTAGTAGCACCTTAACAGATATAACAGATTCTGATCACAGAAAACCAAATATTGAGAAAGTGTTTGATTCAACTGTATTGTAAATCAAAGAAAGTGATGATATTCCATTCAAGTCACAATTCTGAAAAATAAGCATATTTAAAAATGTGGAACTGCACTTCCTAGAGTCATAAAGTAGCAGCTCAGCTCAGTTTTCTATGAATTTCAAGCACTGGAATTTGTGAATTTCAAACACTACCTGGTACTTCAGCTGTAAAATTCTATATTAGGAAAGCAGTTAGGTATGTGGTAGTATCTGTTCCACTTCAGGAGGACCCTTCAGTACACATGTAAGTGCATACTTGCTTAGACATGCTTTCCTGAGATGAGGAGTAGCAGGTAAAAATGTGTTAAAATTAACAAAGAAATGCAGTCATTAAAATATTTTAATCACATTAGAAAAATTAGATTAATTGGAAAAATCCTCCTTTCTTCATACACTTTAGATACTATAGCTCCTTAAAATAAAAAAATGAATAAAAACTCTGGCTAAATTAGGAAAATAAATGCAAATCAAGGCCAAAGCTGTGCCTTATTTGACTTGATTTCATGTTAGTATATTAGGAGTTGTCCAGTTTTCTTTGAGTTAACAAAAATTAAATTAGATATTTGAGGACACAAGTTTAGATCATTGAAGTAGTCTTTATTTTCTTATTGATTTTAGCACCTAATTTTGCAACCACTATTTGATTGAATATTGAGGTGCCTCCTGCTTTGTTTTCCTAGTTGCCTAAAGAAAAGGAAGAGGAATAGATCAGGGATTTTGTAGCATATCAGAAAAAATGTCTTTTTTTTTTTATTAGAGCTACTTTTAGCTTTATAGGCTCCTAGAAGCCTTAGTAGCCTCTTCTGAACTGTTCATCTCATTAAACAGAGGCATTTTACAATGAGGCATTTATTTTTTAATTGATAGATTTCTTTATGGGAATCTGAGTCAGCAGCATAGAACAGTTAGAGAGGGGAACATAATCAGCATCTACAACTTCCAGCCACTAGGAAGGAAAGGAAGGTTGTTACAGATAGGGAGTCATCCAAGGAATGAAAGGGGGATATAGGAATGAGGATACTTCCATGTTGGTAAAAAATAAGAAAGAACAAAAACCTCACTTTACCCTTCTATGTGTATTATCCATATGTAAAATGTGTATGTAAATATTTGTGTCTACTCTATTGCAAATGTAAGGGATTGCATCAAATAGGGGTGTAGTTACTGCCTCAGTTCTGTCAGAAGAAATGAAAGTCCATAGAATCCTGTTATCATAGAATAGCCTGGATTGGAAAGGAGTTTTAAAGGTCATTTAGTCCAACCACCCTGTAATCAGCTCAGGTCACTCAGAGCCCTGTCCAACCTCACCTTGAGCACCCACAGGGATGAGGCATCAACCACCAGTCTGGACAAATTATTCCAGTGTTTTACCACCCTCGCTGTAAGAAACATCTTCCTAATATCTAATCTAAATCATCTCTCTTTTAGTTTAAAACCATTACCCCTTGTTCTATTGCAAATCTGTCCTCATCTTACTTATAGGCCCCCTTTGTGTACTGAGAAGCTGCAGTAAAGTCTCTCTGGAGCCTTCTCTTCTCCAGGCTGAACATCCCAATTCTCTCAGCCTTTCCTCATAAGAGAGGTGTTCCTTTCCTCTGATCATTTGTGCGCCCCTCCTCTGGACCTGCTCCAACAGGTCCATGTCTTTTTTCTACTGAAGACCCCAGAGATGGACACAATGCTCCAAGAGGGGAGCAGAATCACCTGCTTTGCCACTGTTGGATTTCTGGGCTGTGAGTGCACACTGCTGGCCCAGGTTGAGTTTTCCTTCAACCATCAGCCCCAAGTCTTTCTCCACAGGGCTGCTCTCAGTCACTTCTCCACCCAGCCTGTAGGTGGGCCTGAGATTGCCCAGACCCAGGTGTAGAACTTTGCACTTGTCTTTGTTGAAAATGCAAACATGGGAAAGAAAGGAAAATACCTTTTTTTTTTGACAGACATTGTATAAGAAAATAAATAAAAAAAAAGGGAAAAGAAAACCAGAGCTTATCCTGTGGACCATTGGAAGTCTAGACTTTGTTGTACTTAAAGCTTTAAAATTCTAAAATATTTAAAGCAGAAAGTACTTATTTTTTGCTGACACTTATAGTATTCTAAAAGTTGATCCACGATTCTATTTATTCTGGTAATTATTACATTTATCTTGTTTTATAATGTATTTTTTCTTATTTTTCATCAGATTTATATTTGGAAGAGGAATTTACTTTTATTGATAATCTTGAAAATTTTCGTAAAAACCTGCCAACTTTATCTATGCTTCTGAGCAGATTACAGTTTTTTTTAGTGAAAGATCCCCTTTTAGATTCTGAAGGACAGATTTTAACAGAAGAGAACATTTTCAGGTACCTACAAGTTGATGTATAATATTGAACATAAAAAATAATCTTTGTATAATGACATTGGAACATCTGTTAAATGATAACTTTGTAACTAGTTTATATTTGCAACAGGTAAAGACTTCAGCTTTTTTTCTTACTTAGGAAAAAATTACTCAAATGAAATTTATATGCATTAAGAAAACTGGATTAATGAAATTGTGTCACTTTTGCATTTTGTGAGTGTGAAGTGTACTCAAGATTTTACTTTTGGAATACTGAAAAAATGTACATCTTTAAGGGACCTCGTCCTCCCTCAAACTGATTTTACTGATTCCCTCTCAGTAAAATGCCTCTAAATTTAATTGGGCTAGGATTTTATTCATTCTTCCATGTTCCTTCTTTCTGTCGTCTCAGTCATGCTGTCAGCAAATCCATGCTCTTGCGCTGTTGAACTGTATTTCTTCAAGTTCAATTGTATTTCTTCACATTCAAGTATTATTTATTTTATGGTTTTACTCACTTTCATATTACTGAGTTGATTGAATTTAGTTGAATAATGTCTAATGTCATGAATTTGAACTAACTGATACATTAAACTGGTGTAAACTGTATTAGAAATGGGCCTAGTATGTCCTAAATATCTTGATTGTATACGTGCATGCATAAAGTCTGGCTAAATTTTGTGATAATTTACTTCGTGTCTGGATGACTGGTATCACTTCTTTTGTGCTTGGTAGGGTTACATGATTCCCAAGAAAGGTAAAGCAAATTTTAACTGATTTAACTGTACCTGTATAGCAGCAGAACAGGGAGGAGTGGGGTTGTTGGCCTGTTTTTTAAAATGAGCTCTAATCTCACACTGAGTTTTGGACATAAGACTATGTGCAAGTGTGAACACTGTAAATACCTAGTGAAGATAACATGATCCAGATTCTGCAACTACTTTCAGAAATGGCATAAAAAGTGCTAGTGTGAACCTTTACTGAAACAGCTCTGACCTCTTGGTCTGTGGTTGACTAGCAAAACCACGACCCTCCCCAAGGTGGGGGCCCAAATCGACTTGTGCAGCACACAGGGAGAGGCATTTAAACAAAGACATATAATGAAACAGACTTCTACTTAAGGTAAAATTCAGTTAGCATCCCAAGGCTGGGCGTAGAACAATTTGTACTCTTCAGTCCAAAGTATTCCTTCAGGAAAATAGTGGTGTCAGGGACTGAGGAGGAAGTTATCCCCCTAAAAAGTTGTAGTTTTAGTGTGGTGGCCACAATTGGCAAGCCTGATGAAAACTTTTCTTTCTACTTGAAAAATCTTCATCTTTTTTCTGCTTGTATCCTTGCCTCACAAGGCAAGTAGTAGCCTCACTACTGAGTTTTATTTCCAAGCATTTTGAAAGTTTTTCAGTTAAACCAGGGAACATACTTTTGGTTGTCATTTTGATTAATAATAAGCACACTCTGCCTTCACTGGTGCTGAATCATTTCTGAAAATAGAAACTAAAGGAGATAAAAGTGAAATAAGGTTGGTGTTATAGATTACAGAGATTTTATATATAGTAAAAAAATTTGACATTGGAAGAAACTTAGATCTTCAGCTTTTGCAGAAAGTGTTTTCACATGAGAACATTTATGTGATGGGTGTTGAACAATTTTAATATGAGGGGTTTTTTCTGTAACTTTTTAAGGCAGGTCCCAATATTAAGTGATTCTACTCTGCATATAATGTATTATTTCTTGAAAAATACTTTTGGTTAATTCCACAGATCGGTAGAGCATCCCTTGGAATTGCTTTCTTAGAAAAGGCATGGATTTAGAAAAATAACTTTTTGCCGTGTGTATGGCTATCAAAGCTATTGCTAAGACTTTCAATCTTAGACATGAAGTAATACAAAGAAGTCACTTACTTTCTTTTATGATCTTTTAAAGAGAGTGTTTGATTTTCCAAAATGAAATGAAGATGGAAGAGAGTAAAAATGAATTGCAGGAGATTAAAGAGAACTTCTGCACTATACCTATAAAAGAGGAAGAGGTATCATTCTGTTGTTTCATCCTATATATTATATTAGTTGTTGTTTTGTGTTTTGGGTAGGTGTTTGTTCACTTGCAAGTCATTTTACTGAATTCTCTTCATACTTGCAAAGTATTCACAGCTTTCATATTTCCAAGGTTAGGAAACACTGCTTTTATTGGTGTTTTTTTAATTGTTGGATGCTGCTGTTAGGAGTTTCCACTCTGATCAGCTGTTTCTCCTTCTTCCGGATGTGTTGGCACTGTAGGTACTTGTTACACTAAGAATACAAATTAACCAGAACAGGAAACCATGAGGTGCATGGGAAAGGGAAAGCTCCAAGATATGTTTCAGGATTTGGGAAGCCAGCTTTGCTTCTTTTATAAAAAGAAGTCAAATGTACTTTTTCCTTCATTTTTCAAAATTCTAAAACACAAACTTTCAGTAAAGGAAATGAAGATTTTACTTGACTGGGAACTAAAAGTTCAGATACACTCTCTACACTCCAGTCACTCAATCTGAAATTCTGTAACATTGCATTCTGTAACTTTGCTCCCTATTGAGCAAAGCTTTGTGTATACTGTGTAAATGTCATATGATTTCTCTCCTAAAAGCTCTGAAATTGGTTTAGAATTAAGTTATTTCAAGATTTTGAAAAAGTTTTGACTATACAGTAACATCAAAGGGGATTTACTGACCATTCTGTTGTGATTAATATTTTTTCAGTATTTCATGTTGCCTCTTGAGTTAGAATTCAGCAAACCCAGCAATGGCAGATCTGATTCTGCTAAGATTCCATCATACTTGGAATTGAACGAGTTGTTAAATGTGACCTCAGACACTATGGCTGATGAAGACCTGTGCAAAGAAGTGATCAAAGAACGTGAGGGTTGGTTTTCTTAAATGCTTGACCTGATTTTCCTTTCACTTCAACACATTTAACACAATTTGGGTCTTTGATATTGAGTTCACTTTTGAGTTACATTACAGCCTATTAAATGAGAATTCCTCTGTGTGAGACTATGAACTATTCTATGTCCAGATTTCTGAGTACATGTCTCCTCAAGGGGTAGTAAACTATTTGCCATTTGGTTCAATCCATGGTTGTGTTGTAATCTCGGAAACAAATGTAAATGAACCATGATTTGTGCTATAAAAACTACCATGAATATAATAATTTAGTCTTGATTTTTCCTATCTGTTTTTAAATTTACTTTCAGAGACATCCCTAAGAGGATTACGTGCGGTACTGTAAATCATACTGTAAAAAAACGCTTTTGTTGCACTGTAATTGTAAACACAAAAGCAGATTTCTGAGGACAAAAAGGTTAAATATTTCCATGGATAACAGGAATACTCTAAATGACAGTAGTTATTTCTTTAAAGAAATTTTAGAACTGTTTCTAAATGCTTTTATGTGATGGATAAATACAACTTTAATGACAGTTAATTGGCTAATGGGCTGATTTATATGGCAGTATTTTGTCTGGTTAAAAGAAAGAAACATTACCTGTGTTTTTGTTGTGTTCTTTTTAGTTAAAAATTAATATTTTTCCACTTTTTTGGTGGGCAGGAAGCAGCTCAAAGAAGGAAGAGTCGTGCTTCTGAATGTGGAGTGTCTGCTGAATTCTGTCTGATAGGGCACCAGTTTGAAATAATCCAGTCTCTTGTTGAAAATAGGAACAAAACTTTTAAAAGTGTATATTTGACTAGGGTAGTTTCATTTGCATTCTTATGATACATTTAGTACATACCATGTTCTGAGCTGAATGATCCAACCTCTGCTGCAGATATTTGAGGAGTTTGTACATAAATGTCAACCTACTGGAGTTTTTCATTCTTTTTTGGTAGCAAAAGAATCTACATACACAAACTCCCAGCAAACTATATTTAGGCTACTTAATTGTTCTGGAAATCACTGTAGTCATAAGAGCTTGGAATAATTCGGGTAGTGATTATAGTAGATTGCGGGGGTTTTCTGTCACCTAAGGGACAAGACTGAACACTGCTCTTATCAGCTACAGCATTTGGGGTTACTAAGCATGACTGTGATTTTTCATAACAATATATCATGGAGGTTCAATAATAAGATTGAAAGCAAAAAGTGCTCTGACAGGAAAATGTAATGAATGGTTAATTTATGGCACCTTTAAAAATCTGTTTTCAGATCTCAAAGCAGAAATTACATACAACATAGAAATTTCCAAGTACTGTCCCATTCCACAAGAGGTTTGCTCCAGTAATAGCACAAGTATGCTGGAATTCTGTGAGTCAGGTAGGAAGATCTGTATGAATCAAGGGGTGATATTTAAAATAAATTCTTTAAGCAATTGTTCCTATATTCTGTTCGTAGGAGGACATGCACTGTATAGATAAGAACATTCTCTTTGTGTAATCTACTATTTTTTACCTGCACTATAAGGAGCTAGAAGTGCCATACTGCTTTCCAGAGCTTTATAGTCTAAACACAACCAACTTTACAGTTCCCTCATGTTGCTTTTGGCTGCAAGTGATGTCTATGAATTTTGTATTTGATAGGCTTTTTGGATCTTTTTTGTCTAGCAAATTATCTACCTAGAGAGGGAGGATGAAATTTAAGACAGATTGATTAACATCAATTTGTGGAGTTAAAAAGCGCAGTATAAAGTTTGTTAAAGTCTAATATAAATGCTTTCAAAATAGGGTGGTGGAGAACAATCCAGGCAGAAGTGCTGAGGTAATAACTTCTAGATGTTCAAAGCTCCTGTGCAGACATTCTGGTTTGCAAACAGTTCTGTAATGATGTGTGATCAAGAAATTAAGTCATATAGTCAGCAGAGCTGTTTTCCATAGAAATAAACTGAAGTGTTGAATATTTGCATTGAATCCTTGCTTCTCCTTCACTGGCATTTGGAAATACTTTGTATGTGTCCACCTTTAATAGCTTGAAAACTCAAGTCATGGTGTTTACAGTGCATACCAATGCTGGGCGGGTTTGGTGTATGACTGCACAACCTAATTATCCAACCCTAGTTAAAATTTCTTCAGGTTCCAGGTGTAACCTTTGAAAATAATGTATATTCTTTGCCAGCCCAACTGTATTCCCAGCTAAATGTTGGCTGGTGAAGTGAGGCAGAAAAATGGCTATGCTGGTGGCATTTTTCACCTTTAATTAAATGTAGAAGAGCCTGTGCAAAGAGTGACGTTTACAAATGGATGTGATCTGAGCAGAGTGGCAATGCTTGAATATATATGTACCTCTCATCCTAACGTGTATCCTATCCAGGAAAAAGTCTATCCATTATTGCCCTGGGCAGCAGCAGTATTATCAGTAACCAGTGCATGTTCACTTGATAGTTTTCCGTCCAGCAGTTACTAAAATCCTTGAGAAATCTTGTGTTTTCTCCAGATCAAGAACCCCCTTATTGTCTTAGTTTCAATGTGTTTTAAACTGAACTGATAGTTACCCTCTGCAGGCTAATAGGATCATGCTCCTGATACTGTATTGCAGTGGAATTTTGGTTGGAGCAATCATATCTGTTCAAAGGGTCTGATATAAAAGCTCAATGCAAACCCACCATGTGTTGTTCCACCAAGACAAAGTTAAACTTACTTTCCAACTTGAAGTTATTGCCTAGCATGATAAACTAATCTGGGTCGAATGAGCTATCTGACTGCTCTCTGCTTCTGAGGCTGACAAATAGGAGGAGCTTAAGTGTAGTAGGTCTGAGCATTTTGAGACCTTCCTCCTGTATGCAACAGTGACAGGTTGACTTTGATCTTCTCTAGGATATTATCTGTTCTACTGGAGCTGATGTAAGAAGTCAAATAATGTTGAATTGTTTTTTAAAGAAAGTGACCACATTAATCTTTATTGACAGTTTGCTGCCTTAGCTCTGCCATTGCATCAGGCAAAATTAAGTTGTTAGGGCACAATCAGCTTCCATCTTCTTGTTCTAATTGATTTTGGTGTTTATGAGCTACCAGAAGTGAAATATGTGTGCTTGAACTCAGAGAAGAAGCGGTGATAATATAATGGCATTTTCTGTAAACCTTTCATTGTTTGCCTTTCTCTCTTGCTAGGAATAGGATCTGTTTATTGATAAAGGGCTTAAGAAACAAGAGAGTTCAATGAACCTCTGAGAGTAAGCAGAGTTTATCTAATGTAACTGATGAAAATATTCCAGTCTTAAAGGCAAAAATAACTTAAAGGCAAGAATTAATAGTATTGCTGAAAGAGAGAGAATTGTTCTTTTTAGATATGGCAGAGATATACTGTCCTGAGACCAGCTCCTATCCTATTCAAAGTAATGTGCTTAAATTGTTTATCCCCACAAAAAACAGTTCGTGAGCTGAAGTTCACAGCAGTAGTTCATGGAGCTTTTTTTGTGTTCTAAGTAAATGGGAAAGAAATTATACTGGATAGAAGTATGTTGTTTCCTTTATATCCACTTCTATTTCTTACCTTTTTTTTCTGCTTCTCTGATAGGTATTTGTGTTCTCTGGCTTTATAACATTGTCCCTTACCCTTCCTACCATACAATCAGCTTTTTAGGTCAGTCAAGGAGCAGCTGTAAGCAGCTGGACAGGTGACTGATTCATAGCCTGCTTCGTGCCAACTGGCCAAACAACGTGTGTATGAGGACTGCATCTGCTTGCTGCCTGTTAGAATGAATAGGGAATTTGTTACAAATGTTTTTCCTTACAGAGGCACTGTTTTACTTAAAATTTTTCTGACAGTTTTCACAGACCATAGAACAACTGTGGTTTTTGTTACCTCTGCTTTCTGGTTAGAAGAATGGCAGAGAGAAGAATTCTAGGACAGTCATGTAAACCACAAGTTTTTATGAAATGACACTAAAATCAGTGCAGTTGCAAATTCCTAATGTGATTTGAATAAAAACCAATAAATAATCCATTAATATATCCACATGTGATACAATTGCAAAAAAAAAAAAAAGTTAAAAGTAACTTGCAGGGAACTTTTAACATGCCAGGTTTGTTTACATACTGCTTTAAAAAAGCAGATGATCAGTTCAGTGATCGTCCCTAGAAATTTCAATGCGTACTAATTCTACTTGAAAGAGTAATTTTGTCTTTAAAATCCTGACTGTTTTTGAAGTTCCCAAGTCCGGTCATCTGTGTCTTACAGCTGCTATAACATTAGCCGAAGTTTCTCTCCCATCTAATTAACTTCATTTATGGGGAAAGCATCTAAGAAGGCCAATATCAAGACCTCAGCCATGGTACCTGATGATTTAATTATAAAAATCATCTTACATGTGAAGAGTATGCAGCCAGAATTACATCAAAGAAATGTAACCTACACATTGTTATCCCCAAACTGTCTGGAAATTGGATGTGAAGTGTTTGGGGCATAGAGCTTAAACAGTGAATCGTCCTATGAAAATATTTTGTAGTTTAATACAAAATTCCACTAGTATAAAATTCGTAAGCATGTGTATTTCATTCAAAGGTAGCTTTGTGATTTTGATTTTTTATTTTTGTTTTGGCTGGGGCATTACGTAATTTCTCGCTGAATTGAAAGATGAAATGGAAGTGCCTTTAACTCCTCCATGCAGACAACAAAGTTCATGGGTTAATTTTCTGTGCAGAGGACTTCAGGAAGAACTTCTTCCTCTCTCTGGTAACAGGTAATGAAACTTTGGTAGTGACAAATTCTACCATAAATCCTCTAAATCATACATCCTCAAAATAATTGAAAAAATAACTTTAGTCTATTATGAATAGAACATTATGAATCAATACTTATGTTGTTTGACCTGCATATATACTGTGTTTTGTGTGAAAGAGTGATGGAGTGCACAGGCCGTATCCATGGCTTTTCAGGGGAGCTTGAAAAAGGAAATGACAACCACCTCTGTAGACCTCTTTCTGTAGGGGGATTTAATAACCTGAAAATGCAGTCTCCCTTTTGAAATAGGCAACAGTAAATACCTATGTATTTAGCAAGTGTGTATATGTGTGTATGTATACATTTATAAATATGGAAAATACATACATTGCACAAGTATCACCTTCAAAATCTCCAGAAGCAATACAGGAAGAAAGTATTGTCTGTGTTTTGGGGATATCCTCCAATAATGGGGTTTGGGCCTTTTCATCCTGACACAGGATTAGGATTGCTTCATCTTTTCCTTCTCATCTTGTTTTTGAGACTAGAATTTTTTTACCTTGCTATCTTTCTCACATATGCACAAAGAATTTAAATATCCCTTTGGGGCGGGAACCACACTCTAGACAGAATTCTCACTCTGTACCACTTTAGTTCATGAATCAGCCTTGATGGGTCCTCTCACTCTTTCCTGTTTCCTCTGTATGGATAAGAACAAACATTTTGATGAACGGGAGAATGAATGAATTAACTGAAAATTTAAAGACAAAGTAGATCTTTAAAAGGCAGTTTTACATAAATCAAAATTCAACAGATAATCCTGTTAAACTTCATAACTACAAGTCTTTTTTTATGTTCTTTGTAGTATTTTGATTACAGGGCCCTCTAGGGAATACTTAGACTCTTTGGTATGGCAATCAGAGAAGTATCGGGATAATATGAGCTCTCTTTTGCTGGTCGGTAAGGATTTCTAATTGATGTTAACAAGTTCCATGTACACAGAGAAATACAGCAGAAAAGATAATGTTATATTACAGAGCACATGTTTTGTTTGAGCCATTGAAAATTATCCAATTAATGTAAGCCTCTGAAGTTTGGATTATCTGATTCTTTTAGTACATGTAAAAAGTTACAGTATGGCAACAAAGAAGTCAGTATGTCATGTACCCTTCTGTGGAGGTAGTTTGAATGAAATAAGAGTTTTATTTTATTATGACAGTGTTCAGCTCACTACTGCTAATTATATACAATAACTGTAGTAACAGTTTGGTAGAAATTTGTTAATCTGTTGAACTCTTTCCTGTGTACTATTTTCCCTTAAATAATGTTTTAAAAAGTGTATTAATCAATAGAAGAGTATGCTTCATGGAAAATAATGTTATAAACTCACAAAAGCAGAGTTCGTGTTAGGAAGCAAAATACACAAAACCAAAATAAGCTGCAGGGTATTTATGACAGCACTGGAATATTAATTACCATTATTCTTTCATTTCATTTTATTTGCTTCATTTTACAAGTGCCAGGATTAAGTTATGTATATTGACTTGTTATGTTGTCCAATTCATTTGTACGTTGATTTACAGTTTAAAATAATGTCTGGTATGCTCCTTACTACTCCAGTTGATTTTTTTTCAGGTAAGGATTCTGCTAAGTCTTTGTAAGCAGGATAAGTAAACCTACACATAATGAACAAGATAATTTGTAATTTTAATAATGCAGCTACACATTATTAGATCTGAAAAAAAATTAACCCCCCACCTGACCTTACTCATAGACACAGTAAGTAAAAAGTACTCTTACTCTGATAATGTCAACTGCTTTACTCTTAAATCTGTTCATGGACACTGAGTTACAAATGGAAGTATAAAAAAGGGATATATGGAGATATATAGTAGGTCATAATACCTGGGAGCTTTTATTTACAAAATTACATTCTGTTTCATGTTTCTAGATTATTAATATTATATGTTATTTCTGGGTTTTGTAGAGCATCAGACTGTTAACCTTGTGCCTCAGCATCATTCACTGACAGAACTGCAAGAAATGCTACCAGTTGAGACAGAAGCACCAATGCTTAGCTCTCTAGAGAAGGGCTGGTGGCTTAATTTGGGTTTAAATTCAGCAGCCATAGAAATTTTGGAGCAATTAAATATGGATGACAGTAATGCAAACAGTTTAATTCCTACAGAAATAGAAAAATTCACACAATTTACATCGTATCAGTTAGAAAGTAAGTACCTTCTTATTTTAAAAAAAGTGATAGAAAGGCAAAGATAGATACTTAGTCAGAGAATCAGGCAGTGATAGTTACATATCTCCAAGAACAAAGTAAATGAAATATTTCTTATTTTTGAGACTAAAATGTTTTACAACAAAATGAAGTAGCGACACTACTGCAGGTAAGGTGTACTTTCACAAACTTAAATTGTAGGAACAAAAACATTTAAGTACACAAATTTATTACCATGCAGGTGAAGAGTAGCTGCCACCAGCCATACTATTTTTTAATAAAATAGGTTCATACAGGAGAATTTCTTAACAAATAGTAGTTTTGCACTGAAATATTTTAATAAAGCAGATACTCACATTGTCCTGTCTGCAGAAGCCAGCGTGTGTTACAATGAAAACTATTTATTTTGTGATGCTACAGAGGTTTTTTTATGCTGACAATGGTTTCAAATTTGAACACCTCATAACTTCAGAACTTCTCATGGGCCATTTTACATACTTATAATCAAACTGCAACGAAAAATGCAAAACCTTATCTGGATTTTGTTATATAGCTATGACTGGACTGCAAGGCATCAGTTGTGGTTGTAGCATTCCAAGGATTGACAGTAACATGATAAACTGTGAAACAAATAGACACTGCTCATGAAAGAACAGTTCCAAGTTACTGCTTTTTACATATTTTTAAGTGTTTAGCTACTGTGTTTGAGATGAATGTACACCCATAATGCAAAAAATTGCAGTTCTATTGAAGCATATCTTCAGAGGGAGCAGATTGCATTCATTACTTCTTTTTTTTCCTCTAAAAAAAAAAAAATCCGGTAACTTTTCTCCCTAATGAAAGGTACTGCTTTCCACTTCCTAGAAATCTAACATCAGTAAACACCATGGTGAAAACTTCTTCAAACAATAGCATGGCCTTCTGTGTCTCAATATTGTGCATTTTTGCTTTGGACTAGTCAGTGCAAGTTTTCTAAAAGTGGATTTTAATGATCTGAGAAGACAGAAAGAAGAAATTTTTAAAAAATGCTTTTTCTATAAACCATCCAAAGTCATTAACTCCAGCCAGAAGACAGAAAAGAAAAAGGTCTATACTTCAGTGAATAAATTAAATTTTATTTTTCAGAATGGCTTGAAGAAAATTCTGTGATAAACCAAGAGCTGCTTTCTGCTGAAAGACATCAGATGGACAAAGTAGTAAACCCTGACTTGTCGCTGCAGACTCAAAGGCAGTA
Source organism: Corapipo altera (assembly GCF_003945725.1). NCBI lineage: Eukaryota > Metazoa > Chordata > Aves > Passeriformes > Pipridae > Corapipo > Corapipo altera. The sequence goes on from NW_020884907.1 coordinate 6,487,533, forward strand.
TTTTGCCCTGCCTATGAGTGCTGTGTCATCTGCCGAAATTCACAGCACAAATACATCTGGGGGAGAGCTTACTGGAGGAAACAACAGGAAGATTAAGGTAGAAGAGGAGATTCGTTTCTTAAACCAAGAAAAGAAAACTCCCAAACCATCTGAATCAGTCAGCTGTAAAGGTGTATCTTCTAAAGTACACAGCTCATCCTGTAGTGAAAAGCCTGCATCATTTGCACTTGCTACAAAATGGGACAACGATGATTCTGATCTGAACAACTTTATCATGATGAGATCCAAACATACACTCAGACAAAGAGAGGAAAAAAATTATGTAGATAGACCTGAAAAAGGTATGTGAACCAGTTTATGCTGCCATTTTTTCCAGATTTAATTCTTTACTGTTTTACCACTTACAATAGTTGCGAGTTCATCCTAGTAGATGTATCCTTTGAAGTAAATGGTGACATTTTTCTGGTCTTAGTTGAAGCTGATTTTTCCTCTAAATATCTTACCTGTTGGTTTTTTTACTTTAGGTATCTTAGGGGATTTTGGTTGGTTGGCTTAGCTGGGGTGGTGTTTTGTTTTTGGAATGGGTTGGGTTTTTGGTGGTGGAAGTGGTATTACATAAAATAAACATATGAGTTTATTCCAGTTCTGATGAAGTAACTCTGACTGGTACTTCAGATGATCTCCTCTGTCCATATGTTCTGAATCAGATCTCCAAACCTCTCTGGAGAAGAAATAGTTATCAAATTCATTGTAGTTACCAAATAGTAAATCAGTACTCTTACTTCTATAGAACCAACATAAACTAGACAATGAACAAGAGTTGTTCATTTGAGCCAGTTACCTTGGTGCAAACCTCATCAAACAATGAAGCAGAACAGGTATTAGGAAAAACAGAAAGTTGTTGATAGCCCTGTTCTTGTTGATGACAATGCTTAGGAAAGAATCTCAGGCTATGTGTTCAGCATTGCAGAGATGCAAAACAACAGAGAAAGAAAAGAAGTGGAAGAATTTCTTTATTTGTTTTTAAAAAGAAATGTCTGTGTCATGAAATAGCAGTCAGCAGAGACGTATTTCCAGACTCAGTTTTCAGGATAAAATTATCTTTTGAAAAGAATATTTCTCAAGGTTTTTGGGACTTGTATGGCAGAATTTTAACAAGAACTTTTATCTGTGTTTTAGTTACTTGTCTCAGCATTAAAAAAAAAAAATTTTTTATATAAAAGCTTTCAGCAATAATTCCTATAGAATAGAGTTGGGATATTTATTTAATTGAAAGCTTGTGTAATCTTGTGGAGGAAATTATTTCTTGGTAAAAATTCACCTGTTACTGACATTGGTAGAGATGCTTAAAACATTTCATGGCCTCAGAAAACAACAAGCCAAATTTTACAAGTAGGAGACCAAAGTACCTGAACTGAAGCTTTATGCTACCATCTAGTGAACTATGACCAGAACTGCATTGCTTAAAAAGGAATCCAAATGTACTGAAAGATAAGCTATGTTACATTCAGGAACAGGCTTGTGGAGGTTTAAGTAGATTAAATGCAGACTAGAATATGTACAGGCAAGACCCCAGTGTGGCAGTTATTTCTGATATATAGAGAATCCATTAAAATGTGTGGGTCTTACCACATTGATGTAGAAATTATATAAATTATCGCATACTTTTGTAATAATGAAAAGCTTTTATTATGGGTCAGTCTAAATCTAACTGAAAAGTAGAGATGCCAGCACTTCTTGTAGGGCTCTTTGTTGCTTGGCTTATTTTTTAAAGATATCATTGTGTTTAATATTTACTTTAGAAAATATAGAGGAGGGAAGTAGTAGAAACAGTTCAGTGATTCGGTTTGGAACCCCCTCTAGCTTTTCAAAATCAGAAAGGTTTTTTTAAGTTACCTAGAATAAAAATTCATTTTTTCTTTTCCTTCTGTTTGTGTATGATCAGTTTGTTTTCTGAGAAAACTGACATTCATAAATAGAAAAAAAGTCAGTAATATTTAGTAGAGAACTATTCAATAAGAACTCCTCTCAGAAATAAAGATATAGAACTGTCAGAAGGAGCTTTGTGGTCAGAAGTTGTAGCTCATGCATCAGTATTTATCAGAAAGAGGAGACAGCCACTTAGAAATACTAACAAGTTACAAAAGATAGCTAGCAGATGGTAGAAAATTATTTTCCTCTTTCTTTTTTTTTTTTACTATTTGCATCTTCCATGGTTCTTCTGGATGGCTTACAGTATCTAATCTTTTCTAGTCTCGCTCACTGAGGTATTTTTCATAATTTGAGCAGTGTCTTTCCTCTCATATGTGTTTTTTCCCCATATAGAGGCATATGATCTTTCTTATGAATCTGTATTATAGAGCTATAGGACCAGCACCTTAATTTTCCCAGCTCTGTTTCTTTGATAATGCCTGACTTCTTGGGCTGTGAAGGCAGACAGGGCCTAATCTCCTTTTGTGTCTTGATGTTTTTCCCATACTGTGTAAGCCCATGAAAACAGTAAAGAATTCATGGGGAGAAAATGCATATGTCACAGAAACTATTTAAATTGAAAATATCTTTGCATGTAGAGTCATTTATTGAACAGTTTTCTTATTCATTGAGCTGGGTTTGTGATATTTGTGTCTAAATATTCACTTGTGGTTTAATAATTCAGTGCTACAACCTGAAGAACAGCATATGCATGTTTACAAAGAGGATGACTCTGTTTGTGAGATTGTAAAAATAGAGGAAAAACCCCAAGAGAATGAGGATGGTATCACAGTCAATATTCAAGCATCAGGTATACTATTTTTGGATATGCTTTTTTTTCCATGTGAAGGTAGGGGTCAGACTCCCAGGTAACAAGTGACAGGACCAGAGGAAATGGCCTCAGGCTGTGCCAGAGTAGCTTTAGATTGGATCTTGGGAAAATTTCTTCATTGAAAGGATGGTTAGGTATTGGAACTGCCTGCCCAGGGAAATGGTGGAATCACCATTCCTGCAAGTGTTCAAATAAAGTGTGGCTGTTGCACTTGGGCATGTGGTTTAGTGGTGAACATGGTGGTGCTGAGTTAACAGTTGAACTTCATGATCCTAACAATTCTATGGGTCTATACAGCTTTGCAATATAATTTTATATTAAATAGTACTGCTCAAAAAATGCTTAAATTATTAGGCTTAGTCTCTGCTCCTTGTGACTGGAAACATTGCAAGTAAATGGATATTTGTTTTGACACAGGTGTGAGAGCAGGCTCTAGAATTCCATCTTAGTACTAAAGCCAATCACATGCAAAGTAAAAAGAGTAACTCGGACTTTGGGTTATGTCTGATCTAAATTAGCAGATATACAATCTCTTCATACCAATCAATACCCTTCAATTATTGTTCTTTACTTTTTCCTCTGGCAGAGTAAATAAGAACTGGAGATGGAAGGGATCAGTAGTTGTTTTGATAGGAAGTGTCTTGAACACAGTAGAAATGTACTGTGGGTTAACACATGACTGAGCCTTACTCTGTGAACTCTGGCTGTTGTACAAGGAATTGTATCAAAAAACATGCACTGACAGCAATTTTCTCATGCAGTAGAAATGATAGAGAATAACCTAGAAAGTATTTATCCAAGCTATTTTAAGAGCCTCAAATCAAGCATACACGGTGCTAGGAAGTCGTGGACCTGGTACAGATTAGTTTGGTTTCCCATGAAAATGCATTTATTCCAAGCATGTGCTTAGTGGGAATGTCTTTCACAGAACCAGTGAAAGAGTACAGCAGCATTTTCATCTGTTTCCATCTGAGGTGGGAATCATAGCTATAAGCTTATTTTTTAATTATGTTTTTCTAATAAATTTTGAAGCAAGACTCCTTTAATGCAACAAGAGGAAAAAAATTAGGGTTTTCTGCAGTCAAAACAAAAATTATCATTTTGAAAATGACTACAATGTAAAAGCAGGCTGTACAACAATGGAATAGCAGTACAATTTCAGTGCGAGTCTCAGGAGTAAAAAAATCCTAATTTTTCATCATGGAGTTTGGTCACTTGATGAAATGCATGGAACAGCATAGATGCCTGCCCTGAAGATCAGCTTAATTCTGCCACTCAGGAAGTTCCATGAGGAGCAACTCTTCTTCCATTAATGTTGCAGCTTTCATGAAGAAGTCAGTGTTGTTAGTGTTTTCTGGGTCTTTGGACTATTCTTGTCCAATAATAGTTTATGAAACCAAACTTTGCTATCATGTTTTGTTTATTGTGCTATGCAGAAAGCCAATGCCAGGCATACTGCCTCTTGGAAGAAGCAGCCATTCCTGTACTAAAAGATTTGACGCGTCTGGGTGTACTTGCTTCTGTAAATTGGAGCTTTGACAGTGTTAAGTTTGATCATACAAGGTTTTTCTTAAAACAGCAAGAGAAAGTAGTGTGCGATAATTTTGAACAAGGTATGTCTTTTAAAAAGCATCTCTGAGGTTTTTTCTTCTTTAAAACTAATACAGATATAATTGGTGAGCCAAGGTTCAAAATGCTTGATAAATTAATGATAAAACTATTAACAGTTTGTAGACTTACAGTAATTGATTTCCTCTTTTAGTTCCAAAATAATGTCTCCTAATTGTTCAACATTGCATTTATTAACCTCAATATTACAATACAAAAAAAAGTATTCTAATTGAATTTAATTTTAAAATATTTTACATATGCTTCAGAAATGTTGCCTCTACAGCAAAAAACACTTAATATTTTTTCATGCTAGATTTTAAAATTGAAAGTTGTCGTGTGTTTTTGTTGTTTCTTTTCTTTTAGTAGTTATATTTCATCCCACCTGCATGATGCAAAATGCTATGCCCATGTTAGAAATGACAAGGAAAAAAAGTCCATACTGATTTAGTTTCTTGGAAAGAGTTCTGAAACGTTTGGAAAACAGGGTAGATGGAGTTACAGTGCTGTTGAAAAATTTAGTGATTTGACTAATTGGATGAGGAAATAGTAATGTGAACAGCTGGGTTTGTATCATGGACCAAAAGATGGGAAATGTATTGGTACCCATGTATATTTAGATTCCCTCACTAAAATCAGTGAGCAGTGTGGTTTTAACGGCACTCCCAAGGGTACTGTTATCCCCTACTCCAGCAAGCATCATCTGTCCCTACACACCTCTCAAAAACACTTCCCTGTGTGCCGCTTGCTCTGGGTCAGATGGCATGGGAGATGTTATATCAAAAGCTGTTTGCCAAGTTCACCAGATCTGAGCTTTGAAGGCTGTCTGTGTTTAAGTGTGTTTAATGAAAATTCTGAGATACACGGATCTTTTAAATTGATTATGTGTGTACAGTGAGATTTCTGAAATTTTACACAGACCACAACCACACCTCAGTCTTCTATTTGTAAAGGTAAAATAGATGAGAAGGAGATCATGCTGTTCAGACATGCTGCTCTGGTACATCTGCTGGTGACAGTTCGAGATCTGCTATTGTCATGCGGCTTCGACACAGCACTAGGTTTGTTTTCAGTAGTAAATAATGATACCCAGAAACCCAAAGCTTTGTGTGTGTTCTGCAGTCTGTCCTTCATGTTTGTAGCTCTGATTCCTTGCCATCACTGTGTACGCTCTGTTCATGACTAATATACCTCTGCTTATGTTATTCCATTAATTTGTCGAAGAAACATTCTTATGAATTTTCACATATATTATGTGTTGTATCTCAGAATGACAAATTCTCATTGTAATCTCTGTGTGAAACTGAGAAATATGCAAAAATGTCAGGTCCCTTTTTATTTACAATCTGTCTTCTGTGGGTCTGGAGCACTTTCCACCTAAAAATGTTCTTAGGCTCTTTGGAAATTAGATACTCAAATATGAGGGCATTTTAAGCAAAATCTAAAATAATATCTAATGTATCATAAGGCATGGAGTTTGAAGTTATAACATAACTTCCACAGCTTTTTTTTGAGCTTTTCTGGTCCTATGCTGTTCAGATTTGGAATATGAAAATCCATTGTAACCCAGTTTAATGCCTGAAATGATAATGCTGAGCTTATCAAATTGTCATAGTTGTGCATTGTGAATTATCAGATACCTCTATCAAAACAGATCGATAAAGAGCTGAAGTCAGCATTTATGAATGCCTTTAGGAAAGTCAGGCTCCCTCTGTCTTTATAGCAGTAAAGGTGGTTCAGAGCATCTAACTTCAGTGGGTCTGAATGCCTTAAGGGACAGTATTTCCTTAAAATTGATGTAAGATGGAAAACATTTGCCGTAAGTGAAATTGTAGGGAAAATAAATTATTTTGCATTTCCTTAAATATTTCTAGCAATAGAAGAGTAGGAAGAAAAAACAGAATGAGTAAATAAATAAAATCCCAAGTAAAGTTATTTTCTACAAGGAAAACAAATGAGCAGTTCCTCCTCCACTGTTTATTGTAGCTGAAGCACTCCTAGATGATATTTCAGAATTGCAAAGCACCTGTGTTTCCAAACCCCAGCAACAGCTGACACAGGAAACTGTACAAGTAAAAAAGATCTGGGAAAAAACTTAGAAAAATGGAGCCTGGTTCTGAGTAGGCCCCGTAGTCTTCATTACAGGTCTTCTTGTGTTGTTGTACTGTGCTGTGCAATTCATCACACAGTTATCTCAGATGAATGCGTTTTGAAATAACCCCATCATTTTCACCAACTGTATACAGAAGACACCATTCAGAGTTGAAAACTAGTTGTGATAGTTTGAAGAGCGGTAAAGACACAGGACAAGTGAAGCTTTGGACAGTGATGGCAGAAATACTGTTGTATATATGTTGTATACTATATATGTTGTATACTATATAGGTTAGTTAAATATAACAGTGCTGCTGCCTGCTTCTGCAGCCATAGAATGTCATATTGAATAATTGTAGCTGAAGTCGTATGGTCTATGGATACTAGAGAAAGTATGGCAGTTTTACAAAATCCATTTACATACCTGCTTACTGGTAATATTATCCCTCCATTTTGGCAAGCCATTGAATTTTCATCTGCTTTTGTGCCAGATACCCTTCATGTAGATTTTAAATTGATGTGCAGATTAAACACAATGCTTGACAATTATCTTTTGTTGCTGCAATTGCTTCTTTTGTTGCTTTACTGACAGGTTATTTGTCCAAGGCAAAGGATATCTATAAAAACATCTTAGAATCCTGCTTGAGTAACATCTGGAGGCAGTTGAAGATCGTACAGTACAGCAGCCAGAAAAAGCATGAAACAAATCCCAAAATAACAGCTCTTCAGTGTGAAATGTTAAATTGGATGAAAAGTTATGGAGAGAAACACAGTGTTAAGGTTAACAATGTAACCAATTTCTCTAAGCAAACAAAACTGTTCCAGACTATGTGAATATTTATAATGCCATCTTTTAACAAGAGCTGGTTTATGGGGAAAAAAAGTCTAATAATTACCGTTCCAATTCATACTTCTGTTAAATTAGGGTAATATAAATTTTAAGACCTCTGTCAGGAGCACTGCAGGTTTCTGTTGGATCAAATCTCCCCTTGTTGTATGCCTGAGATAACATGCACATGAATTTTAACATTGCCAGGACTTCATTTCACTGCAGGTGGTTTTGTTTCCCTGGTAAGTATATTGTGTCACATCAGTTACTGAAAATTATATATAACCTTTTATTTGAAGGCCAGTGACCAGTGGGGTTCCTCAGGGCTCAGTTTTAGGACCAGGGCTCTTAAATATGTTAATAAATGGTCTAGATGCAGGAATCAAAAGTACATGAATTGAGTTTACCGATGATATGAAATTAGGGGGAGCTGTGGACTCCCTTGATGGCAGATAGGCTTTACAGAAAAATCAGGATAGACTAGAGAGCTAGACAATCGTCAGTTGTATGAAATATAACAAGAGCAAGTGCCAGATTCTCCACCAGGAATGGGGCAATGCTGGTTATACATACAAAGTGGTAGAGGAGAGGTTGGAATTCAGCCCTATGAAAAGAGACCCAGGCATCCAAGTCTATGGCAAGTCGAATCTGAGTCAGCAGTGCCCTGGCAGCCAGAAGGGCCAACCATGTCTAAGGGGGCATGAGGCAAAGCATCACCAGCTAGTTGAGGGAGGGGATTGTCCCACTCTGCTCTGACCTGGGGTGGCCTCACCTTGAATATTGTGGCAATTTTGGGCACCACAATATAAGGAGGACATCAAACTTGTGTGTTTTGTGTGTCCAGAGGAGGATGACCAAGACAGTGAAAGGCCTCAAGGGCAAGACTTAGAAGGAGCAGCTGAGGTCACTTGGCTCATTCAGCCTGGGGAGGAAAAGGCTGAGGGGTGACCCCATCGCAGCCTACACCTTCTTTAAGGGTTGCAGTGGAGGAGGAGGTGCTGATCTCCTCCCTCTCATGACCAGCAATAGGACATGAGGAACTGGAATGAATGAAGCTGCTTCAGAGGAAATTCAAATTGGACATTAGGTAAAAGGTTCTTCACTGGGAGAGTGGTCTCCCCTGTAACAGACTCCTAGGGAAGTGGTCAGAGCATCAAGCCTGTCCAAGTTCAAGAAGCATTTGGACAATGCTTTTAGTCATATGGCTTTGTTTTAGGTAGTTCTTTGAGGAACGGGGATTTGGACTCAATGATCCTTATGGGTCCCTTCCAACTTAAGATATTCTATGATTGTCATTCTGGAAAGCTCTAAGGTTTCTATTTTTACCACCTGTTTAATCAGTCTCGTGCTTTCTGTGCAAAGGAGAAAGAAAGATGTATGCAGGCTGAGAGAATAATTTTTTTATTATTACTGGAGTTTCTTCTACTTGTCTTCTTATAGATACTAATCATTATAAGAATGGACTCGGGAAGAGAAAAAGCAGCCCTCATTCACCCGTTATCTAGAGTAGATGGTAAATAATTATTTTAATATGTATTTTTAAAAGAAAAAATGGCTGTTATTCTGTGGTTTGCTGCATTCCTGTTTGAATGCTTCGTGAAGGTGTTTCTCCCTTTTCTCCTCATCAGAAACCTTTCTATGTATTTTTCTCACTGTTTAATGTTTCTTAACTCTTCCATCAGCAATTTTTTCTGTCTTTTAGTTTTATTTTCTCCTCATTAAAGGTTCTGATATAATGTTTTCTTTTGCAACAGAATGTTAGTTTATCTGTCAAGTCAAAAATTTCTTTAACAGAACACAGAAGAGCTGTGGACAGCCCATTGTCTAATTACATTTGCATCTGTTGTCCTGATCAGATTGTTTCATGTTTTTTAGCTGATTGGTCACAAGCTTTCTTCCTTGTGAGTTATTTAAGAGCAATTAGAATTTAGAAGTCCTAACTAAACTCCCCAGCATAAACCCTTGAATGAGTAGTTAGTGATAGACCATACTTTTCCTTATTTCGCTCATCTAGTTTACTAATTCGTTAAATATGTCAGCATAAGCTCTAGTGATCTGTTGAACTCAAGGTAAAAAAATACTGTTTCCAATATCCCATCTCCCCACTGATACAAAAAATGCTTTCATCTGTTCGACATTTTACCTGTGAGTAATTTTTGCACAAGCTTGTTCAATGTCACAAATTCAGCTGGTAAACCAAATGTGTTTCAGAAAAATTGTTATTTGAGCCTGTACTTACGTTTAGAGCAAGCCACAGATTTCTTTCATGTTGTTTTTTAAAATCCATTTTCATAAATCCTTCTTGCAGGAACCTTATCAAGTGTCATGTGCTATAATTGTTCTTTTGCCTTTAAAAATAAAGTTAAATTTCCTGTGCTTTTAAAAGAAGAAAGCCTGTCTTTTAGAATGTTTTGAAAGGGAGGAGGCATGTTCACAATGCTTTTACTAAGAATAATATTTAATGAAAAGTGTTTTATTTGTTTTAAGATCCTAAGACTTGATTGCAAACCCAGATCAATCCAGCTAACTACACTTCTGAAGAGAGACACTTGTGTTATACCAAAATTCCTTTTTAGATACATCTTCCAGTTATACTTGTAAAATTTCAAATGTATAGAAGGTGTAAAGAAATTTAACTTATAAAGGGGCAAAGGTGCTTCCTCTTGCATTAGCATTTAATTTTTCATTTTAAGGTAGTAGAGTTGTGAGTTTGTGAGACGTGAAACCTTTTTTCATTACTTCTTCCTTGGGTTCCAAGACAGGAGTTTTCATATCATTATACCCAACAGTACAATACAAACTGAAATTGTATGGAACTTCATCACAAAAGAAAATGTAACACGTAAAATTTCAATAACCTATGTTGTTCCACATTTGCTGCTTACTGCTGTGCATTGATTCATACTCACAGAGGCTCATTTATTTCATCAATGGTTTCATTCTTTTTAAGCAGGTTTAAAAGCTGTGGATTTGAATTCTGAGAAAAAAGGAACTCTTTTAGCTTGTAAAGATATCATAAGCAAGTAAGTTAAATTCTTGATTTTTGAGAACAGACTCTCTAGTCAAGACTAAGGTCAGTAAAACTTAAGTTACCTTTGTTCATTTCATGGGACTTTCCAGTCTGGAGTAAAGTTTACAGAGTATAGACCTACACCTTCATTTTTATTTTGTCCACACTCTAGCAAAATGCTTAGTGAGGCTCAAAGGTACTTTTAGAGAACAAAAAGTGGCATATTTCTAACCTTTTATTTTGTCTTGCATGTTTTAGAGAAACTTAATCAGAGAATTATAATTTTTTGCATGTTTTAGAAAAAGGTGCTAAAGGGGCATAAGGGTAAAATTGAAAAATTATGACATTATGGGAAAACATGAGTAGTTCAAGAAGATGATTAGAATGGGAGAACTACAGCTTTTAATTTTTTAATTGATTTTTAAAGAAATTAGAGTTTTAGGCAAGAGAAGGGTAAATTTTTTTTTGTAAAAAGTACACTTCACTTTAAACAGTCATAATTTATCAAAGTAAAATTTAGTTTATTTTGTTCTGAGGGTAATTCTTCCTGAACTTAACTTTATTAACACTTTGTTGGATTTTTTAAGCCTTAGTAGATATTCCTGCATTATTGTACATAATCAGCAAATTGGAGCTGACTTCCCTTGGTCACACTTCTCATTAGTAATGGAATATGATTATTCTGAAGATTCTTGCTGGAAAAATCTGTGCAAAAATCTGAATGTTGCTTACATAACTTTTAAAACTACCTTCCCTGAAACAATACAAATGGGTAAGTGCTCTCCAGAATTGTAACCAACAGTTAGACTGGCATATGAAGGAAAACATTTTCTGTTCCCTAAAATGCTACATTGATGTACCTGTGGAAGAGAATGAGTAATAACTTATGAAGGCTAATGCTAAGCAAACAGAGCTGGTTTATCTATGCAGCAAGATAGGAAGGTGTTTTTGTTCAAGTGTAAGCCTAGATTTGGCCAAGATGTAGTAGTACATGATGGTTTATAAGGCAGTTGTGCCAAGGTCATAGGTTGTTTACAGTTACTACAAGCTGTGTCCACCCTTCCTCATCCTAAGGGAATGCTGTAGTTCTAAAGAAGTCTGGATGAAAGCCTAATTTCAAAGAGATTCAGAAGAGTTTAATTTGGGTGGGGGGGAAAAAACCTATGATGGAATCACTTTGTTTGTTTTAAAAGTTATGTCTATTTAAATATCTAAATGTATCTTTAGTTTTTTGCTCAGGAAACTATTATCTTACATATACAAAATGTTTTAGGGAATCACAGTGATTCTTTTCTTCTGGAAGTACAGATTCCATATGTATTTCTGACAACTGAAGGGCTTCTCAATGTGCCAGATATTCTTCAGCTTTTTGAATCCAAGTGAGTGAAAATCACCTATTTAATCATATTGGCTATTTATTTTTCAATTTCCAGGACATGTATCTTGTCCCACTGTATCATGCATTAGCCATCTACTTGACTATCAGATACATTTCTGCAATTACACTGTTAGCATTTCAAGATGTAAGAAGATAGCTTTTCTGCTAAAGCTGATAGCTTAATTTTGGAGATTCACACTGATGTCAACCAGAATGAAATTGTTTAATTTGTTTATTGTTATAATGAACTGGTACTTTTAATAAAAACAACTCTTTTAATTTCCTACTTTTCCCTGAAAATCGTAATATTATCTAAAACATTTTACTTTAGTGCTTCTTGGTGCTTGGAAGACTTTATATTTAATTCTTCATAAAAATTGCTGTTGAATTTTTTTTGCTTTTTAACTACTGGATCTATGCTAAAAAAGCAAAATGGGCAAAAATAAAACATCTCATTTTCTGATGCTTCACAGCCTTTGGGAGAGGCTAAGTTCAAAACAAGGCTAATTTATTCCTAAAATTCAGATCTAATATTCACTTAATTTTCAATACTCTATAACCTGTACAAAAGTTGTCATGGTTGTCAATCATTGTGCTTCTGCATTATTTACTTTGACATAGTTTTCTTGAATTTTGCTTTCACAGTTATAAATACCTGATAAAGGTACCTCTTATCATGTGAGGGGAAAGAAAAAAAAAAGAAAGAAAGAGGAACCAGAGCAGCAGTATCTCTTAGTGACAGAGATATGGGTGGTTGATTTCACCACATTGTTGCAGAGACATGCCAGTTTTGATCTTTGCTGTATCCATGAGTCAGCTGTGGAGTCATTTTTGAACTGTGTCTAATTACAGTTCAGTAGGGGGAAAAATATATATATATCTTTGACATTTAAAATTTGAACATATGATCTGACATGCTTTTAAACTCTGACTTGTTCTTATTCTCCATTCAGCCTGGCCATAAGCTAAATAGCTAGGAATGCTTTTTGATACGTTTACTCTTTGTAGCACTGATGGAGTAGTTAAGTAGGTGGGCAAAGAGCAATATATTTTCACAAAAAGTAATAATTTGCTTTTTCATTGGTGTCCATGTAAGTTTATAGATGACTTAATGCTGGCAGATTAAGGTTCAGGTCTCCTGTGTTTCCTAATGAAATACAACAGGAGGCTGTGCTGCTGACAGCTCTCAGTCACTCAGAAAAATTTAGGATCATACCAGTGGCAGTCAGGGAGTTTTCACTCAGTTTGCTTTCCCTGTGCTGCACCATCATGAAAGGAGGAAAAGAAATTAAATATACAAAGGTAGTAAAAAGGAGTTTCTAAGCACATATCTTGATTTATCTATCTGAGTTTCTGTATTATGTCTTTTTTTTTGTAAACTCAAAGGCTGTATATGGTCATATTTGATGCAGTTAGCAACCTAATTGAATTAATCCAGTAATATTTTGTTAAATCACTGCTACACTGATGTACGTTGTTTGTGTCTTAAAGTGAACTGACCATTTGAGAAAGATCAATGTATGAAAAGACTGTTAAGTCTCTAAGTTAAAAAAATGTATTAAGAGGTATATATTACTGATTTTCTTTAAGAAAAATATATTATTTCACTTGACTGAGTTTTAATAAAATAATTTTAATTCTTCAGATACAGCATTACCTTTGTTGAAAGAACCAGTAGTTACTCCTTAAGGCTCTTTGGAAGTATAGATCGATATGTGGTGTTGACAATAGATGAATGTACTGCTATCTTTTTGCAGGTACAAAATGAAACTACTGTGTGCAATTTTTGTTATGTGTTGGGTCACTTCTAGGCTGTATGTGCAGGTTTCTAGCATATCTTTTCTTCCTTATAATCATATATAATTCATGCATTGTTTCACATCACAAATTATTTCCAAATTCATGAAGTCCAAAAACCTGTCTCTGCCAGTTTGACTATTTTGAAATTTTCTTCACAGAAGTGTAACTTTTGACCTGTGATTTGATTGTATTAAATGTAGTTAAAGAATGCATACATGACAATAGGGTTGTATAAAGAAATTTTGTAAGGAGCAGTTAAATGTATTTGTGGCTATAATCTCTCACCAGTGTGCATGTTAATTCCTCCCATTTCAGATTGTTATCTGAATTAGTCTAGAGTGTTATTTGTCCTACTGCTAAAAAATAATGGTTTAAACAATAGCATAGTACTTAAATTCTGGTATGAAGGAAGACATTGCTTTTCATATAGAAGAACTGCTTCTGAAAGACATATAAATAATAAAATAGTCAATTAGTATTGCAAGCACAACACAGACATTCCTAAATGCTATTGAAATTAGTGATGGTGTACTTTATATAATTAGTGTAGGTATAATATGATTTGTATAGGTTAAGTACTTCAGAGGTTTATATTAGTATTTTGCATTATTAAAGTTTACAAAAATCTTAACATCCCAAAAAAGACAGTGGCAGTGTTTCCTTTTTACAGAAAGAAAGAAGGACCATGAAGCAGTGAATCAGCTTTTTAAGGGTCAAACAAAATAAAAGTTGGGAATGCTAGCTAGTTCTCCCAATCCCATATGTGTCCTTAATGCTTACATTATTTAGCTGTATTTATGTTTCATCTAACTTCTCCATAATATAGCAATGCACATTACAAGCTTGGGACAGCCATGGCAGTGTATTTATTTGCTTTTTACTTTTCATTTAAATTCTATGGTAGAGTGTGGAAGAACTTAATTATGAGAATTCCTGTGACACTTTAATATCGAGGCTGATGGCATTATCACTCCAATACACATGCTGTTGGATTGTTTTCTATTCCAGAGAGAGATTGAGTTTAGAGTAAGTTACGAAATTCTTTTGTTATCCTGGTATTTTTAAAACAAACTTATCACTAAAGGAAGCTGCTTACTTGAACCAGTTGATACACTTTGAACTTCCCTGTAGGAAAACATTTCTTCTTAGAACAATATGAATATTGTAAATTCATACTTCTAGAGAGCTTTGGACTTTTCACTCAGTTACAGTGTTGCCATGGTCCTACTGAAAAACTCAGTGACATGACAAAAGTAGTAGTTATCACTGGAGACCGCGAAAAAGTTAGCAAATGTGGTTTTTATTTGTTAGGATATTTTTAGTCTTACAAAAGAGATAAAGAAATGGTTGTTATAAAATAACAGGCAATACTAATGCGAGGTGTATTCCAAATCAGGAGGTCCAGAAATTTCACAAGACTAAGGATATAAAGCAGAGGAATTATTCTTTATAACTCTGAAGTAAATTAACCCCTACAAATGCACAGTTATGAATTACTGTGTTAGCATCACTGTGTATCATTTGCAACAGGGAAACATTCTTCAAGTGTTCTTCCTATGCATCCGTAGTTCTCCTTTTGCTATGGAAGCACAACTTTTGTTGATACTGTTCATAAGCATTCCTTTATTATCTCTTTTTTTTTATAAGCAAGTGTTAATTTTCCCATGCATCACCATTCCTCTCTGTATGTTTTCTCTCCGGTGTCTCCAACCTTGATGCAGACCTTTTGCTTCAGGTTGGACTTGCTTTGTTGTGGGCTGACTCCATTTTCTTCCTCACAGTCCATCCTTCAGCACTGAGTCCCGTAATGCACCCTAATTTTCCTCTCACAAATATTAGTGCTCCAACTGTACTAGTATTCTGAAATCTTGAAAATGAAATGGACATTTATTAAGACATGTATCAAATGTTTTGGAATTATTACATGTGCATATTAAATGTTAATGGTCCAGTAAAACTCTTTTACAGGTACAGTCTCAAGGGAGATACTCTGCTTAACCTTGTCTTACTTTATGCCACTCTAATTGAGCTTACACAGAAGTCAGAAGAGTTTGAAGTGAAGGTAATTTTTTTCTGTTTTAATCTTCACTGTTATGATATTTCTAGAGAGCTGAAGCAAGTATTCATTCTACATCAAAAACATAAAATAGCTCAAAATTACTAAAATAAGAGAGAGGATCTTAATTCAGTGTTGCTAAAATCACTGAAAAGACTGTTGACTGCAATACAAGTTGAATGAGATTCAAATGGCAGTTGAAGGTCTTTTTATGGCTAAGAGTAAAACAATGCGATTGTACCTTTAATAAATTATTAGAATATAGATTAATCCTGCTTATATCTTAATTTGAATTTTCAGCTCAGTATTATGTTACAGATGTAAAAGAAGAAAAAAAAGTCTAATTTTCTAGTTTGCTTTTTTTATGTGACCAAACAAATTAACTTTTTTTTTTTATAAATCAGAAAACGTAGTATATAGAATAATCAACATTTAGAAATGGGGCAGGAGTTCCATTCAGCTTACAAAGTTGATGTTGGTAACTTATATTTTTGAATGAAATAATACCTTTTTAGGCTCTTTTTCACTTATTTGCATATTAAGTTTCATATAAAATTTACCTGATTGAATGAAAGCTACAGAGAGGACAAAGCTTTTTTCACACCATGTACACAGCAGTGTAGTTTGTGTGGAAATTACACCTTCAAAGTGTAATTACGTATCTTCTTAAATTGTATTAGGCATCTCAGAATAGCTTGTTCTTTTAGGAACTCAAACCCAGAAAATTGATCACATATAAAAAACCTATAGGATAAGTTAATTTCACCTACATAGGATTTGCATAAATAAGGAGTGTCATTTGTAGCCAGGCTAGTGGTCAGAGGTCGGAGTTCCTCTGCATGATAGGCATGGATCAGGTTTAATTACTCCACATTACCAGCTGTGACATCTTTAGTTGTCACCCCAACTTCTGTAGCAAATTCAATCCTTATTACAAGTTTTAACCAAAAATATTATGCATCACCTTTAGGTAGTTCTTATGCCGGGGATTGAAGAGACAGCACTGGTAATTCGTCAGATTGCTGACAACATTTTGATAGCGTCTAATATCAGTCCTCATGAGTGGCTGGACAAATCCTGGCTTTCTGTCTTGCCGTCTGAGGTTTGCTTATCTTCTCATGAATTTACAGGTTTCTTCCTGTTTCTCAGACTCATTAAATTCTAGGCTTTTTTTTGTTGTTGCCTTAAAATATATTATTAAAATAACCATTATTATGTATCTATACGCACATGTATTTTGTATATGTGTATATATATATGTGTGTATATATATACGTATATATATATATATGTATGTATATATATATGTATGTATATATATATATATATATATATACGTATATATAATGTTTCTGTCATCCTTGCCAGCACAATTAGATGCAACCTGGACTTTCCATGACTTTCACAACCTGTAGAGAAGTTTATCCTCCACATTCGTCTGCCAATTTGTACAGTTCTCCAGTTCTAAGCACTAAGTGTAAAAAACTACCCAAATTGTAATAGATGAACATACAATGGCTAACTTGGGCAGGAAGCCAAATTCATCAGTGGTGATCCATTACTAAAGTCAATGGCATTGCCTGCCTTGCTTTAATACCAGATTGTAGACATTTGTTTAACTTCTCATACAGTAGGCAATATTGTGTATTTACAGTAAATGCTGGAACAGGCCCATCAGTGATCTTCTTTAACTTGTATAGTAAGGTTTTCAAATTAAACATATGGATTTGTTCATTTTATGTAAAAGCTTTGAACTCTTGTGAAGCTTAGATCGTTCTTGGCTTTTGCAAAATTCAGAAGCATAATAAAGCAGATATTGGCATGGCCTTTCAAGTGTGGGATATTGGATTATAGGTTTTCCAGTTTAGAGATGAAGGATACTGTTAAAAAACTGAGAGGAGTTGTATTTTGTCTCTGTTAAAGATATTTGATCCTGTCATCTGTTGAGTACAGAGCTTTGTGAAAGTCAGGAACTGGAAGCTGAAATTCATAGCAGCTCTCAGCTTGCTGCCCTGTGTGTGACATTCACCCTCCCCCTGACAACTCCTGCTTTTGGCACCTGTTCCATTACTCTTTACAGATATAACTTTTGTAAAACAAAACCAGTTTTTTCAGTTTATCTTGCTGTAGCTAATTCCCATTAAAATGGAGAATTAATGGTAAATCTGGTAATGCATTTTCAAGTCAAGTTTACATGATTCCCTGGTTTTATCCTTCAGAAAATAATTGTCTTCAGACTGTGCTTGCTTTTTGTCAAACTGTTATACAGAACTTACTCTGTTTCAGAAATGATACTCTGTTACTTTTGTGGTAAAAAAAGGCAGTTGTAATTGGACTGTAAAAGTTCACAGTTTGAAAGCTCTATTTCTATGATACACTGTATGACCTATTCATAAAAATGTGATTTTGCAGAAACAGAAAAAAAATAGATAAACATTTTGTCACATATCAATCTAACAAAATAATTTCCATTTCCAGACAGAGAAATGCCTGCTTACTTTTCCATGTATCAACCCTCTGGTTGCTCAGTTTATGTTAAAGAAAGGATCTTCACTGAACAGGTTGTTTCTTGCAAGCTGTGATCAACTGCAGGAACTTCTACCAGAGGTTCCAAAAAAAGTTTTAAAGGTTGGCCAAAATTATTTTATGTATTAGATCAATCTTTTTTGCACTGTTGTAATATGTGGTTGTTTGGGGTTTTTTTAATCTGATAATACATGCACATTTCCTGGTATCATTTAAAAATGAATTATACACTTTAGCATGTCATTCATGTGTAAAATGTTGTTAAAAATTCCCTCTCTCCCTCCCTCTCTTTTACACAGTAACAAAACTACCACTTACAAATTCATAGAGCTAAGCAGTTGACAGAGCCCTGAATGTTAAGATGAAGAATTATGTGCTCCTGCTGTTTCAGCTGGGCCAAGTTTGGGAAAAATATAGACTGATTATAGTCAGCTAATTAGATAAAAAATGCACTTATTTTATTATTCAAGAAAATGATGGGGGACACTGTTTATTTAAGGTGAAGCATTCAATTAAGGTGAAGGAGCAAGTGAACAGATATTTGGACACTGAATATGGAATTATTGTTGTAATAACTCTATATATGTAAAGCCATGTTTATTGACTGAAAAAAACCCCAAACAAACAAACCAGAAAAAGATCTCAGTTAAATTCCTCTATGATGTATGATAGGAGCCAATCCATTGCAGACATTGCTTCTTACAGTCCTGGCCTAATGAAAGAGAATAAACTACACTAAGACACTGGTTTTCCTGTGTTTCGAAACAGAGACTGTTACTTACCCTGTTTATAGATTTAAGGCAGTGTCACATTGTCTACTGTACATGCCTCTCCTGTATTGGTTCCAATAAACAAAAGCTGATACATCTTAGGATCTTAACAACTGGTTTAACTTTTCATATTTGACAGATGTAGACAGGTATTATAAATATTCCTCAATTATCTATTCCTCATTGTTTCAGCATTTTAGTGACATAATGTCTTCATGCAACCTAAATGCTGGTCCACTAGAAAAAACAGTGCAAGGTGCATCACAGCCAGAAAACCGGAATGACCTCAACAAAATCTGTCCTGATTATAAGCAAAATCAGGCTTTAGAGCTGCTTGATAAGGCCCTAAACAGCACAGGTAATATCTTGAATTGCTAGAAAAATGTTTCCTTTGAAACCAAGTGAAAAATCTGAGTGCATTAGAATCTTTGTCTTCTAAGCATGGTAAGGCCAGTTATTCTAAGGAGACAGACTGCAATCAGAATACTCAATGGCATCTTGATTTCCTGTAAAATGTAGAGAAATAAGCTAATTTTTCATTCTCCAAACAAAATGCTTCAAATTTTTCTCTACCAGGAACATCTCATATGGATTCTGAAGCCTTAATTCCTCCATTGAATCATTGTAAGAGTTTTTTTAAGTCTGATCTTCCAAGCTGTATGCAAAAGAATGCATGTTCTTCAAATGTAATTACAAGGAGGAAGCAGAATTTCTTTGCTGTATCAAAGGACTGTGAAGATTTTGCCCATCTAGATGTTACAAATTCTCTTCATGTTCAAAGACAGCCGTTCAGGATACAGGATGGCTCTGATCCTTCTTCTAAAGACTCTGAAAAAGAGGATTTCTTTGCAACTTTCGATGTCTGTGAACCTCAGGAAAGCTCTAAGAGTTTTCTAGAAGAATTTAGAGATACATTTAAAATCCCTGAAATTCAGGTTGACCAGGCCCCATGGAATGACTCTTCATCCACAGGCCCATGTAATTCATTTGCGTGTGATGGTTTCCTCTCTGACTTCTTTGTTGACACGGATGAGCTTCAAAATCTGAATTTTAACCAACTGGGTAGAGAATCTAAAGGAAAGAGAAAAAAAAGGCCTCCATTCTTATGGACAAAAGAAAAAAATAAAACAGGTATGTCCAAAGCAAGCAGAATTTGCTGAAATTCTGTTTGTAAGTCAACTGGAAAGTTGTAAGGAGTATTAATAAGACTGTCCTTTCTATTTTCTTCAAATAGTTGTTAAAACCAATCCAACCCAACAGTTACATGTTTCCTTTGCTAAAACTTACTTGGATATGTATTTCTTCTGTGATAAAAGGTTCCTAAAGAGGTTCTGTTTTGAGCATAAAGAATATTTGAGAAAAAAAAGTACAAACAAACAAACCCAACAAACTAGAATTGTGTTACTGCTGGTTTTTTCCCTTGGTAAAATATTGAAAAGTGTAGTTCTCCAGTATTGTAAGATTCAGATTCTTCTCTCTTTGACAGTGCCTGAAATATGGATAATGAACATTCCAGAATTATTTTTAAAGTTATGGGAAAGATTCTTTTGTAAACATAGATTTGGACAAAAGGGTGAACAAGAGACTCTAAAGTATATAGACTCTATAGGAAAAAAAAGAGATTTGGCAAATTCAAGGAGTGAAATTCAGATACTGCTGATGGCTGTGTTTTGCTCTTGATGCTAATGGAGTAAAAATGGCACTCTGAAAATTTTCTAAGTTTGTTTTATTCAGTTCCCTTATTCTTGCAATACTTTTTTAGCTAATTTCTCCAGGGCTAAACTCTCCACTTGAAATCATTCCAAAGCATATTTCTTCAGTATAGTGTGTACTTCAAAACTTTGTTTACTCCGGAAGAATGTGCCGTCCTTATACAAAAAATTAATTTTCCATAGTTTTCTTATCCCTTGTTCACTTTCTCGAATATAGTTAGCTTGAAACCTTTTTTGATAAGCCATAATATGTAGCCATGGAGTCTTACAAGTAAGAAAGTATCACTAGTCCCTGTCAGACTATGTATTGCTATATCATTTATTGTAGTATTTTTTCAAATTCCTCTGCTTCCCCGTAGGTGGGGTGCCACATGCTTTTAAAAATCTAAGGTTAAGCTTGTTAAATAAAGTGCCTAACTCCTAGTACAGATGACTTAATTATGATTTCTCTGTTGCTGCCTGTCATTAAATCTTTTGGTGGAATATGAAGGTCACCACAGCATTAAAATATTTTCACTAATTAGGTCAGATTCATTCATGAAACTGTAAGCAACTAATTTAAATTACTCTGTTTCATGGACTGCTTAAGGTAATTATGACAGTAAAGAAAGGAAAAGTTAATTGGATATGGTGAACTTTTAATATTCAGCCTATGTAAATGTAAATTTTCACACAGAAACTCTGAACAGACCTGTTGCCTCTCCTTTGGGATTAAAATTGAGACCTGTAGCATTGCTGAGTAGTTAACAAGTATTTCAGTAACCTGTAACTGGCATTGATAGCATAAAATAGTAAATACAGTATTTTCAGTAGAGATCAGGGCAGATTCTTCTGATACCACATTTTACAGTATTCTGAAAGCACTGTGATCTCCAACTGATAAGCCTTCTGTAATATTCTTGCCCAGTAAGGCAAAGGTAATTAAAAAAAAAAAATTAAAAAAAAAAAAAGTGATTTTTCATTTAGATTTTGGAAGAATAGGCTTATTCTGCTTTATAGTTCACTAACCAGGGGAAAAATAAGCATACTAAATAGTTTTGCATGCTATCACAAAAAAAAAAAAAAAAATCCCACATTTAAGAAATATGTAAAGAGTCAAGTTAAAAAGATACATGTCCCAGGGATTTCTTTAGGCTTTGAATCAAGCTCTCATTAAACCACAGACAATTAATGACACCATGTCAAGCCAGTATTTCTACTGGAACAGATTAAATCCTTAGGTCACTGTTAGAGTTTTCTGACAGTACTTTTTGTGAAGACCAAACAGAATTTTCTTACAGTAACTTGTTTTGTATAAGCAACTTCTCAAATACTTTATTGTAAAAGAACTTGAATATTATGAATGTAAGTAGCTTTTTTAAACAACTTAGAAACATGAACATAAATGGTTAAAAAGAATTCACTTTCAACAATTACTGAATATACTGAGTGTAATATTAATGAAATAGAAATAAGCATTAAAATCTTTTCTGAAATATTGTTGTTAAGCATAGTGTAGGTTGATTTATTTATTTTTGTATAAAGTCTTTATACATACTATATATGAATATATTCTTATTATGGGATGATATGCATAAAATTGTTCAGTAGCAGTAAATAGTAGTTAATATTAATCTGTATGTATTTTATTTTATGGCATTTGATACTTTTCATAGAAAGGGTGCTAGTTAAAGCTGGAGTCTGTTAGTGCTTCTGAAAAACACAGTTAAGTCTGCTGAAGTTAAGTCGAACACGTATGAAACACATAGTTAAGTTATGTGTTGTATTTGTAGTTTGACATGGGACTTTTTTTCTCCTCTACTTCTTTTCCAGATTCAGGATTTCCAGAAATACCAGAGTTCAAAAAGAGGAGACTGACATATGAAAGAGTTCCTGGAAGAAATGACGGACAAACACGTCTTAAATTCTTTTGAATGGAATGGGGATTTGCATATTACATTTATTTTTTTAAATTCCTGAAGTCTTTGAAGGAAAATAGATTAATTTTCATTGTTGTTAATTTTTAGAAAGAAATTAGGGTTTGGGAATCCTTACTAGTTCAGGATTCTTTTGTATGTTTTTAAAGTTTTACTAAACAAACTAGTTCCTTGAAGCTTGAGAATTACTGCTTCTTTGTTTGTTCTCAGGGGTGGTATAAAGGTACTTTATCACTCTTCACATAAAAAATAAAATATGAATGGAAAAAAACAGATGCTGAAGCTCCTGGTGTTTTCAATTCACCTGTGTTTACTCCCTGAGCATGCAGCTTTTCAAATGTAAAAATGGGTTGGATCTGCCAGAATCTCCAGGCTTCTCAGAAAGTCTCAAGAAATTTCTTGCACCTAGATCTGTGACCCCTTATAGTTGTCCCTTGGGTTCGGATCCACTTCTTTCTTCTGCCAGCTCCTTTAAGAAGCATGTGATAAGTTCCTGAACTTTTTTAATCACAACTTAAACTACAGGAAAAACCTGTATGTTTTATGGACAGCATTTGAAGGATGTGTTGAAATTTAGCATGCTCATAGATTTGATTCAGGGAACTGTGCTGTGACCCTCACTTTCTGCATAACCTGGTGGAGGCTATTTGTTGTCATCTATGGTTTTGAGCCTTCTGGAATGCATTGGCAAGTAGGGAGCTGAGAGTCATCTGGGAGGCAGTTCCAGATACTGTAGGCTACAACTAGAAGGGGTGAGAGAGAAGGAAAAAAAGCCATCTGAACTGTGAGCTACAGAAGAGCACAGAATAGTGTCCAAACCCTCCTTTCCATCAAAGGATTTGGCAACAAAACTGGAAATATGTATGGGAGCAGTGGTAGACAGTAGCTGCATTCTGCTGCAGGAATGCATACACAGTTTGCACAGGCGTGCCTGCCAGCTCCAGGATGTCTCTGTCTGATCAGTGACCTTCAGCTGAGATGATTCAGGTTTCAAACCCACAAACCTTTTTAAGTTTGATGCAGTAACAGAAAGTGTGTGTGTGGGGGGGAGTAATAAAGAAAATAAAAACCCACTATATTTATGGTTTATGCTTGCAGTTAAATGCTTATTTGACATTAAGCACATATTCACTGTATGGATAAATGAAAAAAGGACTTAGGGGAGAAAGATTTGGTGTCTCAGAGAAAACAGATTGCTGATTTTTAACTGAATTCTTAAAAGCTATGATGACAGCACTAATCACAATTTTAGTTCACAGTAATATCCCCAAATTATTTGTACCCAGATTATTTGCAAGACTTTAGAAAATACCTTTCACAGGTGATAATATAAAAAGATTTCTAGTAAAATTGCAACCAAGCCAGTGTTTCCCTGAATAAGATGAAGACTTACATAAAAATTGCAGTTTGCTTACTATTTCTGGCCCATTTTTGTGGTCATCTGACCTAACCATTTTCTGTCTTTTGCATCATGGGTCTGACTCTGTTTTTTAAAATTACCTCCCAATTTGCAAGAACCAGGAATCTCTTCTTTTAAAGTGCAGCTCTACAAAGTCTCACTCACAGAAGACCACAGCTGGAGAAAATTATAGCTGCCAGTGCCAAGCTATGTATTTATGGCTTCCTTTCCCACTGGCAAAGGCTGACACCAGAACTTTAACATGAACAGTTGTGAAAGGGTAGCTTAGATAATCTATAGGTTACTTTGAAAACAAAGACATGTTGTCTACATTAAATAAGAAAATTCAAGTGCTGTCTGCATTAAGTTTCATTAGGTAGAAAAAATGTCAGTGTACAGTTAATTTAAGGGCAATGTAGTAGAAAATAAGGAAAAATGTTTGCAATGACTGATTGCTTTACTGTATTTGTTTATGACAAATCTCAATTTCTTACAGATATGGCCACATTGACAAATTTATCAAATATGACATTCTTCCCCCTCGTCAGTTTAATGTGGAGTACAATTACTATGGCACTACAAAGATGTGTTTCCCCACACGTTCCCCCCCGCCCCCCCGAAGTATCTATAACTAAGAATTAGAAAGCAACTAATTCTTACACAAAAACGTGCAATACAGAACCTAATCGCCAGTCCTCCATCAGCCCTTAGGGACATTTCATTCCTGGAACAAGTTTGTAAACTTTTCATGACCAGGCAGGTGGCACGTGGAGGTGTCTCGCTGATAGACTGAGGGAGAGGACAGTGAGCAAAGAGGGGCTTGTGGTTCATGTGAGGCACTTAGTGTACAGATGTGTGCACTCACAGTGTGCTTTACTGTGGGCATCCTGTGGAACCTGTTGCCATCAGATGGTGTGAAGACCTCTGTGCAGCAGACAGCCCTCTTGGATGGGCTTTGGTAAAGCCTGTGAAGGGAGCTAAGATGCTGCCCACAGCTCTCCACCCCACTGCAGATTAAACCTGTTAAAGCAGAGGCAGCAAAATGCAGTGCTTGTCCTGGTCTAAGGCATCGCAGTGTTGAGTTCAGCACAGTAATGCAAACCGAGGTACACCTGCAGCTGTCCTGTAGACTGGGTAGGTAAGAGACAACCTGTTCTGCTACCTACAGAAGCAGACAGCTGCCCAGGCTCATTTGTCAGGTTCCTTGGTTACACCTAGAAAAGGGGACCTGCAAAAGCTGGGCTGCTAAGATGCTGCCTCATCTACCCAGCACAAAATGACCAGCAGTGGCATACTTCATCACACTGATTCCCAACACAAACACAAGAGCCTCAATGCCAACCAATCCCACTCTGGAGCTCATTCTGACACTCAGCTTTTGTCACAGCACATGGCCTGGGAAGGCAGAGGTGGCATTGCTGTTAATCCTCTCTCTGCTTGTACTCAGCAGCTCAGCTGCACACTGCCCTGAGAGCAAAGGGGTGCAGCAACCACACTCCTCTGGAGAGGCTGGAATCCATGTCTGAAGAATAACCACCACGCTCAGAGGAACATCGTGGGGGAGTGCTCCCAATCCATCTCACAGCTGCTGCATGGGTCTCTCTACCCACCACTGGTGCAAGACATTGATGCAGCCAGGATCTGCAGTGTGCTCACAGTGCTGCTCCTCTTATGTGTGCTGACTGTGGTGCAACTGCTGAGAAGAGACCACGTGGAACTGGGCAGGGCAGCCAAGAGACAATAGCAGCTGACTGGCTGTCCAGCAGCTCTCTGCTGCACATTGTGATTTGGCTACTCCTTATGCCAGCTCAGCAGCCACTCCAGAACCCAAGCTAAGCCAGGAGGTGTGTGCAACAGTGGGGGGGTTGGGGGTGGGGAGAGAAACAGATGTGAGAATGAGGGGAGATTTTATGTCAGGAGGTAAAAGAAATAGGAAAGGCTTGCCAGGGAGGGAGTGGCCAGCACCCAGGTGATGGCTGTCCCAGGCCTGTTGAAGCATATGCTCATCAGTACCTTTGACTTTAGCATTTTGACCCCTGATTGCCCCTGTGCAAGTGAGACTAACCGTGCTTTCTCTGGACCTCAGCAGTGCATACCTGTGTCAAGTACTAGAAGAAAACTGCCATATTCAAGTAGCCTACTGTGAAAGGAAGCCAGAGCAAAGAAAACCCCTTAAGGAAGGAGGTTCTCTCAAGAAAATGTGCATTTATAGGCACAATACATATTGGTAGTATTACAGCTCTCATGTTGGCATCTTTCTGCAGGACAGCAAGCATGAAAATCTTTTGACAAAGACATAAGCCTGCAGGATACCTGCTGCCCCATAACATTCATGAACATGAAATACTCAGAGGGCAGAGTTCTTCCTTACAGTTTCGAGACGTGTAAGTGAGCCTGATAACATTGTTACTATTTGCCACAGAAATGGTAAATAGCTATAAATGGGATTTTTCTATTAATAAGATTTTCTAAAAACCCACCAGCAACCTTCTCTTCCCAAAAAAGCAAAGTGATTGAGGCCTCCCCTCCCACTGCAAAATCCAAGTACCTTCCTTGTTACAGTATCTGCTCTTTGTTACAATTACACAATGAGTTCAAAGCCAGTAGTGATAGGAATTTTATTTCCAAACTTCTAAAAGATTAATACAAACAATAGAAAGTAGACAAAATTAAAAACTTATTAAAAAATTAGTTATCCTTGTAAAAGTGCTCTATAAAAAAGTGAAGGCAAATCACCAAGTACATTTTAGTAAGTTTCATGTATTGCAGACCTTGACAGTGATGCATGCAAGTGTCTTTGGGTGTTCCTGGATTTTTAGTGTCTGTTTGGTCACATTTTAAATACGTCAAGAAAATTTCACCATAGCAGTACTTTTACAAATACATATTAGAAGAAGGATTACAGATTAGAAGTATTGCGAAAAACATGCTTTAGAAATCAAGCCTATGCTATACATTGTGTCCAGCAGTTTCTAAGACATGTCATTTATGCACCGAGATGCACTTAAAAAAACCCTGAATTTGGCTGCAGGTCTTGCTAATGGAAGCAAAATTCCCCCTGAGAATGTTACTTCAGCACTAACAGCATTTAGCTCTGTACCCTAATTATTCAGTTTTGGGTTGTTTTCTTTAGGGGAAAAAAAAAAAATCATTTTTGCTATCATTCTGGTGTTGCAGTTTATCAAGACCAAAGTAAGTAATTTGGTAAAAATTCGCATGTTTTTCATTTCTAAAATGTAAACTTCTTAAGTAATATTTGTACAGTTAGCATAGTATGTAACAGTGGTGATGATTATAAAAAGAATGAGAGTTACTGTATCAGGGATGCTGATACTTTTGGTCTGTGTTTGGCCCAGCCACCTGTATCAGTTTGTATTTTCCTGCCAAGTTCACTGACAAAATGAGAACTTTGTCCTTGGACAGAGAGCTTCTTATATAAACTGTATTAAATGGTGTTCTGTGATTGGCTTGTCATCTGTCAAGGACATTTGAAGGAGAAGCCGAAGAGGAGGGGATGAAGTACTCAATTAGAAAAGACCCCCGAAGCAGACTGCGCAGGTGGAAGGGAAATTCCAAAGTACTCACCCATGCGCTGAAGGGATGCAACTTGTATAACCAAGGGGGTGGGACTGAGAACCTCTGGTGGGGAGGTGCTGGCCACACCTGCCTAGGTAGACTTACTCAGTTGATTGTATAAAGGCAGACAGCCTGTTTTTTGGGTGAGCTTGCTCCACACGAAGGACCAAGTTGTCTTTATTGTGGACGCCTGCTACGTGTGAGCCTGCTAACCCTCCGAAAAACGCAGCTGCTGCAGAGGATTTTATGGCATTCAGAGTTGGTAAGATACCCCATGAATGACACCTGAGTGAGTAGGGTGTCATATTTCTTCATTGTTTTCTCTTTCTCTCGTTCCTGTTTACTTCAGCCACTTCTTTGTAATAAATATTGGGCTTTTTTGTTGAGATTTCAATGGTGTTATAGTTTTCAGTTTTCAGTATGCTTTGAACCCTCCCTAATACAGTTACATTAAAAAACTTAAAAAATATTACCAAAAGATAGTGGAATACAGATTCACAAGAACAAATGAATAAATATCTAGGACACTGTTTTTAGCCACATAAAAGTCAGGACACAAAGGGAGACTTTTCTTGTGAAGGAAAGGCAGTTATTATTCATGTCATGCTTGAAGGCAATTCTCTGATGACCTTCCCTATAAGAGGAAAAAGAAAACATTTATTAAATGCCATCTTCCTAAGCTTTCTTTTACAAATTACAACAGAAAAGCTCCTTCGCACTGAGGAAAACATGAATAACCACTTGTCTTTGTTGGATATTGGTATCCTTGCATATCGTAACATTTCTTATTGGCTTTTTTACTTTGCTCTGATTTTCTTATAATCCTAAGATAACAAAATAATAATAAACTACATATTTTATCTACTAGCAAAAAAATACTAAATAACATCCTGGGCTGAACTATGCATTTCTCAAAGCATAATAAATTAATCATCAAACTCTTGTGAAAATATTTTGTAACCTATCTGAATGATGGGATCAAAGTTGAATCCTACAATACATACATCCATACACACAGAGACTGCCAAAAAAAAGAAAAGGTAGAAAGGCTGCTTCAGTAACAGAAGAACACATGCAACAGTCACTATCAATTTTATCTTATTTGCATGAATAATTAAGGGTAGCACCTAAATTAAGAAAATCTACTTTTGCTTCTCCCCTGACAAGTTTTTTCCAGAATAGCATCTCACGTCCAGTTGTTTAGGTTCAAACCTGTTTTGTTAAACCTATGTAGCAACAATCAAAGCCACGCTACTGATGAGGCAAAAGCTCAACTGCAAGCTCAGGAACCCTGGCAGCAGGAAGGGGAAGATTTTATGTTCTAGCTTAAATTCTGCCCTTAAGAAAACATTCCTTTTGTATGTGACAACACTCTCAAAGAAGGAACAGAATTCAGTGGCTCTTCCTCTCTGAAGATTTTTCAGCTCTTTAGCAGGAACTATTTTTATTTTTTTCTTTTAAAGAAGAGTAACCCTTCTGAATATCCTACTTCCACATTCATTTGTCACACCGAAGAAATAGATTTTCCAAGTTATGGTGTGGTCCTGCCTAGGACTACTGGCATGCATGGCATTTCTTTCTCCTGCTGCAATCACTGATAACCTGTACGACTAACCGGAGAGGCTGGAGTGGGAATCACAGAACTGGATCCCAAAGATTTGCAGATGCTGGATGGTCATCCACCCAGGTACTCTGCAGGTGTTACATGGGTGCAAGCCAGGCAGAGTGCTAAGGCAGAGTGCTAAGGAGTAGCTCATCCCTTAGACCTCTGCCAAAAAAGGATGTGATTACGGAATGCCTCAGCTCCTCTTTGCTTCCATCACTTTTGGTGCTGTACCAACAGTAAGAACAGAAAGAGCCTAAGGACAGACATAGCCAAATAAACTGCAAGATGACATTGAAGAGCAAATGTATTTTAACAAGGTTCTTGATTAAGCTGTGAACTAGTTATCACAACACATGCAACTGCTACAGCTTTGTCTTCTCCAGGCTGGAGATGTCACTGTTTTTTGTCTGCCTGTGTCAAACACAGCTGTGTGTCTTAGGCAATTTTAATTAGTTTAGATGCTGCTAAGGACTCTAGAGTTGCTCAAACACAAAAATACAACCATTCTAACAAAAAAACCCAACTCACGAACAAAACACTTCTAGAAGGACGTATGGGAAAAAAACATGCTTCAACTGCCACACCTAAAAGAAACAGAAAACCATTTGCAGAGCCAGTAGGGAAATGATAAACACTTATCCACGAAGAACTCAACATTTAAACAACTATCACCATGTTTCTTTGTCCTTGAAAAAGGCTTGAGTTTCAAATCAGAGTGGTTGTCATGATATCTGTGACTTTATTACCTGTTTTCAGAGTAGAGCACAGGATCGGGGTTCTCGGAAGGGATTGCTCCCCACAGGAACCCCAACAAGCAAGGCATCTTTGCAGGCATTTTGCATACAGTACTGCTGGAGCTCTGCAGCTGCCTGAGAGACCTGAAAAGGAAAAACAAACCCGGAGAGGAAACTAATTCATTCATAAGCATCTACTAGGCATTTCCTCTTGAAGAGCTATTATCAAACAGAGCTGGAGTGCAGCCAAGTCAGTTCTTGGATTCTAAAACACCAAGTAAGTCAGAACAGAAGCACATTTACAAAGCTCTGAGGAACCATGCATGAAATACTAGGCTAGTGATGAGCCAGGAAAGTACAGAGGACTGAGGTTCAAGTGTGATGCAAATTGTCCTCATTAAAATGCACTGAGACCTGACCACAGTATTTACCAATCTACTTTTTTTTCAGGTTTATATCTGAACTCTTTGATTCTCAGATAATTTATTAAAAGGATTTTAATTTCCAAACTTTTAAGCAACACAAACCATTCTAAGGAATGAAAGAAAGGAGGATGTAAAGCTTTTTAAGACCATCCAAATTGTCACCTTCCCCCTTGAGTGAATTCAGAACTTCAAATCCACATTCTGGCCCCAAAGAGGAGAGTCCAGAGCTGCAGAACAAGCCCAGGATCCCAAAGATAAAATGTCCTCAGCACTGAACTCCCCTGCTCTCCCTGTGGATGGCAAGTCAGTCATGTACCTGTATTCTTGAAGGAGGAATTCACAATGTCCCAGACACACACTAGGAATAGCTGCATGGAACTGTCAAAATCCATGCCATCTGATAGTTTTTTTATAAAAGGAAATAACGGACCATACTGATGGGAATACAAGTTCCCCTCTTAGCTTACCTCTGATTTGTTACAGGACTCCTGAAATAATGATTTTTCTTCCTACACAACTTTGCAGGGTTGCCAAAACAATAACCAGAAGGACCACCCACACTTCCCAGCCTCCTGTCTAAAGGGGCCACCCAGGAGCCCTGATGGAATTTTGGTTCTGGGCCATCCCATCTAACAGCATCTAGAAGTACATGGGAAATCTGGCCTAGCTCATGCTTTCATTTGCTGTTTTGCTGCTCTCCGGCTCACCACCTTCCAACTCTCCTCCATGATCTCCTCCAGGACACTCAACCTGGTACTGCCCAAATTTACTTGGCTGTTGTCAGCACTTCAGGGAGATGCTGTGAGGAGCATTTCTCCTCAGCCTCCCAGGTTCTCTTGGGCAGAGTACAGGGAGAACTAAGGATTCCTGCTACATCAATAGGCTTCATCACTTCCTTACTTGAGGAGAACCTTTCTAGAGGCTGCAGGGGTGGCCTGCAGTCCCTTGGACCCCCTGCAGCACTACCCCCCTTGCTGGTACCTGACTATGCACCACAGAGATGCCACTTGCCAACACTGATCAGGCCAAGGCTGCATGGAGCTCTTTTCTGGGAGAGTCAGCAGTTCCTCATAGCATCTCCTTATACTTTCCTATCAAACTTTCCAGCATATACTAAGCTATATATATCTTGATATAATTTTTTTTTTTTTTTTACAAACCAGATCTACTCTTAGCCCTACTTAGGCCCCATAAAATTCTTCATTACTTCAGTTCACATGAAAAGTACAAGGGTTTCTGCCATATTTCATCACACGACAACCACGCTCCCTGCAACAGCCTCCTGTGTGCAAGATGTGTGTGGGTACTTCTTTCTACTCTGTTTCCTCTTTCTGAAAATATTTTTCCTGTCTGCTTTTTCAGCTGGCAGAGTAAACAAAATCACCATGGAACTTTGTAGTATGAAATGTATTTTTAAAAATCCTTTCATAGCCTGCTTCCGTCTGGAAACACATTGTCTATTCAAAGTAGCCGAAGCAATGTTTTCTCCTGTACCAGTGTCTGCTAAAACTGAACCAGGTGGTTTTTCACCAGGTGAATATAGTCCTCATTAGTTTTACACTGTATCTCAAGAAACCCAAATGACATTTTTTATAAGATACATTTTTAATCACGTGTCATTTCAAAGCCATGAACAGGTTCCTAGAACAGCAGACTTGGAAACAGATTGCTGCGTGCAATGCTGCAAGAAAAATGAGACCGAGGCCAATCAAGGCCAAGTCTCCCTGGAATACAAGCAAACCCATAATAAATACATAGGAAGTCCAGTTCCAGAATACGTTATGGGCACAAAGTACCTGCAAACTATAAACTATGTATTTTATACCCCCTTTCCCCCCAAAAAAAAAACTCGCAATGGGGCGAGGGGGGTATATATGCCTCAAAATGAGCAGGAACAGAGATCTGGGCACCAGCAATAACTGGTGGTTTGGTCAACCATTTCAGTATCAGATAATATCCCTCTTGCCACAAGAGTCTACATTTGTACTCTGAACCGTACTGTTTCTCAGATTTCCACACATCACTGCAGTGATAAATCACAGTCACTTGTAGCGAATCAAGCATCTGCTGATTCAGAATGTGCTAATAAAATTTATTAACATTAACAAATTGATTAGGATGATATCCAAAAGCCATAATGGTTTCACCTTGCAATGAATACTTCAAATTTTCACCAGCCCAGAGTCAGAAGTAATGAGGAAAACTATTTTGAATTATTTTTTAAATCAATTAGCTAAGTTCCTGCAAGTCAATGTACCGGCATTGTTGTCAGATTGAGGAAGCTATGTTTTGTGACGGGCCAGAGAAAATGGTGAAAAAAGGAGGTGATGAAAGAAGAGGAAAGCACTGGATATAAATTATTTTGACCTTCATCCCTTCACAGACTATGCTGGATTTTGTGAGTTGTTGGAAAGAGTCGTTTTTGCAAAGTAGTTGTGGACTCCCCCAGACCTTCTGCGAGCTAAGAGCTGTCTTGGACAAGTCACCAAACCTGACGAGCTGGCGGATGACAGGACCGCCTCACCAGTCCGCCTTTGTCTGGAAACATGCAAGCAGGAGAATGTTCATGCATGCGTAGCAAACGGCCTGCCTTCTCCAAGTGTGCCAGCGGGTACCACACCGCGTTGCCTCCCCCTGCAGATCCTGCCAGCTCTCCGAAGCGGGGGGGAGTCGCCTGGCTCCGCTGCGAGGAACTACTCCCGATTATCTGCTTGCTTGTGCAGAACTAACGAGGGGCTACTGTATTATTTATCACGGCTCCTTCCACAGGGAACAGCACTCGCTTCACCGCGCCCGCGGGGCTGGGGCTCCGAGCTCCCCCGGGGAACACGCACCCCTCGCCCCCTTCCTTCCCAGGGTGCGGATAACGCGGAGGAAAGGGCAGGAGGGGATTCTCTCCCGGCCCCGCCGCGGAGGTCAGAGCACCCGCGCCTCCCCCCGGCCCCGGGTCCGGCACCCCCGCTCACCTTGATCCTCTCCACGGCCGCCTCCAGCTTCAGCTGCTCCACCAGCCGCTGCATGGTGCTCAGGCTGCCGCCCGACGACATGCCGAGCCCCAGGGGAAGACGGAGGGCGTGAGGCTGCGGGGCAGAGCAGGGCACAGCGGGGCAGAGCGTCTCCGGCGGGCTCGGCTGGGCTCGGCTCCGCTCCCTCCGCCCCGGGGAGGGGCCGCGGCCGCTCCGCCCGCAGCGCCAGCGGCACCGCCCCGACGGACAACCCCGAGCGCTGCCGCCTGCGGCGCCCTCAGCGGCACTGGGTGGGGACTAAAGGTGCTTCGGGGGACGAAAACGTGCTGGTTAAAATAGGACAGCAAGGGGAGAAAAATAAAAGCGAAGAACAGGAAACAAAACAAAAAGGGGGGGGGGGGGAGGGGGGAAAGGGAGGGGGGAAAAAAGGAAAAGGGAACAAAAAAGAGTAGGGGGAAGGAAAAAAGGAAAGAGAAGACAATGAAGAAAAATGAGGGCAAAGGGAAAAAAAGGAAGGGCAGAAAAAATGGAAAAGGAGGGGAAGGGGAGCAGGAAAAAGGGGGGGAAAGAAATGAGGAAAAAAAGGAGGGCAAGAAAGAAGAGATGAACAGGAATCCATTGGCTCAAAGAATGGTTAGGGTTGGAAGAAATCCTAAAGATCATCTAGTTTCAACCCTCCCTGCCCTGGGCAGAGATGCCACCCACTAGATCAGGTTGCTCAGAGCCCAAATTTGCCCCTTAACACTGACAGAGATAGAGTTCTAAGCATCCTCCTCTCCCCACAGGCCGCTGTATGGCTCAAACTGCCTAGAAGCTGCTGCCAGTGTTGTTTCATCCTCACCCAGAACTGTTCATCATAATTTCACCAGTGGCCAAAAATAAGTCCCCTCACTTTTTGGCAGGGGTGTGTCGGCCATTAGTTTGCTGCCTTGTTGAAAAGTCAGTGGGTTGAAGCTTATAGACTCAAATGGTTGCTCTGAACATAAGACACGACAAACAGGGGATTAGATCCAGCCAGCATGTGTCTGTGGAAGGTAGGTCCTGCTTATCAGTCTGATGTCCTTCTATGACAAGATGAGCCAACTAGAGGATGAGGGAAAAGCTGTGCATGTTGTCTACCTAGACTTTAGTAAAGCTTCTGACACCGTCTCCCGTAGCACTCTCCTGGATAAACTGGCTGCTCATTGTGTTTATGAGTGCACTCTTCACTGGGTATAGAACACGCTGAATGACCAGGCCCAGAAAGTGGCGGTGAATGGAGTTAAATCCAGTAGGTGGCTGATCATGAGTGGTGTTCCCCAGGGCTCAGTATTTGGGCCAGCCCTGTTTAATATCTTCATTGACAAGAGGATCAAGTCCTTAGCAAGTTCATAGATAACACCAGGTTGGATGAGAGTGTTGATCTGCTGGAGGGCAGGAAGGCTCTGCAGAGGGGTCTGGACAGGCTGGATCAATGGGCTGAGGCCAGTGGTATGAGATTCAACAAGACCAAGTGCTGGGTGCTGCCCTCGGGTCACAACAACCCCAGGCAGCACTTCAGGCTGGGGGAAGAGTGGTTAGAAAGCTGCTCAGCAGAAAAGGACCTGGCAGGGCCAGTTGACAGTGGCAGAACATGAGCCAGCAGTGTGTCCATGTGGCCAAGAAGGCCAATGGCATCCTGGCATGGATCAGAAACAGAGTGACCAGCAGGACCAAGGAAGAGATTGTCCCCCTGTACTTGGCACTGATGAGGCCATGCCTCGAGTCCTGTGCCCAGTTCTGGGCCCCCTACTTCAAGATAGACATCAAGGTGCTGGTGTTGCTGAATTTTAGGAACTCTCTAAACATGGAGAAAGAGTCAGGATTAGAAAGGAGACATTGTTTATTTTGCACAGGGTGCAAAGTGGAAGTTTTTCCACAAATCAAGCACACAAAAGCGTAAAAAGCAAGGAAATGTATACGCTAAAGTTTACAAAAACGGACCTATCTAATACATAGTAAACATCTACCTAATGCATAGTCTTTGAGCCTGGCAATCTTATGCAATGCTTGTTACAGCCTGTATGGGCCTGTCTCTGGTGATCTCTGATGGTCTTTTGGGGAGGCGCCCCCTGCTCAGCTTCCAGTGAAGTTCAGCTCAGGACAGGCAAAGCCCTATGTTGAGTGCCAATTAGGATGTGATCTGCAGCTCCGGCTTAAACAATTGCCAAGCAGGACGTAAAACACAAAAGCTTTCCATAAGCATTAAGCAACACCTGTTAAACACACCTGATAAAATCTATTTGTATTCAAAAGAAGGGTTAAAGGTGAGAAAGATACCATCAGCTTCCATCTGCAACAGAGATCAAAGGAAGGAATGGAGAATTCTGCTTAAAGATTCAGAGAAGTCTGTTTGAACACATCACTGGAGCTGTCCAGAGAAGGGCAACAAATCTGGTGAAGGGTCTGGAGCACAAGTCCTGTGAGGAGTGGCTGAGGGAGCTGGAGTTGTTTACCTTGGAGAAAAGGAGGCTCAGTGGAGATCTTATCCCTCTCTACAACTGCCTGGAAGGTATTGAGGTGGGGAATTGGTCTCTTCTCCCATGTAACAAAAGACAGGACAAGAAGAAATTATCTCAGGCTACACCAGGGGAGGTATAGTTTAGATATTAGGAAAAATTTCTTCATGAAAAGGGTTGTAAAGCATTGGAATAGTCTGCCCAGGGAAGTGGTGGAGGCATCATCCCTGGGAGCACCCAAAAAACCTGTGAATATGGCACTTGATGACATGGTTTAGTGGTGAACATGGTGCTGGTGCTGCTTTGATGGTTGGACCTGATGATCCTCCCAGGCTTTTCCAATCTTAATGATTCTGTTTCTATAAGGACAACCAGCCACGCACAGTCTTGTGCCTCAAAGCCTCAGTGTGGTCATGGAAAGGACTCATACTGAATCTTCTCCAAGGTCCTATTATCTTGTCACACTTTTCCCCATTATGATCTCACCATTACCTTGTACCAGCAATACTTATTCATGCACATGCTTCTCTCTAAAAGTATTGTAACTCTCATCACTCTCTGAAAATTTATGCCCAGAAAAAAGACACCATTTAGAACTCCAATGACATATTAGGCTAGAAATGCTCAGTAGCCTCAGCTAACGAGGTGTCACTGCAGTGCTGACAGCTTTCTAAAGACACAAGAGTTTTTTATACCCTTCATCACAAAGTTGTGACTGCAGCATTGCTGCCCAGTAAATTTTTGTGCATTCCATTAATTGAGGTCTGCATCTGGTTATTTTTAAAGGGCTCATATGTTGAGCAAAGAGGGAACTCCCAGCTTAGCTAGCTCCTTTCTAGAAGGTTGTAGGATACCTGATGACTTCTTCACTCACCCGGTGTCAGGCCACAGTGTTACAGAGATGAAACACCATTGCTGCCAAAAGATACAGTTGTCCTCTGAAAAGACTGTACCTCCACTGCACTGATTTCCCACTGTAGTGTCAGGTCAAGAAACTAATCATGGTTACAAGGAAGGTAGGCAAAAAGGGAAAACGGGTCTGTGTTTTTACTGCATACTATATTTGCAAAACCCAGATATTTTGGAAAGGGCGGAGCAAAAGGAGGCACAAGGTCAGGAGGAGCTGCAGAGCTGTTACCCTGTGAAACTGAGACCGCAGGTTTAGATCCTCTTGCATACACCTGCCTCATTCTTTTACAGATATAACTATCTTATCTAATAATCAAAACCATTTTATTTGTGTTTCATTCTTTGCTTCTACCACAGCAACCTGATCTTCCCCCTTCCACTCTTACAGGAGACTGTGTTTTGGGGGGATGAAGCAGCAAAAACCCAAACTGCAGTCTCTCACTTCATAAGCATCTTTGCAGTGCCCCCAAGATTATTCCATGAAAGCAAGCACAGCTTATTCTATATACTTTCTTTTACAACTTTTAGATTTAAATTGACAATTGAATACAAAGTGAATTAAGTTTACTGCTACACAGTCCGCAGAGAAGGGAAAATCTAGCAGTTCCTCTTCAGTTTTACTACTGCGTACAGAGACTTAGCATAATGCTTCTATCATGTTTTTGAACATGTGTTATTTTAAACAGAAAACTGAGACAAACATTCCAGAAGTGTGTGAAAGGTAAACTAGCAAAAGAAGCATGAAGAAGACTCTTCTGCAAAGAATGAGGACAGGTCCCATTTGCAGAATCAGAAACTTCTTGCTTCAAAAATTAATATGCATTTTAAAATGTTTAGCTACTATGGGCTTTGTCAGGAGCAGCATGTTCAAAAGCTGTGCTCCCAGAACCAATCTGCACAGAAGGCAGCTAATCACGCACCATCTTCAGCAGTTCCCTTCAGAGGAACTTGCTTTTACAGGTGTCATAAATGACAAGGGAAAGACTATGCTCCCATCTGCCCTTCCCCAGTAAAATTAGTGAGGAGAAATAAGGTAATAGAATCCCTTTCACCAGCAAATCATGGAAACTCTCTGGGCTGAGTTACAGAGGAAACCGGTCTGCTGTTATGCATCATTTATTCTAAGTACTCCAAGGTCTGATCAGAAGAGATAAACACATTGAATACTTTAGATTTAGAATTTAAAACAAATTCAGTGTGCATATATAAATTTTTATTTACTTAAGGCATCAAAATTGCCCTTTTTAATAAAAGGGTCATTTTTCCCTTTAACCAATACTTTGGTGAAAGAAATCTTCACATTTAGTAGACTAATATTCACTGGTATACTTGTTCTGAACAAGCAGGTATAATTCAATGTACAAGATGAAAAAATGAACACAAAATATCTAAACATACTATTTCATGAATTACTCTGTAGAACAAAGAATTAAGGCTTGTTTGCATCACGATGATGATCAATCATGCATCATTTATTCCCACAAAAAATAAAATCCATTTCCAACTGGACCAGGAATAGCAGTAGTCTGGTATAATCCCCATACTGTTTACATCAAAAAACCCCACCAATTTGGCATCTTAGAAATTAGATTGAAAAGCAGAAGAAAAGAGAGGAAAACAGAAAATGGTCCTTGCTTTGAAATCCTTTTTATGAATTTCCAGAGTCCATTTGCAGGAATCCTTCAGTTTAAAGAGGAAAAACAGGACTTTCAAGGTTTGAACTAGGAACATTTTCAGAAAAACTAGTTATGGTTCCATTGATGATGAATGTGAAATATCTAGCAAAAATACATTGTTTGGAATAATGAATTCCATACTGAGATCCCCAAGTAAATGGCATATATACATTGAGCTGAGCCTGTTTAATAGGTCTGATTTATAAAAATGGTAAACCTGTATTATGCTTCAGCCTGATTTAATAATTCCTGAGTTTTAGATCACTGCTAAGTCACAGCAGACAAAACTCTGAACAACATAATGAAAAGTTTTGCTAATCACTTTCAACATTAGCACACATTTTGTTCGGCAACTTTTAATCATCAATAAAAGTCAGTCTTCCAGGTCCTTCATTTTTCATCCACCGTCGATACCTCTTCCATCGGGGATCCATGGCCATCTTCTTCTTTAACTCCTCCTCTTGTTCTCGTTTATAGACCTGATAGACAGAGAGAAGATTTTAGTAAGGCTGAAGTGAGGCTTTAAGTGAGCCTGAAGTGGGATGTGTTTATACTTCAACCCTTTGCCAGTTTATTTTTCTTACAGAAGACTGAATTGCAACATGGAAGCAGACCTTGGCCGACACAAAGTGTCAGAGCACCTGCAGCCCAAGAGCTGTAGTCCAGATACTACCCTTTTTTGCTGAGAGCAGAACTACTCTCTTTAAGATGGTACTGCAAGCTCCAGAACTTTTATTCCAAAGAACTAGATGCTTATGCATTCAACAAAACTAAATACACAGTAAGCAATGGCTAATGGTCCAAAAGCTAAACTTGGAGTCCCTCCTAAGCACACATACTGTTCAATACAGCTGTTCAGTTCCTCACTGTAGTTCTCCCATTTCAAAGTCATTATCTAATAGAATACCGCTATGGAACTTTTTATTCTTAATTAAGGTTCTCAACAAAGTTAATATCTCTGCGTCAAGTATTTGCAATACCAACTGACAAATAATTATATTTCTGACAAGAAACAGTGTCACTGTAATGAAATCTACAATTATTAGCAAAGCCAATTGTCCTTAAAAAAAAAAAAAAGCCACAACACCTACATTTTTATTCTGGAAGGCAGTTTATGTAGGTACAGCCAGCATCAATCTCAATACCATACATGTTTATGTCATCTCAGTGTCATCTGACTTCTCCTGACTCAGAAGGCAATTTAATTTAAAGTTCTCCTATGCACGAACAAGATTTAAAAATATTATAGATTGCTACATAAATACACCACCTCAATATTCAGTGAAGAATCATTAGAAAACAGAAAAAAAATATTGTGGAGCTCCATGATGCTACCATGTATTGAATTCTTGATCTTTCCCATCCTGAAAGGGGCACTAGAAAATGAACAATATGCAAATAGACATCTCCAATGATGAAAGAACAGAGAAGCTTTTGAGGAGAAACACTTAGAGCATGTTTTTCATGCTCTAAAATACATGATTATGTTTCAAATAAGGATATGGTAGTGGCACACAAAAGCACCAGTAGCCCAAGAGGAGAATAAAGTATGATCATTCTCCATTTTCAGTAATACTGGAATGAGAAGGAGTCTGTGTGGCTTCAAAAAAACCCCATCTTCTGCAAGTGTTGGTGAACTGCTGACCAGATGGCACAGCAGACACTGAAAGCTTTAATTCATTCCAGTGACTAGGTAAGTTTATTAAAGAAAAACTTATTAAAGCAATTACCTACAAAGACACTATTTCCTCTCCAGGAAGTCCCAAATAAATATTAGTATACAGGTGCAACTTTCATGTATTCTTTACTGAAAATCAGCAGCTGGCCACAACAGGAAATGAGTGTGGGCTAAACAGACTTCACTTGTGGCAAATGCAGCTCTTTTATATTCAGTGACCCAAACACGACTAGTTAAAAACGTCATGGATCAGAAACCACAACATTTTTTCTCCATCCTATCTTACCTTGTCCATGTAACACCTGCTTTGACTAGTAGCATTGCTCAATTTTTGCACTTCCAGATTGTTTTCTAGCAAACACCTCCTAACTGAACACGCATATGCACCTGCCAGCTAGTCCTTTCCTTATATTAGCATCTATTTTACTATTTTCCTCTTCAGGTTTGTAGAGTAATACACCCTTGTCTTCTTTTGAAGAAGCATTCTCCTATCTTTGGTGTCCTGCCACCATCCCATTTCTTTTCCAAGCAGATGCAGGGCAGCAGCATCTCCTCTTCCCCTTAAGCAGGTCAAGTCTGTATTTTCAAGTTTTTCTTTAGAAACCTCCCACCCAGATGGCCCTCAGATGCACCTCTGCAGAACAATTGGGAGTATTTTTTCAATCTGCCATGCCCCAGCATCCCAAATCATTCTGGACTGCAAATTCCATGCTGTAGTTAATGTTCTTTTGCTGCTCTCACAGACACTTTAACAATTATATATTGACTATTTAGTAACTGGCTATCCACGGCAAGAGTAGCAGTTGTGGCCTTTTTTACCATCCTCACTTGAACAAGTATTCAGCACTGCAAGAAGTCCCTGATTCACTGAAGGCCAAAGAACTATCAAGAAACAGTTAGGGAAAAACTCAAAACAATAACAACAACTGCAACAACCATAATAAAAAAAAACAGCCCTGAGCTAGGAATTAAGCTCAGAAGACTGACGACATAGGAGTTTCAGACAATCAGGGTAATCCTTATTACAAATTATTGCTTTTTGGAGAATATAGTCTTCAACTTGCTGTAATAACCTTGTGATAACACATTGTTATAAGAAAGCCTTTCATCAGATTCAACTGAATCTTGTACACATACACAGATGTCCTCTCACTGAGCAACCTTTCCTACACCCATGGGCATAGTCAGGAGCTGTTGTCTACCAGGCCATGTGCATAAGAAGTCAAAGCAAACACACCAAGTGATTGTCTCACAGTTTTCAATTTGGAAAGCAA
The DNA here is from genome assembly GCF_003945725.1 of Corapipo altera. Lineage (NCBI taxonomy): Eukaryota > Metazoa > Chordata > Aves > Passeriformes > Pipridae > Corapipo > Corapipo altera. The sequence continues at coordinate 6,528,755 of NW_020884907.1, forward strand.
TAGCTGAAATTGAAGCAATGCTTTGCACAGACCCATCCCAAGCACGTTCACAAGATGGCTGTTCTTACTCTGGGAGCAATGGGTAACTAACATTAGTTTTTCACCAGGACTACCCACCTCGTAGTTTTCTCGTATCCACAGCTGCCGTTCAAGAAAGGTCTCTTTTTGATGATCTTCTAAGCTGTCAAACTGAGACTGAGACATTTTCATGTACCTTCGTATGATATACAGCTTCTCTTCCACACCATACTCTTGCCCTTTAATAGTAAAACAATAAATCCACCAACAGTACCAAACCACATATTTGCACAAATAAAAAGGAGCAAGAAGGATCTGAAATAGAAGGATATCATATATCTTGGGCTTCTGATAACCACCCTTTATATCTATTTTATTTTTAATAATGTCTTTGATAATTTCTTCCTCTTCTTCACGAATTTCTTCTTTAGATCGCCTGTTCTTTCCTTTTTCTTTAGTCTTGTTGAGTAAACCTTGTTGTCTAGCAATCTCAGTGGCTTGTATACGGTATTTTGGTACAGTAGCTAAGTAGTTGATAGCTTCGTTGTAACTACTCCACCAGCTGAAGAACTGCAATTTAAGAACAGTAAAAGTAAAAAACTTATTTTTATACAGACACATTCCTATCTAGAGGTTTGCCAGGAAAAAAAAAAGACATAATGCTGTCGCACACCTTTAACCACAGTTACATCATAATAAGGGTAAAAACTGAGGGTAACAGTTCTACTGCGGTATTACAGAAGCTGTAATCATTCCTCTGAACTTAGTAAAGCACCTGGAAAATAGATGTACAGAACTATATCTCACAGCAATTTACAGTGACAAGCAAGGACAAGCAGGCACTATTCTGAATGGTTTTGTTTATGAGAAGATGGTCAACTTCTGAAGGTTAATGCCAGGCTGTGCCAGCCATTCTCAGAAGCCCCCACTCCTTGGAGTTATAAATAAAGTAGTCAATATATGAACATTTAATTATACAACTGTTACCCACTGGTCATTAAACACGAATTAAGTATGTGATGATCTCATTTGCCTGACGGGATTCACTTTGCAAGATTCAACACCCCTCTCTGATCTCCAACTGCCCTCTGAATTTCAATGGGGGTGAAAAAAAACCCAAACAAGAAACCACGAATATACTGCCTGGGTGAACACAGAATCATAGAATATCCTAAGGTGGAAAGGACCCACAAGGATCGTCAAGTCCAACTCCTGGCCCTGCACAGCACAACCCCAAGAATGATTCCTTCTGAAGACAGGAGGAGCACAATGACTGTCATGGTCAGCTCAGAACTAATGTTGTTCCCATCTAGTGCTTTGTAAATGACATGAGATGAGGCATGGAAATCATGGAAGAAACCAGACAGGCACCTTAGCAAAGGCCAAGAAGCAGAAACAACAAAAATTGAGACAGGTAAACCAGTTTACAGAGATGCTTACAGTGAATTTGCAATCATCTGGCAGGTGAACTGCAGGAAAGTGTCTCCACTTACAGCCAAATGAAGAAATAAGATGTGAAATGAAACTTTTGCCATTGGAACAAAATCAGACAAATTAGGTATTTGGTTGCATGTCCCATTAGAACTTATTATTCCAAACTCTCAAATTCTGATCAATGTGTTTCGTTATTTCAACTTCCAATATCCCACTAATCGTGAGATACCTACACCATGGACTAAGTTGTATCTTTATACCTCAAACTTCTTGGCTATTACTAACGATGTTTGAGCCAGTAATCTAACAGATCCCAAAGAAAAGTCATGCATCTCTTAAATATGTGTCAGCAACAGCACAAATTTTCTCATCTAAGACACAGGTTGCTTTCTTGACCTTGGATCTACCACCTTCAGAGTAAACTCTGCTGAAGAGAATTTGCTTCTTTCCTGACTTCATCCTTGTGGTGTTTCAAGATTTAAAGGTGTAAGATTCAAATCTTAGTAAACTCCTGATCATCTATGTGAATTGAGTCTTCAATTTAATTTGCAATTAGTCTGTTTTTTAAAAAATGACTTGTGCACCTTGACAAACCAACATCCATTATTCGGAGCACTAGTCCTGCCTGTGCTCAAGAACAGGCTATTCTGAGCCTGCCAGGAAGAACTATGTAACTTCTTCAGAAAAGCTACACTTGACTCAATGAAATTAAAAGAAAATAATCTCTACTTTTGTTCAAGGTACCAAAGGCAGTTAAAAATCTGCTCAGTACATTCTGACTTCAGGATTGTTATGGACACCACGCAGAACTTCACCACAGCAGAGAGGAACAGACCCTCACTTTTTATTAAATGGCACATTATGACAACTGTCACTACACCTCTCTCTTCAGAAACTCAGAGAATGATGTAAACATGAAATTTTACCTGAAACACAGAGATGGCACACACGGTAACTAGGATCACTATTCTGACATCCACTTTAGGTGCCAATCTCCTGCTGTAGTAGTGGTAATAATGTCTGTAATACTCTTCAGGATGATCCAGCATGTAGTCATAATCTTTACGTGTTTCTTCATCCTGCAAGATGAGATGAAAAACACATCCAGGTTCAGATTCCTGTTTTTACTTACTCTGTTATAGCTTTGTTCTACATCGCATTAATGATCATTCTGCTGTAAAACCGGCAATAGATCAAGTGAGTATGAAGCACAGAGGAAGATCCTTGGTCTTTTTCTCATATTCTCAATTATTTTGTTCTCAGACTTATCTGACCATTTAAGTAGGACATGTGTAGTCTTAAAATGAACAAGCAGGCACTGTGTGAAAGACATTTAAAACTGGAAAATAGACAAGCAGTTGAAATCCACACAATAAGTATCTTTAACTTCAGAAAGCGAAGTCCAGATGGACTGGAGTTAATAAATATTGCTCTGGAGAAGATTTTCAGATGAAGAACCTATTACAAGACTGTTTTACAAAACTTTTAAGAATTAGTTTACAGGGCTGTGGAATCTGTCCAATGGAAGGCCATTTCAAAACCTCATTGTTCTCATTTTCTCTGTGTTTTTCTTCATTCTCCCCCATATAATTTTGGGATAGGAGATTTAATTTTGACAGACTCAACTGCATTCCATTCAACACTCCCCTTCCAAAACAAAAAAAAACCCCAAACAACCAACTTCCCTTTTTTAATTCCTTGTAGTCTTAAAACACTTACAGGTCTCTTTCTTCTATTCCGGGGCTCCATCTTTCCCACATCACACATGTTTTGCCCTGATAAGCCTTCCCTTACAGATCCCATATGCTACCCGGGTCACTGCTACTTTTAAAGGTATGCCTCTAAGATAAAGACCAGCCGGCTCGTTAAAAATAAATAAAATATTTTCGAAAGAACGAATCCTAAACACAAAGGGATTTCCAAGGGAACTCCATCCTCCTCCCCGCACTCCCGGGCTGGCTACCGAAGGAGGTTTTTCGTGGTGTTTTTCCTCCCCTCCCTGACTGCTTACCGGAGCGGCTCCGGCCGCGGCGGCGGTCCCGCTCTCTCACCTTGAGGGTCTCGTAGGCGGTGGCGATGAGCAGGAACTTCTCGTGTGCCGCCTGCGCGCCGCCGGCCTCGCCGCCCGCGGGCTCCCCGCGGTACCGGTCGGGGTGGTACTGCCGGGCCAGCTGCCGGTAGGCGCGGGCGATCTCCGCCTTGCTGGCCTGCCGGCTGACGCCCAGCACCTCGTAGCAGACGCGGCGGCCGCAGTAGAGCCCGTCGGTGAGGCCCCGCGCCGGCCGCGGCAGCAGCGCCGCGCACAGGCACAGGCACAGCACCCACGGCCCGCCCGGGCCCCGCAACGCCGCC